>NW_026606581.1:2147500-2747500 GCF_029890125.1 Rhinichthys klamathensis goyatoka
GCAGAAAGGCCATGGGAGGGACAACGAGAATAACAACTATTAATGTAGTATGCATCTAATCAACAAAAACATTGCTTGTGCATGCCAAACACACTTTTGAGCAAATGATACGGAAGGCAGCTGCGGGAGAATGAACAAGGTGGCTAAACATTTGGAAACTGAACTGATGGTAATAGTAGGATCAGCCACCGATTACACACACACACACGGCTGCAAATCTCCATAAAACATCAGACGCTCCACTGCTTTATCCAACACTCCATCTCTCTTCCCCCACTGACCTCCATGAATTTGATACAGGCTCACAAGTGCCGCCGCGGGGAGACAATATCAAATCATCTGCGTTAAATACAGCAGCTCCAACAAAAGAGATACCATAGAGATTATAATTTACATACAACACAATACAACCACAGACTGTCCTCCGAGGTACAAAAAAAACACTCTGTCTAGGACATTGTCTGGGGTACAATAGCCAACCGTCATTCAGTACCTGGAAACAAAAAGACTTGTGTTTTATGTCTTTTAATTGCATTAGACATTGACAGACGTGTGTATCGCTGCGGGTAGACGCTCAGAGCTCGGTTTTGACGTGACAGCTAGACAGGTAAACATGTCAGTACTTTGCAGACTCATAGCAGGAAAGTGGGTTGAGTCTTGAGTTACGAAAGACAGAGCCTTGGTTGTTTTAATGTTAAATCTAATCTTGTTCCTCAGTGGGAATGCCACCTACGTATTTGAGCTGTTGATGGCCACTGCTGTTAAAAGCCTGTTAAATGGGATTGAGGTGGTTTGACTAAATATGAGCTGTTTCCCAAGACGTTTGAAAGATTCTACCCTCATTTGAACACGAAACGTGGGGGCTGATGAGCAAGATTACGCTGAGTGCACGAGGGACCTTTCGTTGGGAAGCATTCCTCACCGTCCTTGGCATACATAATGTTGTCAGTTTGGAGAAAGGACTTCTGAGGGTCATATTCTGACTGAAAGGAGCTGGCTGATAAGACCTTGCTCATCAGGGCTAATTCAATAGGGTGCAGGAACACCGGTGGCTGTTTCCCCAGGAACTATAGCAACAAACAGTGGTACTGGAACAGTGGGTGTTCAATTATCCAGCACTTAACATCATTAAACAATTAGACACACACATCCAAAAGAAAACAACCCAAAGCATCGTACCAGTTATCTCCTCCTCACAATGTCAGTGTCATTTCCCAAAGAAAGCCGGACATTCAGAAATCAAAAAATCTCCTTCTTCTTAACCTTTATTTAACCAGGTAGGCACATAGAGGACTCGTTCTCATTAAAAACGGCGACCTGGCCAAGATAAAGCATCATAGTGCAGACAACAATAAGTTACACATAAAAGATAAACAATGTAGTACAGGTTACAAACAGTTGTTCAGTCGAAGCACATCATACGAAAATAAATCAAAATAGAATAACTAGACAATTCCTAGGAATCAGTGAACAATGCAGAGAGAGAAAATGATAAATAATAAATGGTCTATTTTACACAGGAGGGAAAATGATAATGCTAGCATGAACAATGGTGTGACAGAAGGTTAGTTATCAATCGTTTGAAAGTGGATAATGGAACAATAGATTCTAGCCTTAAAGTTTTTTGGAGTTCGTTCCAATCATTGGCAGCAGAAAACTGAAAAGAAAAACGGCCGAAGGAAGGGCGGGCATTGGTAGTGGTTAATGAGATGAACCTACTTGAGCGAAGGTTGCGAGAGGAAGAAGCTACCGAAATTAAGTTTCTCAAGTAGGTAGGGCCTTTGCCTAAAATAATTTTGTATATGAAGTAAAACCAGTGTCTTTGACATCGGATGTGAAGGGAAGGCCAACCAATGAGTGTGTAGAGATTACAATGGTGAGTGCTAAATGGGGCGTTGGTGGCAAAGCGTATAGCACAGTGGTATAGTACATCCAACTTTCTAAGTAGGGTGTTAGAAGCAGATCTATAGACCACATCACCAAAGTCTAAGATGGGAAGAATAGTCGTATTCACAAGAGCATGTTTAGCAGGGAGGGTGAAAGAAGCTCTGTTACGAAAAAGAAAACTGATCCTGGATTTGATTTTAGACTGGAGTTTGTTAATATGAGTATGGAAAGAGAGAGAAGAGTCTAACCAAATACCTAGGTATTTATAAGTGTCAACAATCTCCAAAACAAAACCGTCCAAAGTAGAAATTCGATTTGTATATGAAGGTGCAGAGCGAGGTCGATTGAAAATCATGCATTTACTCCTAATAGTTGTTTAAGTAAAAGTAAAAGTAACCGTATGTTTTCTAGACAGAAATTAGATCATATTTAGAGAAAAATTGGGATTTTGGTTTAAATTCCCCTGCTTCCCTTTCTTTTTTAATGTCTCAACCTGTGCTGAGATTTGTCAATACACCAAAGTCTAATAAATAAAATTAAATAAAAAAACATTAAATTAAATTAAATTAAATTACATTACATTACATTACATTACATTACATTATCTCTAAGGACCATGGATGTGTCTCTTTGACATAACATAATACAACCTTGGTCCTTTAGTGATAACAATACCACAGGTAGCTATAAAACGGAATTATTTTGAAGCTCTATAAAAAAAATCTATATTTGTTCGGGTTTAAATGGACTGGTTTAAAGGGAATGCTTTATATGATTTCTCACATAATAGACACTCTCACAGTCCTATGTCCATTGGCTCCACAGTTTTACTGCCTTTGGGGAATAGCGTCAAAGCATAGGCCCACATGAGAATTCCCAAACCTCCCCTCGTCTCTTTATTATATACTCTTACGTGTTTGACTGTATTCAAATACTCTCTGAAATATCTGACACCACTGAGTATAGGCCAAAAAAAAAAAAACCTTGAAATCCTTCAGACAAGATCAAATTTGATGTGAAAATAAAATAAATAGAATTTGAAGGTAGCCAAGACTGTGGTTTATTGATCGATAAAAACAGCATCCAGCATCAAAAAGGCTTCCATGTCTTACGTTTGAGCCCCTCTTGGGATCGACATGTCCTGCATAGAGAACGGAATTAACAGAAGCAATGTGTCTTCTATCATATCCATTTAGCAACAACTAAACACCCTAAACCTATATCTACAGTATATGCCAACTCCAGCCTCTGATCTTCTGCTATTGCTAATTGGCTACAGCCCAAAGCCAGGACACCGTTGCAGTAAAAAGAGTTGAGATGAAAGAACAGTAAATATAATCCAAAGATATCTGATTTCTTCAGAGATTGCTGTACAAATGGTTTCTCAAGGCAAGAAGAGAGGCCCTGTTCTTGGCTTTTACCACATGTATCACTCATCATCTACAGGATTATGACATCTGATAGCACTGATAGCTATCTCTACAAAGAAAAGCTTCAGTATGGAGCATCGAATGTAAGATAAAGCATGCTGCAAATAACTGCTCAGTTGTGCAATTGTGATTTAAAGTCACCATGAAATCAAAATGTACAATTCTTTTTTTTTTTTTAAATGGAATATTTGAGTTTATTGTAGATGATTTATCTGTGCAAAAACATTAATAGCCCCTTCCTCTCTCAACAACATCTCTTCTCTGATTTCATGTGAGGGCTGGGCGAAAATCCATCCCCTCCAGCAACCTGTCACTCAAATAAGATCACAGCAATCTGAAAATGACAATGATCCATTCACGAGTTCACACTTATATATAATTAAATAGAGTAAAGTTTATGCGTATTTGGCGTGCTGTCCGAGAGGAGGACTCTAGGCTCGGAATTTGGCCAGGTTGGGATAGGAATAGACATAAGTTATAAGTGAGGAGATGGGGTGGTGTTGGGATGCTGGAAAACTGTCGTGGAATAGAGGCAAGTCTGCTGTATATATACCTCTTATTTCATTAATTGACTTGATTAACTGAATGTGATCCTCCTGAACTTTGTTAATAAAACATCATATAAAAATCTGCATGGATGAAATCAATTCACCTTCCTACATTTTTTTTTCTCTTTGGGAAAGCCGTTTCACTTCTAGCATTCTTTAAGATTCTACGATTTTTAAACAAACATTTACAGATTGAACGAAAAAATTCAGAAGTGGGCTTGACTGAATCGTGAAAGGTCTCAGAGGTGGTTGGAGGAGAGGGGTTGAAAAATAAAAGGGTTTGAGGATATCAGCCGAAAAGGAAAGTTGTTTCAGAGGAAGAGAAATTTGTTACATTTTGCTGAAAAAAACGTGAAGACAGATTTTTTTTCTTAGGAATAATGTGCACTATATAATGAATCATTCAGAAAATGGCAGGGACATAATGCTGCCTGAATCATAATCATAAACTGTTCGTTCATTGGCCAGAGGAGAATTGGCCCCCGACTGAGCCTGGTTTCTCCCAAGGTTTTTCTCTCCATTCTGTCTCCTGATGGGAGTTTGGGTTTCTTGCCACTGTCGCCTCTGGCTTAGTTGGAGTCAAGACACTTAATATTCAACAATATTATTGATCTGACTGCATTGTTTCTCCAGAGCTGCTGTATATAAATGAACTAAATTAATAACTGATGATTTCTACAACCGAAATGAATCTGAATTTAAGCTGGACAATGATACTATTTTCTTCTAGAGCTGCTGTACAGCCGAAACAAACTTTGTTGCATTATTTTCCTATTATCACTGTAAAGCTGCTTTGAAACAACCGGCATAGTAAAAAGCGCTATCTAATAAAGGTGAACTGACTTTCACAATATGACCAGGAACATGTAATATTAATAAATGTGGCTATTTTGTTTTCACATTGACTTTAAATGTGTACTTAATGTATGAAAATGACAAACAACAATGCTTGCTTCTGGTATGTGCTGTTTTCTTTACATTCAGCGGCAGTGTTCAAAGTCAACCAGGAGAGATCAGTGAGTTCACACAGGCTTCAATGTACAATGTAAGAAAAATTGTTGCAATGGGTTTGTCCAAGACTAGGACCATAAAGATTTGTTAAACCTACATTCAAGATTATGATCTCTGATAAAAAAAGAGATTGTCTGACAAAAC
This sequence comes from Rhinichthys klamathensis goyatoka, assembly GCF_029890125.1. Classification (NCBI taxonomy): domain Eukaryota; kingdom Metazoa; phylum Chordata; class Actinopteri; order Cypriniformes; family Leuciscidae; genus Rhinichthys; species Rhinichthys klamathensis. Next base: position 2,152,521 of record NW_026606581.1, read on the forward strand.
CTATTTATGTTTAGGCTATGTTAATATACACTGAACTTTGCGATGGGAAGATTTGTTTTAACATGCTGTCGTGTCTTCTCTTATATCGTGTGTATACTCCTACTATATAAACAAAACATGTTTTGGATGATAGGAAACAATATATGGCCAAAACAAGACATAACAATTCCATCTACAAAATCGTACTAAAGATGTGCAGCCACACAAACTCGAGATTCTTGCAAAGCTATGCGGGCCCCACATTCCACACATGCACCTTCACCAGCGGGAAATATATCACAGACTCCTGCGCTTGAGCGTGTCGTGTTACCAGCATTTCCTGTGTCTCATATCTGGAACGAACGAACTCTCCAATGGAGCAAAGTAATGCGAGATGGGAGTGGTTCCGTTATGAGGTCACGGTGAGGGACTGAGCTGAACGCTCAGCAGCGAGCGCAAGCGGTAGACATGAGACGGACGCGATAGCTGGAAACATTTATTCACACAGCTGAATGAATCTCTTCTGGCAACAACAAAAAGAAAAATAACAGGACCGCGTTTTTCTTTGACAGGGAACTACTGAAAAACATCGCGCTTTGGCTTTAAAGGTGCAGGACAGGCGTGTGTACAAAAGACTCCAAGGAAGAGGCGCGTGAGGAAAGTTTTCCTCCGCAAAAACAAACTGGACGGAACAGTGCAAATATCGTGACGCATAAGCCATGCACTGGTTGTACAGCGTGGGATAGTTCTTCTGGTGTCGTTCATCTGAAGGGGGATGCCTTTTTGGTGGCTTTTGTCAACAAAACTTTAACGCCAGGAACGCCGTATTATTCTGTTCGACAAGAAAACGCGTCTTTCTGAACGGAACATTTCTCGCGCTCGTCCAGAGTCGCTGTTTTCTTCTGTTATTAGTTGGTTTGGCTGGAGGATCTGTTCCTCATCGCGTAGTTTGGGGGACAGGGGTTGGGTTGGATATCTATATTTTTCACTTTTCCTTCATGGCCTCCTCCAGGATGTATCTTCTTATGAAATGCATGCTGATTTTCCAACTTGTGGTGCTGATCGCGAAAAACAGTCGGGCGCTCATTTGTTTGCCCTGTGATAAATCCAAATGCGAGGAGCCCAAGCACTGTACTGGTTCGGTGGTGTTGGGGATCTGCGGCTGCTGCTCGGTTTGTGCCAAGCAGAAGAACGAGAGCTGCGGCGGGGTTTACGGTCTGTACGGGACCTGCGACCGCGGACTCCGGTGCGTGATCAGACCCCCGTTAAACGGCGGCTCCATCACGCAGTACGAGGTTGGAGTTTGCGAAGGTCTGTATACACGTTCCATTTACTCTCTGAAAAGTTGCCATCTATGTTCATTGCTTTAATCGAGGCTAATGATGGTGAAAGGAATTAAATAAATCACATCACTTCTGCCTCCATCTGTATTGGTGAAACTAAACCAAAGCGGATGTTTTCTGGCAAGCTCTTTTAACACTTAATTTAGCCTAATGAAACTAACTAATAGGCCTATCATTGTGTGTTACTGTTCATTTGTAGACCTAGTAATTATTTCATACTAGTGCTAGTCACATCCCAATATAGCCAAGTAACGGTTCCATTTGTTACTGCTAAAAATTGCAAAGATTTATCTCTGAATTCGGTGGATCTGTGGTTCATATGACCTATTAACTTCTATTCCCAGTGGTACTAATACTTGTTTGTTAGTAGCAGTAGGCTACATAGTAGCTAGTACCCATTCCATTAGTTACAAGTAGGTTCCAGTATAGATAGTTCTTGTTTATTAGGTCGTGTGACTCTATCCCAATTACTAGCCTATAACAAATACCCCACTAGTTACAATTCTTACCATGATTGAAATGTTTGTAACAATTGGAATACAGTTGGAATTCCAAGTTAGAATGAAAGTTCTATTATCCAATGAATAGATACTAATAAAGTGTATAGGTTGATAAACAGCAACATTGGAATATGTAGCCTGCTATAATAAGTGAATAGTCCCTATCTGAGCCACAGATCCCTATTGAATTCAACAGAAAGAAAATGCCAGTAGCAATGAATTTGTCACTTTCCTCTATTGGCATAGTATAGTGAATTGATATATTTCATAGTGAAACTGAAAGAAATATTTTCCCCATTGGAGGAATAAAAAATTGGGCTACTGGTAACATTACAAAGATTTAAAGAATGGATGTTAAAACGGCTTGCCACACTATCTGTCTATATGGAAAGGGAAAGAAAATGTGTAAAGTGTAGTAAATCAGTGATTCAATGTGCTGTGTTTGAGATGTTAGAGGATAACCTGGTTCACAGTACAGTATAGTGTATTAGTTTCGAGGAAAGAAAGAAGGAAAAACAAACTCTTGAACATTATAAATCCTGATTACAGCTAATTTCAGTAGAAATGGACCATTATCAGGGCTCATTAGATATCGTAATGTGATTGTAAAGACATTATGGAGAGGATATAGTGACAGCATGAGTCAGAATGTAAGCGTAGGTCCTGTAGTAGCCTACACAACAACACATTTCTCCTGCCTTTATGTCGTTTGTAGTGAAAGACAGGCGAGCTGGTTAATGTGTTTGCAGCATGTCGGTTTTCCGTTTCTTTGGTATGGCTAACGGATTCCGTGCTGTTTTTGGACGTGGTGCCAGCCTCGCTCTTTCCGCCGAGGCTTGTTGGTTTTTCATCGGAATGTCGGCTATGCAACTTAACTTGTGCCTCAGCCAGTTTATTTGACATCGGACCGTCGAGGGACGTGCGCTTCTAATACCTTCAGTCATGAGGCTTTGCTTCTCGGGATGCGTTTTTCTCACCTCACCTTGATTCAGTTAATTGTGCTGTCAAGCACGTCTTGGCTCAGGGTCTTCTTCTCTGTATGGGTTTTCTCCCTGTAACATTCTTTTTAACCCTGGGTTAGTACATTTCATATTTTGAAAGGGTGTTTTTAAATCCTGTGTTATGAAGCCATACTCAAGTGAAATTATGATTACATAATACATGAGCTTTGAACAGTCACATAGCCTAAACTTTCACATTCTGTTTCGTTTCTGTGCCTGAGATATATGCAATGAATATTGTTTGGGAGACTTTAGAATATCCAGAATTGACTGACTGGACAAATAGTCTACAGTTTAAAACAGGATGTTCATCTGTAAAATAGCAATGTTATTGGCCTCATAATATACAAATTAGAACGTAAACCCACGGTTTACATGTATGCAATTTATGAAATAAAATGCACATTTATTCTATGCAATATAGTTCTATACAACATTTTTGAAAACAGAAATTCATTCAGTGTTGTCAATGTCAAATATCAGCTGGTTTATCGGCCTGTCACCATTTGACTTAAAGGGACTCCACCCAAAATTGAACATTTTAATCATCGCGGCTTAATAATATTTGCGCACTCTCATGCCATATGTATATGACTTTATTTACCTCAGATGAACACAAACTGAGATTTTGTGAGTCCATATAATGCAATTGGACGGGTCCCTCAAAGTTGATGAATCAATGTCTTCTGAAGCGAAACGATAGGTGTGTGAGAGAAAAATGCTAATATTTTCAACCTCATAAACTAAAAATCGTCGTTTCCGTGCAACTTTTAAAATGCAGGTTCATGAGTTCATGCCTGAGGTAAATTCCAGTATATTGTGAAGCGTGATGTTTTGGGTTGAGAATCTGCTTCTACGTCACTTCCCGAGGGAGTTTTACAAAACGTTTGAGTCGAGCTTCTCACATATACCTATTGTTTCTCTTCAGAAGACATTGATTCATCATCTGGGGTTGTATGGATTACTGTTGTGCTTTTTTTGCATAGTTATTTAAGTGTAAACTTTGAGGGTCCCCATCCAGTTGCATTTCAAGGACTCACAGAGATGGATTTTTTTTTTTAAATCTTAGAAGAAATCTTAGTTTGTGTTTCACAGAAGAAAGAAATTCATATATATCTGGGACAGCATGCGAGGGATTACATTTTGAGATTCATTTTTGGGTAGAGGATCCTTTTATTTCATGTTTCTGAATTTTTTTTTCTGAATCACCATGTAACTAATGAAGCGACTACCAGAATGTGTTGTCATCTGAAGAAAATTACCCGAGAGATGAAACACTGGCACAGCAATTATCAAGACTCTTAGGCACATTTCTCACAATCTGTAATATTTTCTGAATGCTTGCACATTGTATCGGTATACTTTTTCCTCTGTAGACTTCTGTCGCTGGTTAGGTCTAGTCCAAGTTGGAATGCCAGCTTGGTCAGAGGACATGCATTGCAATGTCACGGGTCAGGTTTCAGCATGGATGGCAATGAAAATTGAAGGCGTCTCGACCGTTTGACATGTAACTGCCGGGGTGACATCTGCTGTAATTCAGCCAAGAAAACACTGCGGCACTGAGTGCCACAGCTACGGCTGTCAGATAAATGAGTCAGATGAGAGAGCGCAGCGAATGCCACTATAGGCCACGTCCTGCTAACCTCCTAACAAACTGAGACCTCAGAGGGTCTTAACAGTGAATTAGAAAGTACAAGTGCTGTAGACCGTGCCTGCCGTGAGTCACCAGGAATTATGAATATCTCAAAGTCCAGTGTGTTGTGGGACATTACAGATTTGAACTGGATTTTCAAGGAGACGTTTAATCCAAAAAAAATTAATTCTGTTATTTATTTACTCATGTCATTCAAGACCTGTTTTCTCTCTTCTGTGGAACACAAAAAGTAACTCCTGGTTGTGTTTTAAATAAAGTGAAATTGACTGACAACAAGGGGTGTCAAGCCTTAAAGGGGTTATATAATGATACATGCACTTTTACAAGTTGATTGTACTGAAATGTGTGTTGGCAGTGCCTGTACACAACCATCATAAAATGATAAAAATCCATCCAGTGTTTTTTTTTTAATCTCCTGCCTCAAATCAAGCCGTTCGACCGTGTGACGTCACACGGTCGGACGCCCCTCCCAGGATTGTTGATTGACAGCAGCGTTTCAACACAGACCCGCCCTCGCTCGTGACCGAGCTGTCAATCATAGTCCTAAGCGATTGTGGTGTTCTGTTCTTGGGTGTAATAACGAACACAGCAGTCATTTTAATGTTCCCAAATCCGAACCGCTGAAGACACAGTGGCTGAGTTTTGTTTTCGAAGGGAATATTCCCCACGAGCAACGTCACTGCTCTCATGTTTGCGGGGATCATTTCTCACCAGACTGCTTTATAAACGAGGGTCGGTATAAAGCTGGTTTTGCTAAGAAGCTGCTCCTGAATAAAGGATCGGTACCAGCTATTCGTGTTCCTGTTGAACCTCCAGAAGAACTGAACTGAGTGTAACGTTTTATTAACCTTTATATTAATATTTATATTAATCTTTGCAAATCGCTTGCACGCTTCACGATGAATGCGGCTAAGGTTTACACTCAGGGTACATTACGGCATGTTTTCTATGTACGACGTTCTCAATATAATTCATAATCCCCCGTTTATAATGAACAACGCAATGAAAATGAAAGTTTCCTGAAGCCGAACAAACCCAAATTTAAATGTTGAATGATAATTACTGAATTTTCCATTTTTAGGTGAACTGTTCCTTTAAATGGAGCACCACAATCCACAGGGGTGGAGGAGAAAACAACAGAAGCAATTTTCTGTTCGAATTGACCGTAAGGTTCACGTCCAAGTCTATAAATTCTTGTGCATTCCTGTGCATGATATTACTTTGACAGGCTGTTTACAAGTGGACACATACATTCGAGATGATGGTCCTGAAATGCCCCGCGGGCTTCTCTGGAGATGGGCTTACCAAGCACATCACATGGAACACCCGGGGGGTTTAGTGTCAGGACCCTCCAGGTGAGCTTTCCCTGAGAAGTGATGTATGATGTGCTGCTTCTCTATTCCGAGAAAGCAGTCAGGGGTCCCTGTGTGAAGCCGGCTGGACTTGACAGCCCTGTGACATTAAAGTTACTTTAGGGCTTATCTCAATAAGAAAAGACCTTTAAACACAGCTCATCATACTGGTCACTGCATCAACTTGAAAGGGTTCAGGTGCAGTCCTAGTGTTTTACATTTGTAAGTGAACTGTTGCACTCAAAATCCTACCATTTTTCAAGAGACATTCGAAAACTGAACTGAAAATGTTTCAAATATATGAAACTTTAGCTTACCGTGTTTTTCTTGTAGAACTGCTTTATTTGTTTGTTGACATCCATATGTTGCCTTGCCTGATGATTATACAAGATTTTAACAGTGTCAGAAAAATGTGCCTTATAAATCACAGATTGCTCTATTTTCATGAAGCTTGGCAGTGGAAGTCCTTCAGAGCCAGAAATTAACTTATACTTTAACTTGTCTTTAGAAAAATTAGCATGTTGCTTATTTTTTAGGGAAACAATATATTAGCTATATTGGTTGGTTATCAGATGATACGTTTTTTTTTTTTTTTTTTTTTTTTTTGATAGGTGAGATAGTATTTTCCCCTATTGTGATGTAAATACAAATGAAACAACTTCTCGAACCAGGAAAAAATGTATGGCGAGACTTGATTTTGTCAATTGGGAATTGATTGGATGGTTGTGGTTTGCTATTGCTGTGATCTCATGTGAGTGACAGGTTGTCCCGCCTGCCTTCTCTTGTGTTCAGCAGAAGAAGAATGTAGATTAGAATGATTTTTAGAACTAACCTATATCTTTATCCTTATCCTTATTATAGTTACTGTCCTTGGTGTGCCCGGTGCTTAAGAATGACTTTGTGAGTTACTGTTCACATGCAATGATAGCCTAGCTGTGTACATTTGTGCCAAAAGTAGAACAGACTTTATTAACTACTTTGAAATGCACAGTAAACTATTTTAAACCATAACAGCAAAAGCATTTATTATTTTGAACACATTTTTTTTCACTTATTCAGATACTATAGTTTTTCTTTAGCAGTTTTCAACAGGATCTTTATCCATCTTTTATGCACTATGTAATGCGTGTATAAATTTGTTAGTCGTCTCTCTACATAACTAAATGTATAGTGCCTTAGAAAAAAACACATCGTAAATGATATTTCCCTTGCTGTACTTGTGATGCTACGGAAGCGTATTGCATTCACTTGAAGAAAAAAAATCTACTCTGTTTTTCTGAATTAATGAGTTAATTATCTCAGAATTACGAGAATTTTTCATGGAAAAAAGTTTTTGCTCTGTTTTTCTAAATTAACGAGTTAATTATCTCAGAATTACAAGATAATTTTTCATGGAAAAAAGTTTTTGCTCTGTTTTTCTGAATTAATGAGTTAATTATCTCAGAATTACGAGATAATTTTTCATGGAAAAATTTAAAAAACTTTTTTCCATGAAAATTATCTTGTAATTCTGAGATAATTAACTCGTTAATTCAGGAAAAACAGAGCAAAAACTTTTTTTCCATGAAAAATTATCTCGTAATTCTGAGATAATTAACTCATTAATTCAGAAAAACAGAGTAGATGTTTTTCTTCAAGTGAATGCGATACGCTTCCGTATGATGCTCTCCTGTTGTGCTGTAATTTATTTGTGTAGCTGACATCCTTCTTCTTGACAACATGCATGGTTGGAATTTTTGACACACTCGCTCTGACCATTTGTGCGGCAGTATATTTCCTAAAGCTTCACCTTGTCCACCTATCTGGAATTGGAGCCCTGAGCTTGACAGTTCATATCCCCAACTGACTGCACCACATTACTGTTAATACAGCACTGGGCTCAAATCATAATCTTCCTGACTAGGAGAAAAGCAGTGGTCTTTATCATTTAAATGGATTCAGACTGGGAAGAATGGGACGTGATTATACACAATCTGTTTGCAGAGAACACCTGGAGAATGAAGCACGTCTGCCCTTATTAATATCATCCACTCCACACAAACCCTGGACTCTGTCTGCTAACAAAGCAGCTCCACATTGGCCTTAATCACTGTCAGACGGAGTTCTTCTTTGTCTAAGGCATTCTTCTGCCAAAAACGCTAAATGACCCATCTAAATAAAGGTTATGCGGTGATTGGGGAACAATGCACTTTGTGATAGAAGTAAACTAAGAAGGTGCTCCAAGTTAAAGGGATGTAGGTCCACTCATTTTAATGTCTAGTTTCATTTTTCCTCACTAGCAGGTGCATTCGGAATCTGCATGTTTTTTATTTATTTAGTCCAAATATGCCTCTCTGAAGTAATAAACCTTATGACGTTCCAGGAAATCCCTAATTTGGACAAAGGCATACATCTATCGCTGTAGCTGAAAAATAAGAAGATAGAAACACTTTGACTTATTAAACATGAACACAATAAACACACCACCCCAACATCAGAATAAAGTATATTTGTAATGCAATGCTAATCGACATAGCATTAATTAAAGTATAGAATACTACAAAATAATATTGTCTGCCTCATTCTGTCAAAAGAAGCCAGAACCCAAATGGAAGTTATTTCAAACACTCGACTGACGTTATGAAGTGAATTTGTAAAAATATGTAATGTTTGGCGTGTTTTGGTTTTCAAATGCCCGACATTACCCTACACCTACATCTAACACTACCTGATAAACACTTTAGTCCCACTATTACCAGAACAGTAATACAGGTTTGGAGTAACATGATGAGGGTGAGTAGATGGTGACAGAATTTTTGGGCAAACTATTTCTTTAAAGTAGAGCATTGCTGCCAGCCAAAGTGCATGCCTGTGTCTATGTTTTTCTTCTTTTTCACAAAAAGGGACAGCACAGGCAGGCTGAAATTTGTTGAGAGAGAACCGGTTGTCTGGTGTAGTCAGTGAAGACAAGCGGAAATGTGTACCCCCTCTCGGCAGCCTCCCTGTCAAGCACTTCCCTGAAGTCTCTCTTCTGCTCCTCAGAGTACTAAGTGTCCTCGGGGGGTTCTGCGTAGGGGCCGGCGGGACTTTTCGTGGTTATAATTCAGAGGATGGAAAGTTAGTGTCAAAAGGGGCTCTGCATTTGAACAATGAACAGGCGATACAGACCGTAGACACTGTTGCAAAAAAGTCTTCCCCTAAAGTCAATTCTAAATTGACTTTGCAGACCATTTATTTCTGTAATGTGACAATTCAGAGTGAAATGGTATATTCAATAAGGAAAAAAGGGGCGGGAAATGATTGGATTGCGAAGGTGGGCATTATATTCCCGATTGGAATCAAACCTGAGGCCTAAACTCTGGTAAAAAAAGTAAAGATTTTTCAAGGTGGTGATTTCTTATGGATTCATACGTTGTGATTTATGCGGAAAGGTGAACGTGATTTCACCAAATGCAACATGTTTCTGGATCAACATTTTTGTTGATCCTGGAACAACATTCCAATCAGTTTTAAGGGACAAGTTTCCAGTTTGTCAAGTTTAGGCTTACAACCAGGGTTATGTGCATCAGGGTTATTCACCTATCATTTCCCTCTGATTTTAAGGATAAGTTGTGGGCAGGGTTAGGTTAGGGTGTAGGGATAGGACAACATTTTCGTAAAGGAATGTTGATCCAGGATCAACAAAATATGTTGATCCAGGAACATGTCTTACTTGACAAAATCACCTTGACCTGTACAAAAATGTGCGGGGCTTTTTTTATCCCATAACTCCACCCCTAAACCCAACCGACAGTAAGCAGGTTGTACATAAATGTATGAATGAGATTGTATGAATTCATACGTATTAGCCACCAATTCGCCAAAATGTAAAAGAGATATTGTGTTGGCTATTTAGTTATTGGTTGACATTATCCATTGGATAGCCTGGGTGACCTGCATATTACTTTGATTAATTATACATTTATTTTAAATTATATAATTAAAGAATTTCAGTAACTTTTAAAAATACTTTTTTTTTACCTTTAAAATTAATTGCATTGATGAATCGTCCACAGCAACATCAGGAATATGCATTAAGTATGCTAAATTATGATGTAATTGTTGAATTTATTACCATATTTTGGGTATTAATAGCTTTTCTGATTTATAACGAGCATTTGTCTTCCTATCTTCACTGTCTTTCATTGGTTGCAGAGTAGCATTTAATGACTAGGGTGTTGGAAATGCTGTCTTTTCCTGACAGAGTAATTAATTGGTTTGGTTGCAAATTAGCAAGCATCTCTTGCTTCAGGAAGGACTCCTGCCTTGATAACAACCAGGTGCCACTGCAGAGTACAGCAGGAAGGCCATGCATCGGCTAGAAGAGGACGATATCATGCTTTGATATCAGCAAAACAACACTTTTCACTGTGCTTGTTTATGAAGAACCGCTGTGTTGAAAGGGCCTTCATTTTATTCCTTCAGTTTTTCTGATTCTAGAAGCCTTTTGTGAGATTTTTTTAGTTGCCTCTTCATCTACCGGACTATATTAGGTAACGTGAGGTGTGAGGATTGTGTTTTCGCATAGTGCAAGGCTTTACAGTTTTTCTCAAATGCTAAAACACATTTCACAAACGTTTCCTCCATGTTCCCCAATGTCTAAACACAACACCCTTTTCTAAAGCTACATAAACACAACCACACCTTCTCACTTCAAAACTCAAACTTTCACACCAAAAGAGCAGCTCGAAGCTTTCAAAAATGTAAACACTATACACATCATTACACACTACAGCAAAACAATTGAAAACACAATGCTCAATTTGTGAGAAGGTTCTTTGTTTCATAACTGCCAATGCATATTTTTAGAAACTTTACAGTAATGGATCTTCTTAGATCTCTGCAGAGGATTAGGCATTTAGATTTGTGAGTTTCATATGAAGAGTATAAATTCTGCATGTACACTACTGTAACACAACTCAATGCAAAAACAGAATCTATTGCACACAACAGTAATCTTGAAAACATGATCAGGGTGTGAAGTTTTTTATTTACTTTATTCACACCACACACACACCACAATCACTGTGCGGCATCGGGCCACATCACAGGCTATATTGTCTCTTGCCAGGCACCGTGGGAAAAACGCCCTGGAATGGCGAATCCATCCTTCGAAGGCCTCCACTGGGATGTCAACACAGGCCAGCTCCATTGCCCTTAGGAGGTTCTCTCTAGTGTATGGTTGTCTGTCATAAACCTTCCATCTCCACGATGAGAAGAACTCCTCTATAGGGTTCAGGAAAGGGGAGTAGGGTGGCAGACAGACGTTTAAAAAGTGGTTACTGTTGGTGGTGAACCACTCTCTGATTTGGTTTGTTCTGTGAAAGCGTACATTGTCCCAAATGATCACATAAATGCTCCTCTAGGAAGGTGAGGAGACGTTGGGTGTTGTAAGACCCAAGGACAGCATGCCGGTGGACAAGCCCCTCCAAACCCATGGCCGCACAAAGAGTAATATTACCCCCCCCGTTGGCCAGGAACCTCAGTGATGGCTCTTTGGCCAATGATGTTACGGCCTCTTTGCCTTCGTTTCTGCAGGTTGAAGCCAGCCTAATCCAGGAAGAGGTACTCATGAGGTCTAGCCATCGCGTCCAACTGTAATATCCTCTGTGAAAATGTGAAAGTGCACAGGTGTTCAGAACAACAGTCAATCAGGTAGCACAGTATTGTCCAGAAGTACTGTAGGCCACTGAGCAACACAGTATGTCCACTAACTGTACTGTGAACATGGATGTATACTTACTTGCACATACTTGTAACGTAGGTCTTTGTGTCGCGCAGAGTTGCGCTCAAAGGGAACCCTATAGACCTGTTTCATCCGCATCTTTTGGCGCCGGAGAACTCGGTCTATTGTGGCCAAGCTGACATCATCAATGCTCTCAAAGTTGACATTATCGGCAATGACTTTGTCTCTGATCTCCCGGAGTCTAATGAGGTTGTTCTCACGAACCATATCCACAATGAGGGTTTCTTGTGCCACTGTAAATATGGCAACCCTCCCACCTCTATGTGGCATTCTTTCAACTCTAAAGAAAGAAACATGTGTTGACAATACCTGTTGTGTTGTCTGAATGCCCTGATAATGGTGGCCACGGTGAACCTACTCAGGTTTGGACGGACTCTTAGTCCTGCTTCAGCCATTGTCATGCCATGGACAATGACATGGTCAATGACTGTTGCTCGCATCTCGTCCGTAATGATGGTGTGAGGTTGTCTTGCTCTCCCTCCTGGACCTTCTCCTCTTCCTCGTTGGCCTGCTCCTCTTCTTCCATGGCCAGCTCTTCTCCCTCCTCTGACTCGAATTCCTCTTCCCCTGACTCTGCCTTCATCCATTGTGTTTGTTTGTAATCTTCAGCAAACTGTGCACTCTGAACTTGCTTTTATACATGTGGTCACAGCATTAGCAACAAGTGTCTTCAATTTTGAGTCGTTGTGTGTAATGAATGACGCCAGGTGTGTTCATTGTGTTCAAATATTGCTGACTGTGGCAAGCATTTTGCATCACATGAGCTTTCATTTGAGAATATGAGCAGAGTTCTTTTGCAACTTGTGTTTTAGCAAGGAAAAATGTGTTAAGATTTATGAGAACGGAGGATTGTGTTTTGTGAATTGTGTCTTCATGTGAAATGTGTTTATGATATTGGAAAATGATGGCTAGATTTAGTAAATGTGTTTAGACAACTGGTCATTTGATTTAGAGGATTGGCTTTTGTGTTTTAGCATTTGAGAAAAACTGTAATACAAATATTGAGTCTTGAGAGAATATGATAGAAGGAGCAGTTGCACTTTAGCCTGGTTAAAACCAGACCATTCTCAGTTGTAACTGAGTTATGGTCTGGCAAAGCGTCATAGACAAATCATTTCCAGAGGGGCGTCACCAACGGATGTCGTGGATAGACCTAAAACCAATCAGAGTGATGAAGGAGATGACGTATGCAGAGCGGCGGAGAAACATCTCCGAGTGTTGTTCTTTGCTCGGCTTTTAACAAAAAGGAAACGTTCAAATCGCTTAAAACAGACGCGATAGCTGATTCGAACAAGTGATGTTCGACGGTGGCATCCATCTTTGTAATGTAGGCTACAAAATCTGCTTCAAAATCCCAGCGCTGTCGTCATCGTGTAAAACCCGCCCCAACGTTTCTGATTGGTGCCGCGATTTCGGCGGATTGGAAATGGGCTTGAATGAGCTCTTTGCCAAGACTAACTTTCAGAGCAAATCTAAATTTGCCGGAAGTTGTCTGGGTTTTCCCAGGCTAGTTGCACTTTTGTGATTGGTATTAAATTATTGCGATAACTCACATCTCCTGACTACTTTTGTATGTGACATGCTTCAAACTGAGAATGTAAAATATTCAAGAAGAATATTTTAAAGTCGGCATGAAGTGTAAATTCACTCTAGTCTATGTCTTATTTATCTTATTGTAAAAGATTCATCCATGCAAATTAAAAAATATTTTGAGCTCAATATTTGTTTGTCAAAATGTCAACTCAATCTTCCTGTGAAACGACAGACTTCTCTCTGGTGACATATACCAGACTTCTCCAATCATTTCATCCGCTTAAACCCCACCCTTTTTTAGAGTCAACCCAAAGCTTGCATTCAGATCTGCCTCCGCCCAATCGACAGTCCCTGCACCAATTTCTTTTTCTTTTTTGATAATCTGTTTCACTGAGATGTTTGTCACAATAGAGAACAAAAGATCTGTCAATACTTTTGTTACCTTTTTTATGGTTTTAGTGAATGTAAAAACTAGGATGGTTCTAATTTAGACTTGTGACAACACTACAGTAATGCTGCTGTCAAGTGTATCCAAATTATCGTAGTTTCAAAATGAATGTAAATGGAATCCTCCACAATGTTTTAATTTCCAGTGGGAAATTATATTTTATTGAACACTGATTGTCTTTCTGGGGTTTGGAGGCGTATCAATTAAATACTCATCATGATACACGCAAATTGGTCATGATATAAGTTGTAACTCTGAATGTGTACCAATTATATTGTACTAGGGTTATCAACTTAGCATGTTAATTTTCTGCGATTAATTACATTAAACAAGCATTTTGTCCAAAACCGTGAACCTGCTTGAACCTTGCCTTTTGAAAACACTTGTGATAGGCTTATATTTAATATGGAAATACAGTACAACAAAATAAGCATAACATGCTTATGTAATTAAGCATATCATGTAATTATGAAATAAGCATTATGAAATTATGAAATAAGCATATCATGTAATTAATTCGATTAACATTTTTAATTGATTTTTAATTGACATTTTTGTATTGAATACAATACAGCTTGCCAGGAAAGACGGCGCGTGTAACTCGATTATTATTATTATTATTATTATTATTATTATTATGGATTATTATGGGCTGACTTGGTTAGGCATTTCTTATCAGTCATTAAGCTTGGAGCACAAGAATGATAAAAAATATAGTTAACACATCAGTTACTCATATTATGCATATTTTCTCTTCATTTTTGTTGCATTAGCACTAAAAACATCCTGTGTTTGTCAGGAAGTGAAAAAGAGAGAAAGAAATGTGAAATTGCATCTGACTGAAATCACTTGAATGCACATCACGTCGTAATTATGATTTCTGAACTCGTAAGTAGGATCTTCCCAGGAGGTCTTCAAGGCAATGCTGTCTGTGAACATGCCAAGCTGAATCCCGCTGTGTGGTTTGGACCACCGCGATGTGTTTATCATGTGAACCCTATGCCAGGCTACTGACAACCCTTGTTTGGCAGGGGACTCGACCCTCCACACCCAGCTAAACGACCCGAAGCTGGTCTGGAGAGCCATGCTTAGTTACGGAAGAATCAGCTGTTGACAGCAGCTATTTGGGGACTTCACCCCTGTGGCTTTGGTGAAAACAACAAGTGCAGGGGCTTTGGAACATCAGCTTCTAGTCCTTGATTGTTAGAAGATCACATACTCACAGTCCCCTATATAGATAGGGACCTTGTGTTCTTGCGTCCCACGGTATGGGTGTTGTGCCGTACAGCTGGAATCACACCCATCAAATGCAGATGACCGAAACACTGTGTGCAGCTGTGATTGACCCTACAGTGAACAGACAAGGGCGGGTGAAAGGAATGTTTTTCCATGACTTGTTTATCCACAGAGTATTTAAAGCGACCCACCCAGGGGTTGAGAAGTTATGGATACAAAACAAAGTCATTTAGTAGTCTAATTTCTGCTAAGGTTTCTCTGCAGTACCAGGCAGGTTTCTACAGAAATCTTTCTGACTCAACAGCCGAATTGCTCACAGAAGCACAAGGCCCGTTATTTATTGGCAAGCGGGCTGCATTCCTCGGAGGCCGAAAGACACAAATTACACGCATGCAGATGCATCTACATGCATGCGCTGGTACTTAGTGCACTGGGTCTGGATGATGTGTGTATGCAAATAAATCCGTGTTTTGGACCGATTCATTAAAACTCTACTCTAGTACTCTACTGTAATTTATATTACTAAGGTCTAGTATGGAAAATTAATGGTCAAATGACATGTATTAAATTAATTTAGTAATAATGTATTACTTTACAACTCTAATTTCCCCATTAAGACATGTTCCTGGATCAACATAGTTTATTGATCCTGGATCAACATTTCTGCCCTAAAATGTATCCCTACCCCTAAACCTAAACCTACCCATAACTTGTCCCTAAAATCAGAGGGAAATGATAGGTGAATAACACTGATGTAGAAGCTTATAATCCTGGTTCTAAGCCTAAACTTGACATAAACTGTAAACTTGTCCCTTAAAACTGATTAGAATGTTGTTCCAGGATCAACAACATACATTAATATGATGTTAGTGGTTTCAGGCTGTTAAAACATGCAAAACAATTCTCATACACCTTCACTGAGCAATACTCTGCTGATATAAATAAATAAATAAACTGGCCTAAGCTGATTTCCTGGTAAAGCTGGTCTATTGGGTGGTTCTCTAGGGGTTTTGGCCACTTTTCAGCTGTTCAGTGTGGGAAACCAGCTGGCTGCACAGCTTGACTCGGTTGTGAAACCAGATAAGACCAGCTCAAACCATCTTCAGACTGGTTTAAGCTGGGGTTTTTTGTATGTTTTCTAGGGAATACAATATCATATTTATGGTTTTTATAAATAAATTGTAAAATAATTTATTTAAAAAAAATATTCAATATATCAGCCAGCCCTGGTGTGTTCCCATCTTGAGTGTGTATTCATCCGTACTAAGCACACAAACATGCGTGCGCACTGATAAGGTGAACATGCAGTGGGCTGAAATACCAGCGCTTGTATCAGCAATGTGTGTTTGCACTGCAAATAAGACTTCATAATGTTCCTGGTAGATAGAAGCGTCTTCAGGGTCGGGGTCATTCTTATTTTGAAAATGTGCTGCTCTCTGCCACCATTTATTTATCGTGTAAGTCGAGAGAGGCTAGGAACGTAGAAACGGCATAATCCTTTATAACAAGTCTACGTTTCTCTCCTATTCCTGAGTTCTGCGATACCCCTTGGACCTCAAATGCACATGTAATTGGCCACGTGCTCTTTTCTAGCATTCAGTAGCCTCATTACTTCAGCATCATCAGACCAGTTGGCTTTGGGGAACCCGCGGTTTTAATGATACTGTGAAAATGTATCGGGCCCGATTCTGAATTTTAAAATACTCTGTTTGATCTGGTAATGAATTTCTGTTGCTGTGGCATTTTCATTGATATGTGTCTCTTTCATTTTCGTTCAGATGAAAACTGGGATGACGACCAGCTCTTGGGCTTTGAGCCATGCAATGAAAACCTGGTTACGGGCTGTAACATCATTGATGGGAAGTGTGAATGTGACAGTGTACGAACATGCAACAACCCATTTGAGTTCGCTAGCCAGGAAGCCTGTCAGACAGCCCTGCAGAAGATTGAAGGTACCTCTTATTTCTCCATTCTCATTATCTTTTCTCTCTATCTACTTCCAGCGTGTAAGAGACTTGTACCTGCATGCGCGTGTCTTTCTGCAGTATTCATAATGTCATCATGCTATTTAATGCGTCCTTGATGGGTTTAATCTTTAAAATATGTGTTTGAACTTTCGATTGCTTGACTTTTTGAACATACAAAAAAACCTGCTTTATAATAAGTTCATGTACAATTGATGCGGGGTCATTTTTTTTTTTTTTTCACTTAATTTCATTTCATTTTATTTTATTTTGTTTGTTTGTTTGTACAAAAGTGCAGTAGGTTTGCCAAGATATTTTTTGTTCTATTTTAAACTTCACCCTAAATAAGAACCCTAAACAAATACTAATACAACATATTTTTTGCATTCGCGAAGCCACTGCATCATAACGTGTTTGTCATCCCTGGAGCCTTTTTTATTTTTTTTTACATAGTTGTTTGTTCTAATTCCCTTTCTTTTGTAAAGGGTGGGGTAGCAAAAGAGTATTTTCTCCTCTTTTCTTATTGGCATCCTGCTTAAATGACAGCTTTTTTTTAAGCCTGTGATTAAACAAGCAAACAAATCTGATTTACTAGAGGCTGATAAGGCTCCTTTTAGAGCTATCAGAATGCAAATGTTGCGTTGAAAAATGCAGTCCCTGATGGATACTTGCTCGCATTCTCTGAGCGTGCCTGTGCATTCAGTACTAGATGGTGGCACACTGGCAATTAAACATAAAAATACATGCTTGTTATCACAACGGTCATAGCAACGGGTGCAGGGCCTTGTTGTTTTATAGCGGCAGGTGTGCTTTTCGTCATCCCTGAAGCCAGCTGTGGCTATTTTTGAAGGTTTACCCCCTGTTTTAGTTTACTAATAGGTGCTTGTCATGTTGTTTTGACTAGTGCTTTAGAGTTGTTGCAGTTGTCACTTGTTTATTGTGATGTTGTGTCTAGTCTGCGATGTTGTTTTGCTTGTCTATGTGTGGAGTTGTCAATTTGCTAGAGATGTTGTGTCTAATAGATAGTTAATTCTCTTGATGAGTAGCTCGTTGTTGATGTTTTTTTTTCTAGTGGGTGTCAGCCTATCATGTTGATGCCTTTGTCCTTTTACAGTGGTGGCAGGCTAATAAAACAGGGGTGGAAAAAATATATATTACACTAAGCAATACCTGGTTAAAAAAAAATAAAAATAAAAATAAGCTGATTTGCTGGTCTTAGCTTTTCTCCTAGCTTGGTTAAGCTGGTCTGTTGGCTGGTTTTAAATGGCACTTTTCAGCTGTTCAGTCTGTTCAGGAAACCAAGTGAAATCCTGTACGTTATGTGATGCAAATGTACAAAAAAGTATTATTTTACAAATAATTCACTATGGTAAAAACGTTTTAAGGTCATAGCATAGTATTTTGCAAGGAACTATGCACAAATATGTCTTTATTAATCAATAATCTGCCCTGTAATCATAAAAGTTGGGTTACACTTCATTTCAATGGTCCACTTTAGACACCTTAGACAACTACAAGTAACTTTGCGTCTACATGTCAACTAACTCTCATTAGAGTATTAGTAGACTGTAGTAGACTGTTAGGTGTTTGGGTTAGTAGAATAAGTTGACATGTAGTTGCAAACTTACAAGTAGAATGTCTGTTAAGGGACCATGAAAATAAAGTGTTAGTAGATATTAAGCAGACAGTCTACTAATACTCTAATGAGAGTTAGATGACATGTAGTTGCAGTGTTACTTAATAGTTAGCAGAATGTCTAAAGTTGACCATCGAAATAACCAAAAGTTATTGGTGTTTTACTGCCACTAGTGTTTAATTTAACTGGAAACTGCAGTGGGTTGTACAGTATGTATAGGTTTTTTATGTAGGTAGAGGTAGGCACATTTTCCCCAATGAGTCTGTTTAAGAAGTGCCTAAAACTCAGAACAGGAAGTTTTGCATAGGCAAGTACCACTCATATTTCCTTCTGAAAATATGAAAAAAGCAACATAGTAAGTTCAGTAATACGTTTTTAATAAACTGTGTATAGACACTACCCACCTATTTGCCGTACATAGCACACATTTTGTTGCTAGAGAACGTGATGCATTTTCTGGCTGCTGCGTAAAGTTGTTTTTCTTCCAGTCTCCTCATACATCTGTTTGCGTTGAGTGCCGTGAGGAGCGTGGGCCAAAGCACATGTTTCGCAGTGTTGTAATGGTATGCGCTCAGCAGTTATCATTTGCATAAGAAAAACATTACTGTCTTGATTCATCAACCTGGCCATCTTTTGTGTCTAGAGTCAGCAGACATTGTGAGATTTTATTGATTTCACATTAAACAATTGCTTCTGTCACACAGAAAGTGGAGCCGTCACGGTAATATGATAAAATTCTATCTCGTACTTCCACTTCTGTTGCTCTCATTGCGCTGTTGGTGAAAGAAAGAGACAGAAGTGTATTTAAAACAGCAGAAATATGGGCTTGTTCTTTGAGGTCGTTCACCCTATTCAGCCCGATGGAAAAACGTCCTCCTCACAAGGGAGTGTTTTGTTACGGAAAGATGGCAGGCACAAGGGCAAACTTTGAATAGATAAGTGCTATTGATATTATCAGAACGGGCCCCATTTTGAAAGGTTTGGTGACCTCTTGGTTTTCTTTAGCCAAACTGTGAGGAGTGGGTCTTTCTCAAAGGACAGTGAAGATTGATAATCCCGTCGCAGTGCCCTCTTCAAGGTTCCCTAACAACATCTATAGTCTCTTCTACCGTTGCTACTACAGGAAATCAATCCTCAAAAAAACGGTAATTATATGTTGACCTTTGATGTCTAAGTAGATTTTGTCTCTGGGTAAAAATTCCAGAGCAGTAAATCATCACCAGACCTGATGGAAAGATGTTCTTCGCATCATGTCTTCGGATCAGCTCTCATCTAGTATTGTAGTATGATCTATTTTAGGTAAATCCACTCTTTACATGTCAGTCCGACGTGTCTTTTCTAAGCGGGCGGATATAATCTGTCTTTGTGAGACTAGAAGGATGGTAAAACTGACCTTAAAAGACAGATCTTTCAGATACTGTCCAACAGATACAGGTTCAGGTTATTGTACAGAGACACTGGTCTAGGGTCTCAGATTTGATTAGGGATGTCCATTTGCTTGAGAAAATAATACTTAAACTATGACATATTGAGGAATTCAATTTCTGGCCAACCGGGATAGGCTCACACAGAAACGGTGCCCTTTGGTATATTTTGGCATATGTATTGAGGGAGAAAATGTGCGTTATACAAAGGGAAGGGATTTAAATTTGATCAAATCTGTTAAACTGATTTTAAGACAGTAGATATAGGCATTGTCTGTGTTTTTATTTACTCTAGAATGGCCTAAATAATGAAAATATATTATACTGTTGATGTCAGATTTGTTTACTGATTTAAAATGTCATTGAAATGTAATCATGACAAATAGCGTTTTTTCCCATTCAACTACTGTAGATCACAGCTGAACTCGTATGGCCTTTGTTTAGATGGCTGCAAAGTGAAATGACTTTGAAGGGATTTCAGATCGCAGACAGTATGCCAATCATGTATTTTTTCATGAATTCTTTTAATAAGTCTCTTATTCTCACTAAGGCTGCATATATTAGATAAAAAAAACAGTAAAAGCAGTAATAATGTGAAATATTTTCTGTTTTCTATTTTAATATATTTTAAAATGTAATGTATTCCTCCAATGGCAAAGCTGAGTTTTCAGCAACCATTATTCTTCAGTGTAATAACATTTGGTGCTCAAGAAACATGTTTTGGCTTATTAATAGGTTTGTGGAAACTTACATTTTAAAATGCATTCAAATTGAAAACAGTTATTTTAAATAGTATAGGATTTTGCAATATTACTGTTTTTTACTGTATTTTTTTTATCAAATAAATGCAAAAGAGACTTATTTCACAAACATTAAAAAAAACTGAATTGTTCCAATTTTTTCAAAATCCAATAATATAGTATAATTAAACACATTTTATCTTGTAAACTAACTAAAGTTTGGAAATACAAATGGGAAAAAGGTCCAAGGGCTTGTTTCACAGTGTCAAACACTTTGTTTTAATGGTAGAGTGCTTTTGAACATGCAGACTTTTGGATCAATTATGACTTCTGAGCTCTGGGTTTAGGTTAGTCAAGGCAAATTTACCGTCAACTTAAAATGACTGGAGCTAAACAGCAGTACGGGTATGTGCTGGAGCTCTTTAGAGAGAGCCTGTGTTTGAAATTAACATGGAGGTGAATGGTAGTCTTCCACTAATCCAGTTTAGACCCCTGACCTAGAGGTTGGAGTAATTTGGTAAGTGTATGAATGCACTACTTTTAGAAACAGTCGCTTGAAAAGATATAACTTGAAATTTTGCCAGCTATGGAAATAGAAAGCTTATTTTATATTTGTGTATATATATATATACCCACCAACCCAACAAATGCTGGTGGATTTCAGCAGTGGCGTGTAACGCAGTCACTCCTCCTAGCTACTTTGGCGGGTTGAATTTGATATATAATATATAATTTTTTTCAATTGTAGTCTTTTAAAAAGGAATCTGAAATAGTAAACTAAGTACAATGTAGTGTTGTCAAAAGTAGCGATTTTTCAACACATATCGATACTGAAATATCTGAAACACTTCCAATTCTCATCAATACGACACCAGCTGCGCGTTCTCTCTCTCTCATCTCTCCGACTGCGAGTTACACACAAACCCTCCTCCCCTCACTCACTCGTTTAATTTGCTCCGCATGAATATTGTTGGTGTTACAGTGCTTGAATTTCTACGTGGGATTGCGTGTATTGCGCTTAATTTTACTCATTCAGGCAGATTTTGTGCTAAGACTCAAAGCACATAAAGCCACCCTCTCAGTACTAAATTTAGTTATTTTTGGCTGCTTATTGTGCTTAAACAGTCAAATACACACAAAATAATGACAAAATGCCAGTCTTGGCGAGTATTCACGTAAACACAGTCAGTTATGTTTTAAGTGAATGTAAACAGTTGAGAAAGAAAATGCATGTGTAACAGTATAATGGATCTGTGAGTCAAGTCTTAAAGTGACAACAGCCTAGTATACCTGCTGCCAAATTATGAGATAATATAAGAAAATATATGCATGGCAGTTTTTTCTCATGGTATCGATGTCAAAATTGTGGCCAGTGAAAATACTGAGTGGCTAGTAACTTTGAAAAACCACTAGCCACAGTGGCTGGTGACCAAAAATGTTAATGTCAAGCCCTGTATATATCTATATTTATATATATATATATATATAAAAAAGGAAACCTGTAAGCGTAGCAGCTAAAAAGAATGAGGGGATGGAAATATGTTTTTCTTTTTATTGGAAAAGCGTGTATGTTTGAGAGAGAAAGTGAGTGTGAACAGGAAGTTTTGTTGTGTGGGACTGGGACTCTGTTCTGCTTTTACTGTTGGTTTTCTCTGACCCAGCTCAGCCAAAGCACATTAAAGGAAATGCCAAGCATTCTTGCAGTCGAGCTGTGTCTCTGCTGCCCTGGCAGGATTACAGTGGAGAATATTTGTTCTGGGGAGCCGGCCATGCTAATTGCAGGCCCCGTTGTATGCAGGGAGAGAGCAGCTTCATGCCAAAAGCAACATGTTTCTGTTTTAACAATGTCCTGTTTTCAAAGAGAGCGTGGGGGGTCGGCCAACCCAAGAACGGAATGCCTGAAAGTACTGTACTTTGACTTTCCCTGTTGTCCCGTAGAGGAAAACGCAAAGGCATTCAACCGTCTGATGTGGAACATGGGCAGAGCTCCATGTGTGACGATGTGTGCTGTGCACCATGAACAACTGCTACTAGTTGAACAATTTGTATTCAGTAACGATGACTAGGGCTGGGTAATATGGCTAAAAGAATATGAAAATATTTTCTGGCTTTGGACCATATTCAAAATATGTCACAAGATTGATTTATTTACTGTGAAAAAATGTAGTCAAGTTAAAAAATAATCAAAGCATTTTCATAAGAATGATATTTAACCATTTTCATTTCTATGCCACATGCACCAATATAGCAATGCATCAAAACAACAATATTTGCTTATTGTAAATACAAAATGCAATGCAATAACTTCTGTAAATATATAATGATACAGTTTGAATCGAATAAAATTAAAATGCATCTTTTCCCCCTAAACCTCTAATATATATTAAACCCTGTATAATTTGGCTGATTTCAGGTTCATCTGACATCAATTGGATGCTTTTATAGCAGACGCCGCGATCTTCAAAAGCAGCCAGACAGAATGAAACTGAAAGCATGGGTTTCTCGTGCTTATTTTTAGGTTGAAAAACACTGTTGCACAAGTGCAGCTTGTGGTGTGTGGAGTGTGTATGTCTCCAGTGTTTTTTTTTAATGAGGGCTGAATTGAATTTTTAATTGAAATAAACTTTTCTGGGTGGGGTTTGCTCATGCCAGCTGTCTAAAACCACAGCAGGCTGTCAGCACGCTAATTTATGCACAGCTTAATTTCTTAAACTTTAAATTTAAATACTGTGTATATATATATATATATATATATATACATGTACTGTATGCTTGTACTGTATGTATGTACTGTATGTATGTATGTATGTATATCATTTTTGTTGGCATTAATTCATTATTGTAGGGGCAGAGTGTAATTAACCTGTGGTTTTTCAAAGGTCTGCAAAAATATCCACAGCATTCTTGCTACGGGTTATTTTATCCTCCCCTGACTTTGGCAGTGGTAAATGTTTGAGGACAACTGTCTGGTCAGCACGAATCTGTTCTTCCTCTTCACAGGAGCCAAGATTTAGAGCCGATGCGGCTTTCGAAACTCGCTCGCATCAATCTGTCCAGGCGTCTGGACATTCTAGATGTTGTGAGAACCAGAGCGCCACCACATCGCAAACAGGTGTTAATTGGATGCGGCCCCGTCACATCTACAGGGTCAGCTCTAGCGCACGACATGAGTAGTTTCCCTTCCTTCTCCTGAGGCGGAAAATTAGAGGTGTTAAAACCATTGATTCCGTCACCTTTGCCACGTGTAGTTTTCTGGCAGAGACATGTCAGTAGAACTTCCTTTAGAGCTTATTGCCTTTTAAAATCAAATCTTTTTCATTTACCTTGTAAATAAATCTTGTTTGGGAGTTTAGTGGCATGTTAGCAGGCCTCGCTGGTGACCGTGACATCTTATCCCACTGTTTAAGGAGCTTTAAAGGACTTACACCTCGACTTACAATAGATTAATTGATTTCAAGGTATTTTGCAGCACTGTCACCATTTACTGACTACTCATGGGCAAGGCGAATTTTGCTTAAACTTCAGATTTTTTTCTCCCAAGAAAAGTAATTGTAAGTTGCCAATGTCTTAATGTATTGAAGAATATATATATATATATATATATGTATGTGTGTGTGTGTGTGTATATATATATATATATATATATATATATATATATATAAAGGGCTATATATATGTGACCCGTGCTGGCAAATGGAGTTGGAATGCGCACGGGATAATTTCAAGCTACAGGCAAAACAAGTGAAAAATGTCGAAATATTTTGAGGTTTTCACAAAAATGTGTTAATTAAGCCCTCTTCTAGCGATCCCAGTGCTCCAAATAGCAATTAAACATATAAAAGTGTCTTTATTTGTAAGTTTTATGGGAGGAGTACCTTTCCTTTGTCCATGAAAAACGATCTTACTCGCGCTGACTGACAGATCTGAAGCGTGCACACAAAGACTCCTCAGACTCGATCCCGATATATACATTTTTATTTTTACATTTTACATTTTATACATATACATATTTACAGAATTACAGTATTTCAAAATATCTGTCTTGGCAGGATTTCACATAAACATTATCTGTTATGTCTTAAGTGAACGTTTAACTGTTGGGGAAAACCATCTGATGTGTAATTATTTTATATCCATGCCGTACAGTAGGTCTTAATATATAGGCTGTCTGTTTCATTAATGTTAATCAAACAATTGTGGTATCATGGAAAAAAAAGTTGAATATATATTTTGCTTATAGATATTTTTCTCAAAATTGACTTTGCTGACTATCGACTTCAAATAGGTGTAGCTCAGTCATAGCCTGGGAAAATCCAGACAACTTCCGGCAAATTTAGATTTGCTCTGAAAGTTAGTCTGGCAAAGAACTCATTCAAGCCCATTTCCAATCCGTCGAAATCGAGGCACCAATCAGAAACGTCGGGGCGGGCTTTACACGATGAGGACAGCGCTGGGATTTTGAAGCAGATTTTGTAGCCTACATTACAAAGATGGATGCCACCGTCGAACATCACTCGTTCGAATCAGCTATCGCGTCTGTTTTAAGCGATTTGAACGTAAGAACAACACTAGAAGTTTCTCCGCCGCTCTGCATACGTCATCTCCTTCATCGCTCTGATTGGTTTTAGGTCTATCCGCGACGTCCGTTGGTGACGCCCCTCTGGAAATGATTTGTCTATGACGCTTTGCCAGACCATAACTCAGTTACAACTGAGAATGGTCTGGTTTTAACCAGGCTAGCTCAGTCATTCTTTGTCAAACAAATCATACATCATTTGAAGGTTTTCTAATAGAGAAAATTTGCTCATTGTGACTCATTTTGCCAGCACGGGTCACGTACTGTAAAATATGTTTGCAAGTTTGGCAAATATCCATCTCATCAAGTGCTCTTTCTGTTTTATAAAGTATCCCGTTTCTATTTCAGAGTGAGAAATTGCTGCAAATCATTCAGTGCATGAGTGATCTGTCTGAATGAATCAAACTGAATCATGAACAATTAAAATAATTTTTTATACATTTTCAAAACTATGTGAAACCAACAAAATTTACACTTCTAAGACCTTAGAAGATTTCCCCCCCTTATTTATTGTGGACACTCTTTTCAATGTTTGGCCTACTGTCTCAAACCATGTTCAGATTTCAAAAGTCAGACATTTCGATGTGAACTCAAACAATTCTAATCAGAACCAAATTATTTGAATGATGCTTTCCACAAATATTTTATAGCTATATACTCTTACTTTACATCAACATTATTTTCTGTTTGTTTTTTTCTCCTTAGAAAATTTAGCTGAAACATCTCCGAAAAAAGTGAGGCTTCAATATGTTGCAGAGAGCTCCTGAGCTAAGAAAGAACAATTCAGGTTTTTACCTGTGTGTAGTTGGAACATGAAGGCCACCCCCAGCAGTGTTGTGACCCCACCAGAGCTTTGCTGAAGCCCACTGAACTACATTCCTCTGATACAACATGCAAAAAAAAAAAGTGTGCCCTTTGTGGTTGGAACAATGACAATCGAATTACATTATCTGAAATGACCATTAGCACAGTGGCCTTATTCCAATAATTAATCTATTAGCATCCACACACTCAGTCCCCAGCGGTTTTTACTGCTCTATACGTTCATGGTATTGACAGCTCTGCTGGTGTGGAAGATTTCAAGCCTCTGACAGTCGGATGTTGACACCAGCCTGGTTCATCTCAGCAGATTGAGAGTGCTGCTGCTTCCCAATGATGGATTTCATGGGGCAGTGTGCACAGCTAGAGCTTGACAAAAGTGGCACTTGTTAAAAGCATAACCCATTCGGTATGAATGCCAATCAAATTCATTTCAAATTTCACTGCTTAATATAACTTGTGGGGAACACGGGGAGTTAAAGCTGTTTAATTCAGACCTAACTGTAGAAAAACCCGCAAACCTCTGTCTGTGCTTTCCCTTAGCGTGCCAATTTCTACATTGCTTGGTAACTAAAGGTGTGGTCACATTTACCATGGGTCAGCAGTGTATTTTTGCTGACAAAATCAAGTCAATTCAATAGGAATCCAAGTGATGAGGAATTTCTTGAAAAAGATTTTCCCATTCAGATTATGCATTGGGCTCAAGGCGGGTTCAAATTTTGCTAATGTGACCGCACCTAAAATGGTCTACAGTTAGGCCAACAAACTATATTATTTTAATAATTATTACAAATAAAAAATGTATGAAGGTTTCTAGATCCATTTTCTTAAGAAAAGTTTCTGGCGTCATGTTGGAGCTACATACACTGCCACAAGTAAAACGAGTCCATCCTCATGTCTCTATGATATTCTTGTGCCAAAATATGGCAGGGCCCACATGGTTTTCATGGGCCCCACAGAGGCCCCAGCACAGTGCTTTAAGTAGCCCCCTCTCATATCACGACGATATTCTGCTACATATGACTTCACTGTGTTTAAGAGGACCCACAAGAAAGAAAGTTTTTTTTTTTTATGGAGATATTTATGACCAATTTATGCAGAAATGCAGGTAAATCACATACTTTTTCCTCCAACTGTATTGAACTGTGTTGTATTTTATCGTACATTGTTGATAATGTGAAATGCTTGTTTTAAGTATAAGGGGAGTAAGATCTCACGGCTTCTTGTAGCTCATCGCTTTAATGGAACACAGCATCGAAGGTGAAACATTTTAACAACTTTCCTGGGCAGAAAAGGATCAATTATGTGCACCTCGAACCGCACTTTTTAAAGTCTGACATTTAGACTGACACTTGCCTACAATCATTGCCTCCTTTACAGATAATATATTTACTTTTGTCAGTTTCTTTCATTTCCTGTAAGAGCTTTAAAAGTGCTGCGTTTGTGATAAGCTTATTTCCTCGTGATTTCAGCCTTAGGCCAACAATTGCTCAGTGCTGAGGTGAGATGCAACGGCTATGGACTTGAAATGGCAGATGTGATGATATTTTAAAGGGAAGTGAGGCGTTTTGTTTGTAAGTCAATTGTTGACATTCTGGTGTCCCTGTGGTGTCTGGCAGTAGATGCTTGGTCTGAGGGTTTGGTGTGGTTCGCTGATAAAGATGAATCACACAGCGGCCTGTCGAAGCGTGCCACTCCTTTGTCCTTTAAATTGGTAAAGATAACACGGAACCTTTAAGGAAGTTTTCTCTCTCTCTCTCACAGTGGCTCACAGCATGGTCCTTGAGTGCTTTTTGCTCGCTCTGTGTATTTTGAGCATTTGATCAGATGGTGAGGAAAATGTATATGTGGAACAGAGCAAGCATGTCAGTATAACAGAAAGATTTCTGTATCTGCCATTTTACGAAGACACTCTGATTGTTGCTTTGGGGAAGAGGTCGCATTGTCAAACTGGCAGGAAAGAGGAATCTAAATGGATATAACAGACGAGGCTTCAACTAACAATTCATTTTGAGTGCTTTATCAGTTATTCTGACAGTTCGTCAAATGATCAATTGGGGGAAAATAAAGAAGCTGTACTATTTCAAATTGTCAAAGTACTGAAAAATGTTCTACATTAGTTACCGTCTTTTCTCAGCTTCTGTTATATTTATAAGGATTACTAGAATATAGTAAATAATTATTCATCGCTGCCAACTTTTGATGGTTTTGAATATTTAGCTTCCCGATCTTTATGAGCGGTGCTGAATCCTGGCATAAGTACTATTCCAACAGGATTCATTTTCCAAACGTAGTTTAAATTACTTTTTTTTTTAAATAGGATGCCTGCCATTTCATGTACTAATGCAGGCGAGTTTGAGATCACTGTCCTTTTTTCTAGTTTGTGAGTGTCAGAAGTTACAACGGTCTCATTTAAGTCATGTGCCCTGGATGTTTGTTTTGTTTTGTTTGCCAATGGTTAATATTTGAACATCTCATTGATTCCTTGTTTGATGTTCTTTCATAGAAATTTTTGCTATTGCAATATGCTAGTTTTTCATAGTTTTGCTAGCTTTGTATATCAACAACTGTCAGATTTAACCTCTTAAACTCTTGCCACACATTTTGGATTTACATCAGAATTTGGCACACCTGAATTTAAAGGAGTCCCTTACCAGCATACACTTTAGTTAATGGAAAAAAATTCACTTTACAAACATCCACTTTAATTTAAATAAATTAGTGGAATTATTGGTAAATTTTTTATGGTGACGTAGTTGCACGTGACTACAAGTAGGACTATGTATAAATTAAAGTAACTACCGGTAACCCTAAACCAAACAATAACCTTAACCGATCCATAACTCTATAGTAAGTACATGTAGCTAATTAATATTAGCCAGTACTTATGTAACTACGTCACCTTAAAATAAAGTGTAACCGAATTATTTATAAATATTGTTCACAATTTTGTTGTGTTTTGTTTTAGTTGTCTGACAATGCGTTATAATTGAACACTTGGATGCTTTCTTGTTTTATGTTCTTTCATAGAATTTGTGACATTGTAATATGCTAGTTTTTCATAGTTTTGCTAGCTATTAATATTAACAACTTTCAGGATTAATAAGATGTGTTAAAGCTGTTGAATTTTTGCCAGTTGTTGTTAGCTAATGGGGCTTTAATTTGTGTTCACTATGTTATACACCCTTGCTGTGAAGTAATTGAGGATGAGAAATACCAATAAACAATATTTTATAATCAAGTTACTGAACAGGCCGGCGGGACTTAAAGTACTGTTTCAGGTCTCACTCTCAGAATCACAATCCTGAAATGTGCAAAAACAAGGGCTTACCGTTTGCCGATTACGGAAAGGCCCAGTGGGTCATGTGCTGTTTTGACTGGCAGTCTGGCTGAGAAAGAGAGTTTTTTGTGTCATTGCGACAAAATGTTATTGCAGAGAAGAAGAAAAAAAGAGGAAACGTTCTGTATATCTTCGTCTAAGTGAGCTCTTTCTGGATGAAGGAAAGAAACAAGAAGTTTGAAAGGAAAATTGGGCCCCTCTTCAGACGCAGGGAGGAACTTGACATGGTTCACTTCAGGCTACATTTGATTTAGATATAGCAGGAGACAGGAATTTAAAGCTCAGTTTATTCTTGCAGTAATTTACCTGCATCAGTGTTTCCATCTTGGCGTAGAGATAAAAACTATTGCGTTTTTCTTTTATGAACAAGATACACATTCAGTAGAAAAACAAGCAAAGATCTATGAGGTCCTTCTGAACTATCTCAATGCCACATACATTTTGGAACAACATTTGAATCACAACAAATGAGGTTATTTTACAGATTCTTCGCTATAGTAAAGAGATACTATGCTTAAGAAGATGGTTTTTCTCATTATTTTTCAAAAATTCATGATGTTCCTGTAAGAAGACAGCATTAGCAGTCTAATGGTTATGTTGGTTTTGTAACCGAATATTTGTTGTGGATTTATCCCGGAGAGCATGTTACGACTTATCAATTGGAATGTGTAACATGCCACAGCTTCTTTAATTGAGCTTCTTTTCATCCTCTTCTCTCTCTCAGTGAATTCATCTCTCACTCTCTGTCCTCTCTTGCCTCATTGCCTCTTTACACACAGACACACACCCCTCGCAGTATATTAGTATTGGACTTGAGGCTACTCTTGAGTCTGGAAAGCCTGAACTGCCTGATGAAGGAATGTCACTGGGGGCGTATGAGAGAATGCCCTGCTGTTGGGAGGATTGGTGACGGTATTAGGAATAGGGAAGTGAGACCTTCACTCCATAATAAGCTCCATCCCATTATCACGCAAGGCTGGACCCTTAATCAAATCTATTGGCCACAGTAGGGGTGGGTGATATAAGCTTACATTTATGCCAGGAAATTTTCAATGAAAAGTTAGTAAAAAATTCATTTTTAAATGTAAAAAATACAGAAATGTTCTATTGATTTAAATTAAAATAAAGTCCAAAGTACAGGTAGATCTAAAATAAATAAAAAAAAATGTAGAAAGCTTAACAATAAATTTCTACTGGTTTATCATGTCAAACTGGTATTTTGCCTAGCCCATACAATTGAAGCTGCCAGTAATTGACAACTGCATTGAATTTAAGACCCTTCTAGAATTTGGAAAAGAAAATTCTGCCTCCCTAGTGCCCTAGTAATGCTCCAAACTACTGTACATAAACCCCAAGGGAAAATAGTCTCCTTGTCTCTTTCAATATTTCAATACTTCAGTCTGTGTGTTTTCAGGCAAATGATGGCTCGGCTTTCAATATGACTGCCATCAGTAAAGGTCAACAATATTGATTCACTGCAAGACAGGCACGAAATGCTAGAAATGCCACATAGCTAACTGCAGATTTATCTGTCTGTGCAAAGCTTGTACATTAATGAGATCGACTGCTGAGAGACTTTTTTTTTTTCCAACTGGCATAGTATCCATCTCAAATACTCCTTGTAACAGGTGAAATACGGGCGCTCTAAGAGTCTCATTTATCCTAGAGATGTTATTTTGAATTGTAAGGGCCTTTTTTGTGATCCTTATCCTTCCACTTAAGCACTGGTCTCCAAGGGAAATGCAAAATGGCTACCATTTCTTTGCACCAGCTTAAGGCACAAAAGAAACTTCAGATACTTTGAATTGAAATGTCAAATGTAATTCTGTTTCATTTTATCGCTTTTGTCATAAAGAGAAAATGTCAAAAGGCTCTGTGTTAAACAACTGGATGTTATGTCTTTGAATTTAACCACTGATATGACAGTTTAGGTGTCTGTTTATTGATTTCTCTATTTAGGATCAAGAATTTGCTCATTAGGTCTCCATATGCCGATTTTAAGAAATTATCTACACAACCTCATTTCGTTACAAACTACATGGCTTACTTTGAGAGATTTTTGTAGTTAAAAAAATACTGTCAGGATTTACTAAAGACACGCAGTGAAAAATTTGCACTGAAAGGGTGTGGACAGTTATTTTTGCGGCTGAACTCATTGCATATGCATTTGTAGGAGTTTCCCTTTTAGACACAAAATTTATGGGAGGAGAGTATTTTTAAATTAATTCAAGCAAGGTTATTTTACTAAGGCTTGCGCTAGTCAATTTACAAAAAACATTTCTTAAATCAGACACTAATTTGCGGTGCTCTTGGTAGATTGCATTGGTCATTATGGAAATGATTCGATTTTTTGGAATTGCGCTCTCATGCTAATTTCCCCTATAGTAAATCTGGCCCTTAATATGTCATCCATCCATCCATCCATCCATCCATCCATTTTCGTTTAAGCAGCGTCATGGGCAGCTGGCTCACATTTGGGTGTCGAATTAACACGTCTAATTAACACGTAAACATGGACCAAGCAGTCCATGTTCAGAAATATGAGAAAACAACTTTCCTGTAAACACAACTCACTGTGTGTGTCTGAGAGAGAAAGAGAGGGAGAGAGATGGAGTAGAGCTGATTTACTTGCCCTGTTTGTGAAATTACAGTCTGAAAGAAATATTTCAAATTAAGTTTATAAACACAGAGCTTATGGTAAAATTATGCATAATACTCCGATATTCAGGCCCTGAAAATATCGATACTTGGCATTTGTGTATCGATACAATATCCCCTTGCAAACTATCGCTAATTTTGATTAATCGTGCAGCCCTACAAAAACAAAAAAAACACAAAAAAAAAACACACACACAGTTAAAGTCTAATAAAAGTGGTCCACTATATTCCAAGTTCTCTGAAATCGTATGCTAACTTTGTGTGAGGAACAGACTAAATAAAGTCATTTTTCACCGAACATATTTGCCTTTCACATCTCATATTTGTATATACTGCAATTTATCATGGTGCATTTGATTGTGAGACGCGTGAGAACCAGTGAGATTTGGCATGATATTAAACCTGGCTTGATGCATTTTTATATATCAAGTTTGACAGAATTTTATTATAATTTGTTTTTGAACTGTTGAATTGTGGACTGTTTCTGTAATATTCAGTTCTCAAATGAAGAGAAAAGCCTCAGGGGAAAAATATATATACAAATGCACAGATGTCCAGTTATTTTAAAAAACAAACCTTAACATGACGAATAAAGACATGTGATTGATAGACCTGTCAGTGCCACGCTTATCTGCTTGTCAGCTCACTCCTTCTTTCCGCCATGTCCGTTCCCGTTGATGTATGCATGCTGTGCGGCTGGCGGGTTTTTGACGACATGGGGTGGTACACGCTGGCTCTGCAATTCGCTCCTTACCATCCCAGACCTCACATGGACACATCCATCAACCTTCCATCTGCCCTGCCAGCGGAAAGAACACAAATGGAAAAATGAATTCTTTCCTACGTTCTGCCACCGGTGTCCTTCATTTATAACACATATGTGGCAGGAAGTGGGTGGATTGATGTGGCCCGTCAAGGCTAACGGCTGAAGCTGTAATGCACAGAGGCACAGGTTGAAAGGGCAAGTGGCCAATCGCACCCTGTACCTCCAGATTAGAACTCCACTGGCACCGTCACAAGAAGGGGTAAACTTCAGATGAGACAATGGATGAAAGCCAGTCCTAAAATTTGGAAGGGTCTAGTCTGACAGAGCCAGACTTTTGAGTATTGGCTTAAAATCTGGTCCACTCTGTAGCCTATACTGTCCAAGAACTGCCCACTTGGCCATCTGACCAACCATCTGTAAATTGAACAATCAGTTTGTTTGGTTCTTTGTTTCTCTCTTTCTTTTTGAGATTGTTTAGGAGGGGAAAAATCTGAAATCATTGTCCCCAAAATACTAGTCAGCTACAAAGTCTAAGTTCAAAGTGCTGAGCAACAAAGTGGGAGTTCGTTTGCTTCTTAGTGAAGTTTTACAGGTTAAAACTTAGAGCAAGGTTCAATTCATTACCGTGACTTAATGCATTTCATTAGGTATCATGAACTGACATTGAACAGCAATTGTTAATGTCAATTTCTACAATACATTTTTAACATTCCAAGTTATATAAATTAACTCTCTCCACAGCAACATTTAAAAAAAGAAAAAGTTGCCAGTCAGTGCCAGCCTTTTTAATCTTTTTCATAAAACTTTCTTGGCCCCAAAAATATTTTACGCAGTCTCTCTGCTTGAAATATATATATATATATATATATATATATATATATATATATATTCTTGTTTTATGCATTCTATTTTTATCAGCACTTGATTTTGGGTAAGTTTCGATAAAAAAGCAACGTTTTAAAAAAAAAATTGCAATTGTGTCAAAGAATACTTCCGGATCAGATTGGGAACAATAATGAAAACTAGGATAAAGTAGATTGCATCCATCAGCTTGCACAGTTCTATACCTCATTCTGGGGTCGACATCTCATTCAGTAACGTTAGGCAGTTTTAATTATATGCCGTTTAATGTTTAATCGCGTTAGCTTACATGTGCATAATCAATGCTTCGATCACTTGTTTCAGTTTCTTCTTCCCATGTTTTTTGGATCCGGGGATTTTGTACTCTTTCAGAAGATGACTATTAGTGCCCCCTACCAAATAACAGTGAAAACATGGATTTCCGGAAAATTCCGTCAATGGCGGGGCAGCATTAGCCTTTCCTCATTGTGCATAATTTTCAATATGTGTTTTCAATATGTGTTTTTGTGGACTTGTGAAACATCATCGGTCGCTTGTTCTTGTTACACCCCTTTTATCGAGAATGCATCAGGAGGTGACTTGTGCGAACTTGAGGCAGCCAGTTATCCCAGAATGCATCTCACACCAACAAGCAAGCGTCAATGGCGGAGGAGAAAACCTGTATAATTTAAAAAATACTACTGCTATTGTATCACAAAATGTAGTCTTAAGAGTTTTTCAGGTGAGAATTTAGTTGTTTAAAGCTCACATCTTCAGTTTATTTATAAAGATAGTGCCTTTTTGAAGATTTGGAGTTATGAGATCCAGACGATCACAGGGCACTCGGCGCTCATGTACCCCGCCGAGAACAGCCTTACCTTGGCTAGTCCTTCTGACATTTGCCACTGGATCTGATGTCTCAATAATGGTTAAATGTTAGATATAATTCATCTTGTGTAGATCTAACAGGCAATCTTTGGTCTCATGAATCTATTTGTTCTCGGGCATATGGTATTGGCTGAGGGCATAGGCATGCCTTTAAAATTTGAGACTAGGAGTGGACTGTAAAACTTTTCTGTTCTCCTGTATCTACTAGTTGGAAAGATGTTCTTCTCCTTTGACGTGATTAGGATTTTACAGCTAAACTGTCTAGCTGGTTTAAGTGGGTAATCACATTCTGAACCATCACTTCAGGCAGAGCGCCGTCTCCACTGAGAGACTCATAATGACTGT
This sequence comes from Rhinichthys klamathensis goyatoka, assembly GCF_029890125.1. NCBI lineage: Eukaryota > Metazoa > Chordata > Actinopteri > Cypriniformes > Leuciscidae > Rhinichthys > Rhinichthys klamathensis. Next base: position 2,187,327 of record NW_026606581.1, read on the forward strand.
TAATAATAGTTAATTCAACATGATCATTACGACGTTCCACCTGCCCTCTCTGTAATCACCCTTTCAGCACAGCACTACAATAACCAAAAACACTGATAATTTCATGTTTGCAAGACAGAATTTTCAGTTTTGGGTAAACTATTCCTTTAAACCAGTAAATATTACACCAGTGTTACCTTCAATTTGCTGAATTTGAGTTAAACGTGGTTTAAATCAAAGTTTGAAACTGCTCCTCCTCTGAGTCTTCTCATGAAGGACTTTTTATTTTATTTATGTTGACGTCTGTCTGTCTTTATTTGAGGTAGTGTTCAATTTGGGAATGGATTTCATTGAACAAGCAGAGCATTGAAGAAATATAGGACATTAAAGCAGAGAGTAGCCCCCGCCAGACGCACAATGAATTCCCATAGTGCTTCGCTGTCGTCACGTGTGACCGGTTTGCTCTTGACAGGAAGGTTTGTGACAACTGAGAGTCGCGGCAGATTGTAACGGTAAATTCAATAGGCAGGATCACAGCAGAAGAGATGCTGTTCCACCGCATATTCTTCCTGGACTCCCCTCAGTACATTTAAACATGATATATAAGCAAGAAATATAGTTTTGATCACCACATTTACATAATTATTCAACTGGTTCCATTAGGTCCCATTGGAAACAATGACTGAAACCTACTGAATGGATAATGGAGTTTATCACAGCAGATGATTTGCTTAATACTCAAACATCTTCCATTGGTGATCCAATTTTTTTTCATTACCACAAAAATCAATAGCCTGATATTGCATCATTCGCTCATTGTCCAGGTGTGAAAGCCGGTTGAGGAGCAGCTTTAATCTTCTCCATAATTATTGAGAGAGCTTGTCAAGAGTAGAACAGCCTCATATGTAGTGTGTAGCATTTTGGTCTGTAGCAAGACTATCATTTATGGTGGGTCGATGTAATTTGCAGTGGTTGCTGAGACAGGCATTATTGTTACCATTGCTCATACTTGGGGTTATGCATTTGAACTAATTCTTAACTATAAGTAAGAAACTTTGGCACACTGTTTGTGATAAAGATTGAAGGGTTCAAATTTGGTAGCTTGGCTTCTTTCCTAAGCATTCTGACTTAGGATTTTGGGGGGGAAAAAGATTTACATTGACAAGTGTCATTTTAGTATTACTTATATATATAGTGCTGTCGGATTGATTAACCGCATCTAACATTAAAATTTGTGTTTATATGTGTGTGTGTACATATATGTATGCAATTTGACTGCCCTATTTATATACTATTATAGTTTCATTAATATTTTGAATTATTTAAAAAATATTTTCAGCTTTATTTTTATTTTTAGTTAACAAAACGTTTTGTAATTTTATGTACTTTTGGGATTTTTTTTCTTCAAATAGTTAAATAATCCAAATATAGTTTTCATTTATTTTTATTTCAGTGTAAGTTTTATGTTTTTGAGTGATTGAGTGTATTCTGAAACCTAATTCACTCCTGATAAATTTAGGTAGAAACAACTGAATAACGATAAAGTCCAACTAAAAGCAAAAGGGGTTCAACTTTTGGCATCCATGTTTCTTATTTTCAACCACAAAACACAAAAAAATCCTATAGTTGGCAGTCCTTTTGGTATTGACTCCATTTTGGTTGTGTATTCCATTCACACTTGCAATGACAATTTTGCATATTTACTCTGCATTTAAAATCGGTTGTCACTCCTAAGCTTTGCAGTGTGTACACGACTCTAGAGAATTTGGGTTGGGCTCTTTTGACTCAACCACCCCATAACACAGTGTGATAGATTTTTAAACTATCTTAAACTAACCATGATTCTAACATCTAAACTTTACTTCCCTTTTTCAGGCCTAAACACGATGATCTCATTTGTTGTGTCTGTCTCTATTGTATAAAAACGGTTGTATTCGTGTTAACTGGTGGGATTCTCTATGAAATTTATCTGAGATCCTCCGGCCTTGCTTCTTGGGGGAGATTCTCTGAGAAATGTCGAGGACTCTCCCGGCCGTGATTAAAGCATTTAAAGGACCTTTGCTGAGGTCTGTCTGTTTCTTACTGCTGCGCTGCAGGTCAGTTTAGGGAAGCAAATAAGTTAGAATTAGGGAACTCGGCCAGTTGTCGATGGAAGACGCAGGAGCTAGAGTATAAAGGTTATTAAGTGTCGATTTGAAGACGCTTGGGTGTCGATTGGAAGACGCCCCAGATTTATTTATTAAGTGTCGATTTGAAGACGCTTGAGTGTCGATTGGAAGACGCTCCAGATTTATTTATTAAGTGTCGATTTGCAGACGCTTGAGTGTCGACAGGAGACGCCCCACGTAGTCTACGACAACAGCACCACTCACAATGTCTTCAGAAAATATATACATTTTGTTTAATGGTAAGAAATGTGCTGCACGTTGTACAAAAGTTTTAGTTATTGTGAGAGATGTTGTGTAACCAGTGGATAAAATGAATCCATTTATGAAGAAAGGGAGATGGAGACCTCCTTATGTATTTCCTATAACCAGTCATATGCTGTTTCATATTTTTAAAGTAACGTATTCGTGATGTTCTTATAGTTGTACTCACAGAGTGAATGGAAGCTGTGCGTTCAGTATTCTTTGATATTATAAATAGTGATTGAGTAAAGAGGAGTAAATAACTTGCACAAGCAGGTTAGATTAATGTGTTTTTGGAGCCACATATGATTTACAGCGCTACGTGAGATGTTTTTAATAAACTGCCCGATTCAGCTAAACAGAGTTCCAAATGAAGATCGAGTTCCTCTAATCCTGTCAATCACCGTTCAAGGACAAACATGTGCTTTCTTACCTCACTTCTGAGACAATTATCCCAGCATTTCCTCCACCTCTCTCTCTCCAAACTATTTTAAATGTACTATACAAACTGACAGATCTCTGTGACCGCTAGTGGTGGAGAATCAACACCAAAAAAAAAGCATTAGTGAGAAGGTTTATAACAGGCCCCAGTTGGTGTTTTTTTTTCTCCTACTGCTGAACGTCATACATCTGTGCATTTACGTGAGATAATGTGAAGCAAATAAAGAAAGAGGATGTGTGACTGACACAAGATTAATCTTTTGGAACTTTTTATAGTTGGTTTTGGAGTAACAGCTGTAATATTACGTCAGTGTATGTGGCAGACTTGGGGGAAATAAATGAATGCTGGCTTTACTTTTATTTTTAACTCTCTCACTCTCTCTTTCCCATGCAGTTCACGATTTGTTTGTGGCTTCAGGGGTGTACATTTCACAAATCATTTTCTCTCTACATTTCTCTAGTTTTTGCTATATTTTCAACCCAGACTGTTTCTTGTGATTTCAACCATGCATAATAGTGATATAACATTTATGAAATGTCTCTTGTGGAGTTCATGTTTGCGACTCTTAAGAGAATAAAATACATTTATTGTGAGATACCGACAGTCTTGAAGGGATTGTTCACCCCAAAAAGAAAATAATTTGCTTACCCTCATGTCGTTATAAATCTATTAGACATTAGTTCATTTTAAAACACAAATGAAGATACCTGAGAGATTTCATTAAGAATATATGCTGTTCCTACATCAAAAGTCCATTCAACCAAAACTTTCAAGCTTCAAAAAGTTCAAGACATTTTAAAATAATGAATCAAGCAGTTTGATCCAAGTCTTCTGAAGAGACATGGCCGCTTTATATAATAAACACATATATGCTGCCTTCACGTGCTATCAAAAATTTTGATTTACGAGCTCATCGCATTCAAATTTTGACTTGAGAGGGCGCTCATGTCCAATTTTTGAACTAAGAAACTAGTATTTACGATAATTCCGATAGTATGTGAAGGCAGCATTAGTTTAGGTTTCTTCACATATAAACACTGATCAATGAACATAGAGCACATCAAATATGGTAAACAGAAGCTCAGTCACACAGCATTAAAAACTGTTAAAGTGATTGTTCACCCAAAAATGATTCTGTCATTTTTTCACCCTCATGTCATACCAAGTCTGTAGTTAATTTTTTTCATAAAAAAAAAGAGCTAAATTCTAATCTAGAGTCCTATTTTAAACACAATTAAGCTATTCTTCTGTAGGGCATGGGATTGTGGGGGATATTAGCTCACTTGCATAAACAGCTACACTCTTTGACAATCCAACAGAATTAGTCCAACATCCAGATCCTTTGGCTTAATATTTTTAGCGCACTCTGATTTGGGACACACTAATCTTAATCTTACATTCCAATTAGAATGGATAGCTTGCTAATTGGCTGATAGCATCGCATGTGCGGTTGTCAGTGATGGAGAGCCTGCTACCTCAAAACTGTTCAGCTTATCATCCATCTTCCAGTGTGTGAGGAACTGCAGCACTGAAAGGGTTAAGTTCACTGGTTATCTGCGGGCTTAACTGAATCATGTGAGACTACATTGCTTCATGGTGAACGTGATTTCACCAAATGCAACGTACATTTCAATCAACCAATCAGATTTGAAAGACAAGTTTACAGTTCATGTCAAGTTTATGCTTACAACCGGGGTTATGTGCTTCAACATCAGTGTTATTCACCTATCATTTCCCTCTGATTTTAGGGATTAATAAGTTATAAGTTATGGGTAGGGTTAGGTTTAGTGTAGGGATAGGGTTAGGACTATATTTTTGGGCAGGAATGTTGTTCCAGGATCAACAAAATATGTTGATCCAGGAACATGTCTTTCTTGGCAAAATTACACGGTTGGACATACAGTGATTCAGATCTGACGTAGCAATTAGAGGAATGTTTTATTAAACAGATTCAATTAGAGAGCCACCGAGGGAGAAAGATTACAGCGGGACGCCTTGCCAAAAAGCGAGAGGAAAGTGGCGAGAAAACAGAAAGCCAGGGGTTGCAGCACTCAGACAATGACAATCAGCTGATCTTTCTCCGCTGAGCCACTGGCTTCTTATTGAAATGATTAATTCACTCAGTATGTTGTTTTGTTTCTTCAGTCGCAGCATTTGTGCAGTAACAGCGCTGCGTCTGTCTGTGTGTGTGAGGGAGCGCGTGCTGAGTTTCTGAAAAATGATTTGAGAGGGATTTCTTTCCATGCGACTGCATGCTGTGTTTCACTTTCATATTAGTCAAGGATAAAAAAGATTTGATGAATAGATGAACGCATTGGGGTATTTAAGGCTGTACTTACTCACAATTTTTATTAAGGTTAGTTATTTATCTGACAGTTTGGTGGTTTTCATGTTGTCTACTCTGAAGGAATGCAGTGAATGTTTTGCTGCACTTAGTATGTCCCTGAAAGGAGCAATTTGTTAGCCTGACGTCATCATACTCAGATTCTAGTCAGAATATGAGTCTGATACTGCTCCATTGGGCTGTCATTATGGGGCGTGTTTCAACCGAACCAGGAAAGAAAATGCCTCTGAGTCTGCACTCAATTGGATAGAACATCTTTCCGATGGGCAAATGGCTTGATCGTGGTTCTCTGTTCCTCTTTTCAAATGAATGCGCTGTCGATATCTTCTATAACAGAGGTTACCTTTGTTGTAAACGAATTCAACCCAAGCGCTCTTTGGTGACGTGGATGATTACGTTACTGTTGATCATCTGTCCATCATCGTATAAAGCCCGCCCTGACAATTTGATTGGTCCGAACAGCTCTGTTTCGAGCATAGTTGCTCCACAACGGATCAAGTCCAGACCGAACTTCCCGACCTCAAATGTTGTGGGCGGGGCTAAGTTCAGCTGGCATCCAGGCTTGCAATTTGTAGGAATTTTAGCCATTACGATCGCTGATAATTATTTTTGTTAAGGTCAAGGCCAGATTGGATCTGCAGACTTGTTTTGCGTTTTCTGCACTAGTTGTAGGGGGAAATGTGCATACATTTGTGGAGTTCATTTAAATAACATTATCAAAATCAGCTAAACTATTTTTAAATAACAAACATGCAACAGTTGGGGCATGTGTAGACTTGAATGTGAATAATGGGCATTCCACTTTTCGTAATTCTACAGATTTGATATTATAAATTAGATATATCCAATATATCTACTGTATATACCTGCTTTTATTAAAAAAAGATCGTAAAAAAATGAAACACTAAAACAATATGGACAATTGGCTTTACCAGACTCATGTCACATTTTCCTCCACTCTCAGTCTTCTCACATTATGAGAAAAGGACACGAGTTTGTCAGAATGGCCAGGGAGACATGAGCTCTGTGTCTTGTGGTCACTCTTTACCCTCTCAATGTTTCCACATTTAGTACCACATGGCTGATTTAAGTGGTTCCGTTTGCTGCACATTCGTTTATTTAAAATTATATTTATGTCCTAACAATCAACTAGGAAAATCTTTAGTCAAGGGCAGCTTTAATAAAAGCTGAAAATGTAAAAATTAAAGAGTATTCAAAATATGAATAAATACCCTAATTGTATATAAATACAAAGTTCTGTCATGAAATCAGCACAAGCTGATAGGCCCTAACTATCAATACTGCTTGCAATAACTTCATTCTTTATAAGGCACAGCTGATTGGTTCCTGCTGTATCAGTAGCCAATGAGCTTGCGTTCTCAACCTTCAAATACTTGGTCAGCATTTGCTGTAGCAGTTGCTGCAGTTTCAGACACCCTCCACCTTCCCCAGCTCCACCTGTATAGATCTGCTACGGGTAATTCATGTTCGCTATATTGTACAGCAGCAGCAGTCTGTCTTACTTGCTCACAGCAGCATGTCGTGTATGTATTGGCAGTGGCATGTCCCGTACTTGCTCTGCAGCAGCGTAGCAGATCTATTCCCCCAAGACCAAATATATCAACATTGTCATATCCATTATCTTTACCAACCGCTCCAAGAGTTGTCATGACAGAAATAATACAAAAAATGGCACTGCAATTGAATATAACTTCCCATGATCCCATTCCCCCTTTTCTGCCAATATTTTTTTCTCTTCTTTTTTTTACTATGTTATAACTAATACTATACCATATTACTATACTTAGCTCTGAATAAAAAGTGCCAAAAATAACAAAAATAAGTTAAGATATAGATGCATACTTCAAGTAAAGTTTGTTTCTGTAACTGGTAGAACATTATGCTTGCAACGCCATAGTCATGTGTTTGATTCCCATAGTATGCATGTAGTGATGAAAAAACACTGATGCTTGCATTAAAGTGAATAAATGCACAAACAAAATCAGGCATCAAAACTTTAAAATTCACTTAAAAAAAATATGGATAACTTTTGGATAATGATTATTTGCTGCTAAATTCGTACTAATGCTGATCATTTAAAAACCCAAATACATGTTATTGATATATCACGTTCATTCTTCTTGGCAATGTCATGTGGATACTGGTGATATTGTAGGTTTCTCAAGGGAAGCTGTACTCAAATAGAACATAAAGACAGCGAATGAGGCTGAATGAGGAAAGTGGCTGCATGTCACTCTTTTTATATTGACCTGACCCCAACCTTAAATGTAATAGCATATGCTAATGGCCGTCAAACACAACCCTCAACCTCAGGCGGCCACAACTAGCTGTGAAACTAGAGTCTCGTTTTCAGAGACCAGAATGGCGAATAGATCCATGTTGTTGTTGTTGTTGTTGTTGTTGTTGTGTAATCGCAAAGCACTATACCATATGGTCTGATATTTTTCCAGGGGCACGTCCCCTAATCTGCAGTAACCCCATTTCCTGCTCATTTCCCATACCACTCATATGGACCGAAAAGATCACCTTTTGCAATGGGTTGTGCAATCCAGCCCTGCACAACACACATAAACAGATGCTCTTCTGTTTGGCCCCTGTTGTTCTCCAGGCCGTGTAAGCCCTTTTAGTGCCATTCCTTGCTCCGTGCCACAGCGTTTATTAATAACCCAGCAGAACACATGTTGGGAAATCATTGGTGACTTTGAGTCCTAGTGGCATTGCGTTCTGCATGACTACCCACATGCTGGAATGCAGGAAGTGTGGCGCTGTAGCAGGTAGCGGGATGACGAGCATCAAGGACAATTTTAAAAACGCAGAGAATGGGGGGGCCAGAGAGTGTCAGGATATAGAGTGAAAGAGAGAAAAAGTGAAGGACAGAGTAGATGTCAACTTTCTGTGCTGACGCTTTGTGACAAAGCTGTTAACGCTGTGATTTTTGTCTTCGTAACGTTTTAGTTTATTGTGGAGGGGACAAAAAAGTTTGTGCTGGCATTACGAATATGTTTGATTCATCATGTAATACCACTGTCGGAGTGTTTGGATGTTTGAGCAGATGGCTTATCAGACCGAGTCGCTCCTCATAATTGGTTCCTGCATTAAAAGCGCCTCTTATCAGCCTATAATAATGTGGAGATGAGATGTCTACAGCTTGCAGTGTTTCTTTTGTCACTTTGGTAATGAATCATACTTCGCATCACATATTTTTCTGTCATCTCACAGAATTGTTTTGTTTCCTTCCTTTCATCAAACGCTTTATACCGTGGATTAGTTTCCGAAGCGTAGACGGGCTGTCGAGATCGGCAGGGTGTGAGAACGATGATAACAAACTGAAGTTGGCTAACGACTGATTAGTTTGATAATCAAATGCTCTGCCAATTTAACAGTTAGTTAGGCGTGTGTAATTTTTTTTTTTAAATTAGCATAGTGTAATTATAATAAAGAATCATTTTCACAGTTTTAGGGGTAAGATGACCTTTGTCCAGATTTATTAATATATAAAATGATGGGCATTTTATGAGCAGTTTTAGTTTCAGAATTAAAAATTATTTCAAATTTGATTGGATGGATGGGTGGGTGGGTGGGTGGATGAATGGATGGATGGATGCAACTGTCCTAATTAAATTAAAAGTTAAACATTTTGAAAAAAGAATGTTAAGTAGTTTGGCATATTTTTAGGGAAAGAAATTATCCAAACTAATTCACTGCACAGTAATTAGGGCTGCCACTGACTAAAGATTTTTCTAGTCGACTATTAGTCGCTCATTTAAGCTATTAGTCACCTACTGGTGCGTTTATATTCATTTAATTACTTAAATATATACTTATACTTAATTACTTAAATATATTAAACCATAATGAGAATTTTATATTTATATATATATATATCGTTAGCCTCAGCATAATTGCCGAAGTCATATTTCAATGTCTTTGGAAAACAAGAAAAACCACAAAATGACTGCAGCAACAGTACAACGGCAGCCACAGTACAACGGCTCCAGCGCGCTCACCACACTCCAGCTACAGGTGGAGAGGAGAGGGAGTGATAGAGCCAATTCAGTGGATGGGGATTATTAGGAGGCCATGATTGGCAAGGGCCAATGGGTGGAATGTGGCCAGGACACCGGGGTTACGCCCCTACTCTTTTACGAGAAATTTATGATTTTTTATGACCACAGAGAATCTGGACCACAGTTTTACGTCTCATCCGAAGGAAGTGAAGTTGCTACTTACATGTTTGAAATGATAAGCCATATGAGGTGGATGGATGATATGCGATTCTAATGCGAATGTTTGGATTTCCTGCCCAACATACTGTAATTATCACAAGGACCCGTCGTTAACAATCTCTCCCTCACGGACTGAGTGACTTCGCCACTTCTTATGGAGTTTTTTTTTTTTCTGCGACTAACCTACTAATGAAATTTTGGTCGACTAAGCCTCTTCTAGTCGAATAACGATTAGTTGGCCATTAAGGGTCAGCCCTAACAGTAATATAAAAAACTAATTCTTAGTCATGTGGTGCAAACAAAAAAATCATGTAGAAACATGCAGAAAAGTAAGGCTATGTTTACACGACTTTGCGTTTTTTTGCATACAGACGACATCATGTCAAAACGATCCTCGTTCACATGGATCTGCGAAAATGACTAAAAACGCTTTATTCTGCTGCCAGGCCAGTAGTTGGCGATGTCACTTTGTAAAGAAACACTACGTGCCTTTAGACTGGACACATAATACGCATGCGCATTACGTTTTCAAAAATGTATGTTTTTGTAACAGAAACAAAATGTTTTTGTTTTTTTTTCAAAAACTTTTGAATCCTGTTTTCAAAAGTTATCCATCAAGTGCAAATCTGCACACTTAGAAAGGTATAGCACACCTCTTCTAAAAAAGCCACTCGATTTAAGACATTCACGTCTGAAGCATAAATAGTGCGAGACAAGTTACGCACTGAAGTTTAATACTTAACTTTCTAGGCTTTTTCAAATATTTAACTTCGAGTACGAACAGCTGTAATAGTGATGATTGCGTTACAGTAAAAAAAGACACTTAGAAGTAGTTATTCATAATCAAGTTAATGATTTGGGAAATATGGGACTCAAGTGCCCAGAGCACAGAAATGAGACGGCTGCAGCCAAGAATCCTAAGCTTCTATTTTAATTTTTAACACAACGCTGTGCAATCTCTCAAGTCATTTCCTCACACTGGGTGGCGATTTCATTCTGAGCAGGACCTTTTTAAATCACACTCTCGGCTGAGCTATTTCATCTGCTCTTCCATCTGAACCACTCATATCGCATTCCAGCACTCCTTTCAACCCAAGATGACTCATTCACTGTCTTACTTTTGATGAAGACTGGTTCACCAGACCCAGGGACTAGAGCAGGACAGTCTGTAGAGAGAGCTTGTGGGTGTTAGAATGACAAAATGGTCAAAATGCTTTCCCACCATGTGTAGGTGGAGTGTAGTACTGAGGAACAGAGTCATTCTGAAAGTATTCCTACGTTCCTCCCCTCTCCTGTTATGCCCTCCACTTTACGTATGGTTTATAATGTTGAGATTTCCCCCTTGTATCTTGAAGTCTCAGAGTGCGATCAAACATGTTTGTTTGAAAATATCACCCAACCCTGCTGGAATATCCAATGTCGTACCAGCTTATGGTGCTCAAGCTTGTTTTGGAACATGTTGACTGGCTTTCTGTGGTCTGTCAGCCTTGATCTGCTTGACCAAGATGGTCTATTAGACTATAGTCCCAGCCTGGTAGTCCAGGTGATTGACCAAGCAGATTTCCATTGGTTTGTCAGATGGGAACCCTGGTAACCAAGTATGATGTGATGCTCATTTTGTGGTCTGTGTATTAATTTATTCATATTTAACAAAAACATTTTTTTTTTAATTATTCATACGTACACTGACTTAAAAACACAAACATAATTTGACAAATAGATTTCAAAAAGATTTAACTGAGTAAGATGTGTACACTTACTTTTTACTTGATGGCTACATGACAATTTTGAGTCATGAAAACTTTTAGATAGAATGAGATAGAATGATGTAACAAAGCATTCATTTACTGACAGCCCAGCAAGCAATTATTCATAAAGTTCTTTGGCGTTGGCCCCGTCCGTAGTGCATTATCCGAGGGTAGCGGATCTACATTTCCTGCCTGAAGACGAGGGCAGAGGCGCAGCCGACCCCCCGGGAGGTATGGACAGGACCATCCTGGTGGTGGTGGGGAGGTAATTGTTTGCGTCAGCGTCTGCAAACTCAAACATGTGTAAGTACCGATCTTTTATACAGCAAGTATTAAGACAGGATTGGCTAGATGTGAAGGTAACAAGTAACGTAGTAATTGAGTCTTCCTGGCAGAACTTATGCTAAAGCTTTCATTTCTTGCAGGGAAATACCCTGAAGAATATAAACGGCTGTTTTCAGCTTCAAGTTTTGGGTTAATCCATCTTTTGTTCCTATTGTAAGAGCTGCATCCCATGATTTGTTTCTCCGTGAAGTTCATCAGTAATCAAGAGATTTCTATCAGTGTACACAGGTGTTTGCTATATTAGATAGTAGGCAAGCTTCTCTAGATCTGGTGCCATGACCCGACTGTTGTGATTGATGCATTGGTAGACTGTACGGACGAGAAAGCAGTAGAAAATCAATAGTGTTTATTAAGACACTCTGTATGCCGTCAGAACAGTCAAAGCAAATGATGAAGTGTGCTTTTTTGTTGTTGTTGTTTTAAAAAAACAATGACTAGCTTTAACTTTAAAAAAAAAATTATGATCAAGGCTTGTTTCTTCACTTTTTGGGGTGGGGACACTTAATCTCTGGAGGAATTCAGTTGGGAAATCTCATTTTACATCTGTAAGAAATAATCATGTTAGCCGTGTAGCTCAGCATCAAAGGGGATGAAGGTATTCAAAAGGTCTGTTCTTTCCTTTTTATTGAACTTCTGGCATTTTACCCTTATCTGTTGTCTTAACCTGAAAAACATAACAACAATTGTGCCAAGGGGGAGTTTCTATGAAACAAAGGTTCACTTTTTTCTGAGGGATGGGATGTTTGAAACGTGGTTTTAGGCGATGCTGAAATCACTCATTTTGCATTCCAAGCCAAATCCAGTTGCTGTGCATTTCAATTTTGAAGGTTTTTTAATAAGATAGAAGCACACTAATCCGTCTGGCTCCTGAAGATCTCCACCCCTCAAACACAAACAGACATACTTGTTTACTGACACATAAAGTAAGGTCACAGAGCACAAACCTGGCGGGAAGCGATGGAGAAACTTGAGACAGGACCTGTGTTTTCCAGGTGTTGTTCTCACTCTTAGCACGTTTCACAGAGTAGAAAGCAGATGAGTGGAGTATGTATACTGTTTACTACACCTCAGCTCTCAGGCTTTCAGGCTTTAATCTTTTAAGAATATTTAAAATATGACAAACTTTCTCCTAAGCCAGCTAAGCTGTGCTATCACTGTAAATAGCTTTGTTTGTATTCTGCATGGAAGAATAGCTCAAGGACGGCTACTGTACATGAAGTGTGTGTGTGTGTGTTTTTGGTGTATTCGCTTAAGCATTCTTAGTAGCTACTTGAATGCGATGTGTATATGTTTGTGCTGTCACAATTAACGTTAAGTTTGTTAATTAACGCGTTAGAAATCTGTAACAGAATTAACACCGCATCTGTTTTTTTCTTTTGGAAACTTGTTTCTGCCACGGAATACATTTTTTTAAAGATAAATTAAGATAAAAAGATAAAGATTTTTTATTCCGCAATTCAGAATTTTTTTTTCTATACTATGTGTTATAAAGTCAGAATTGCATGATATAGTCACAATTGTGTGTTATATAGTCAGAATTATTGTGTGATATAGTTGCAATTATGTGTTATAAAGTCAGAATTGCGTGATATAGTCACAATTGTGTGTTAAATAGTCAGAATTGTGTGATATAGTCGCAGTTGCGTGTTTAAAAAGTCAGAATTGTGTGATATATAGTCACAATTGTGTGTTATAAAGTCACAATTGCGTGATATAAAGTCACAATTGCGTGATATAAAGTCACAATTGCATGATATAAAGTCAGAATTGCGTGTTAGAAAGTCAGAATTGCGTAATAAAGTCGCAATTGCGAGTTAAAAAAAGTCAGAATTGTGAGATATAAACTCACAATTCTGGGCTTTTTATCACGCAATTCTGACTTTTAAACTCGCAATTGCGCCTTTATATAACTCAATTCTGTTTTTATAACACAATTGCGACTTTATATGAGACATTCAGAGAAAAAATAAAAGTCATAATTGCCTTTTTTATTTTTTATTATGTGGCGGAAACAAGCTTCCATTGTTTTTTTAATGGCATCCTATTGCTAGCTAGCATTACATTAAATATGATCACACTATCATTTATTCAAGTGCTTTTAAACCATTCAAGTGCGACAAGATGCAATGTAATCTCAATTGTCCTAAAAATAGGCGTAATTTTTTATGCTGAATATAATTTCATATTGTATTCTTTTGAGTTTGGAGTGAAATCCAGGACATTTCTTCATGAAATGAATGCCGATTTCCTCTTTTTATGCACACACAGACACGCGCAAGGAATAAACGCAGAAATTAGTTCAGCGCTCCTTGTAATTCATGGGTGTCTCATGTCCGTGCGGCACTGGGAGCTCAGCTGTCAGGAAATGAGTGTGATCTTACGGTTCTGCGCGTCCTGATGAGCTAAAGTAAATAAATAAATAAACAAAGGCCAGCGGTGATTGTGCGGAACAGCAACCTGGGGGTAAAGTCATTCCCGCTATGCAGATTACAGGCAGGACTACGCCTGGGAATGAGGCTGCATTATTCATGGAGACTTCTGGCGTAGTCAGAGACAGATTGATCCTCACCCTGCCTGGCTATGGGCCAGAGAGCTGCAGATCTCTTTCTGCCTGTCTGTCTGCTTTCTCTTTCTTTTCTGTCACTTCACTCCATCTGTTTTCCCCCCTCTCTTTTTCTTGCTATCTTTGTGTTGTTGTACATCTATCATGCTCTATCCTCTGCCTCTGTTTTCTTGCGGTTTTTGTATCTCCTGCCTCCTACTGTGTCTGAGTTTTTCCCCTTTTTTGTCTGTCCACATCTTGCTCTCTCTCTTCCACTTGAACAGCTACGGTGTCAAACGTCTAACAGGCAGCGGTTCGACTGTCAGAGAGATTATAGTGTTTGCGGGAAGAGCGTTGCTCAGCATTTACCTGCAATGCAAAGTGCGCCACATGCCCACGTGACAAGACCTGCGTGGCACATGCATCTCTAAAGAACAGCTCAGCTTTAAATGAGTTACAGAGCAGTCAAGTGTCTTCAAATCCTGGGGTTATTCTCGGGTGAAGATAACATTGATTTTAGTATGTTTAAGGTGAAAGTGGTATTCTTTACCCATATTCAGCATTCTGGTATTCAGCCGTTAGCAAATGCAGTGAGATTCATAGGTTTGAGACCACGAGTAAAATATAGTTAAAAAAATTTTTTTACATATTTTATTATTGACAATTTTATAACATTATATTTATATACTGTATATATCTCATGTTAATTTGTGTGCCTTCAGCCCCAACAGCAGGTGCACCTTTTACCATACATTTACATATAATACAGTATATATATATTCTCTGTAGAATAGAATCTTACATATTATTGCTTTTTCATCATGTTTTTTTTTATGTAAAATTATTTAGAAAAAAAATCTTTGTTTTCAGATTAAAATTTCATTTTGAATCCCAGATTTTTGGTGTGGTCTCAGACATCCGGTCACCACTGTATAAAGTTGTTAACATTTCTACGATTTTTAATCCAGCTTATCGGCTGTAAGTATCTCCTCACAGCACAGCAGTGGCTATCAGTCTGTCAGTGGAGGGGATTGCCAAATCTCTCTTCAGTCAGCATTTTTTCTCTGCAAACTATGTTGTTGATCTGTTTGGTGCTGTAGTGAGGAGACTTAAGCTCTCAACCACTGAAGTTAAATGCTTCCTAGCCTCAGCACACAGATCGCAAACAGTCCACTCAAAAACGGAAAACTCTTTCTCGGTCTGGCAAGCTGCGATCCAATTGGCTGCCTTTATGTGATTTCTGGCAGTCAGGGTGCAGGAAGAATTAATCTCAAAAAAAATTGCCAGCTTAATTGAATCTTTGAAGAGTTTTGTTTCAGTCAAACGTCATCTGACTATCATGTAAAGTGACCAAAAAGTTGACCTTTTCTTGACAAAGTAAAATATGGAATATACAGGTGTTCTCAAGGAAATCTTGTTTTCTTGTTACTAAAGGCCTCAAACAAAATTCAATGCTACGAACCTCACAAACTGTCAAATCTAGTCATCATTTTTTCCTTGGAAGTGCCCATTGTATCAGCCTGGGAACTTGTAAACACGTCGTTTGCACCCTGACTGCCAGAAGTTTTGTTAAAAACAATCAGATTAAAGCTTGTCGTTTTGAAAAAAACTATTGCCATTTTGTGTGCAATATACATAAAACATTCTATGAATGGTTGGATGGTGTCAAATTTTCTTTGCAAGATTCTAAGAAAAGAACTACTGATGCACCTTGACAGGAGATGGAAATAAAGAATACGTACAATAAAAAAAATGGTGCTAATTCCGACTAAAGCACCATTTTGCCAAGCTAAATGCTGTGTGTGGGGTAAAAGCCCCACCTTGCCACCTCATACATTTTATTTTTACACAAAATCTGTTGCTCCATCAATGTTCAATAAAAACATATATATTTTTTATGCAACCATGCACAATAGGAGTTGTGAAAAGCACATTTGTGTGTGCCTTTAGCCCCTTTGTACACTACTGTACCCTAGTCTATGTGACGTCATTTTTGTCATCATTAACTGATATAATATTAATATACCAACATACTAAAGTACTAAAATCTGTTTTGCACTTTTATAGTACACTGACAACCACCAAAAAACACAGGTGGTAAAGAGAAAGCCACATGATAGATTAAAGCTCATCACAAGTAGCTTTTCCACAAGCTGAGGTAAGCACAGTGTCTTTCCCACAAACACAAAGACACCACCATTGTAACACACATGACACTAAAATAATGCAATAAACATTAATTTAACATGGAATCCTTATGTAAATAACTGATAAGAAAAAACTAAGAAGAAACGTTTATTTAAATGAAAAAAACATTCAATTTGAAGTGTCACACATGAATGCTGTCAGTTTACAGTTTCTAACTTAAAATCATAAGATGACTTGTTCTTTTTGATTCCCAAATCTGTAAAAATAACAGTATCTTACTGTAAAAATTACATGAAACGTCCCATTAGATTTATTCCAGTTTCTCACCATATATAGGAAAGGAACACTATAAAATTAACAGATTTTTACAGTAGCACTTTATACCGTTAAAATTACAATTATTTTTCAAGTGTAGAGTACATTTCAGGTCTAAGTGGATCCTGCCACTAGAATCAATCTGTTAGGTTTGTCTTATATACTAATTTGGTCAAATGTCATGACTAAATCATGCAGGTAGGATTATAAGCGCCCATTGGTGACACCAAATGGTCCCAAACTTAGCGCCTCATTGGGACAAGATCTGTCTTTATTTCTAGTTTGCAGCGCTCTTGACAACACATCGTAGTGCAGTCAGCTCTAAAGACCAAATGATAAACAAAGAAACCCCGCTCTCCAAGGGCCTTGTAATCTAACACTCCACAAAAAAGCTACTGATGGGGCTAGTGGGAACAGGGCATTGACAGATAGAAATGCTGTTGTTTCAGACACTCCCTGTGCTGGGCGTTATATTCCTCAGCAGTGGCCAGATTGTCAAAGAATAGAGCTTGTGTGAAGTCGCAAAGCCACACCTGTCTGCACTCCCCTATCCTCCTGTGTTCTCACAGCTTTATTCCTCCGCACAGTCTGTTCCATAACAAGATCTACTTTCAGGGTAGTCTTTTACACGTTTAAAATGGCTTTTTGGTACCACACGGTCCTCCGTATTTTGCTATCTTTTTTTGTGTGGCTTTCTTATTTGAAGTTACGTACCCCAAAGAGCAGGTGCTTACGAGAGAACCGCAATAATCCTTTCAATGGCACTTAGCTGACTGATTCCCCATCAGTGAACTGTAATGTCGAGCTTATTGTCTGGTAAAGAAGCCTGTATTGTGAGAGAGGGCCAGGCACTGGGTCAGTGTTTGTGTCATTTAATGGAGAGTAAACTGCTCACTGGGGTGTGTGGCTTACACAGCGAAGGCGAGTTATCTGGCTGTAAAACCGGTCCCTGAACTCCCCTCAATTTTCGCTCTCGCTCTCGCTCTCGCCTTGTTTTCTCATCGTCTGCTCGACCAACCCATCTTTCAACCAGCCCCAGGGGAACTGAACTATAGCCTTGTAGAAAATTAACTTTTCACCGCACTTGTTAATGCTGGGTGAATTGAGAATTTACTGGACATAAACATTTCTTACAAAACTGTACATGTTTTGTTTTTGAAAAGCAACATTTTAAAAGTAGTCGCTAATGTGTACGTCCCACCATCGCCAATGGCGGTTTACTTGCAAATTGCCAGCTATAATACATCTGCGGTCGCTACTGTTAAACTGTTAGCATTCATTTGTCTTGTTTACAGTCATGAGGTGCCAAAATGATATATATAGTTAGCGCTGTTTCAAGCATCAGGAGTGTCTGTACACAAAAATTCATGCCACATCTAAATGAAGATGCCAAAATTTTGAAGTGTGTAAATGACAGATGCCATCTGTCATGAAAACATCCCATCAAGTTTGTTCCTAAAATATATTCAGTTTGGTGGCGTAGTGCCAGAAATGTGTCATTATTCGGAGGGGTTTTTAGATAAACTTGCTGACAACCAGGTGTAAGTGAAAATGACATGTGAAGGCCAAATATGGTAACCCATACTCAGAATTTGTCCTCTGCATTTAACCCATCCAAGTTAGTGCACATACATTAGGAGCAGTGAGTAGTGAACACACACACACACACACTCAGAGCAGTGGGCATTTTTTGCTGTGGCGCCCGGGGGAGAGATTTGGGGTTAGGTGCTTTTCCTCACATGAGTCTAGTAAACTGGATAGAATTTTTTATATTATTTATCTGAATGTTAAATGTAGAGCCTGCTTTTAAAGCCCAAAGTATACTTAAATTTTGGCGCAAACACTTAAAGTCGACATGAAAAGGGAATTGTGATAGTCTCTTGTGACGTTTATCCGAGTGAAATGGCTTCTCGAACAAGAAAAAATGTATTGGATGGTTGTGGTTTGCTATTGCTCGTGTGATCTCAGGTTGTCCTGCACTCACGCCAGTAAACACATCATTAGCAAAAATAAGAGATGCTGCAGTGAGAGGCAGGTGAAGTTATTTTGATTAAAGATCAGTGGTGTAAATATTTGAGTAAATGTAATTAGTTACTGAATTTAAGTATCCTTTTGGCTACTTAGCTACTAAGATATTAGCAACATTTTCACTCTACTTGACTACATTTTTGAATAAGTATCTGTATTCTTTACTCAAATACATTTGTGATGAGTAATGCAATTACTCGTTACATTTTGCATGGCACCTAACTTTTTTGCAGCAGTTTATTTTTGCTACAAAAGAGGCAATATCGCAATCTACAGGGCATTGAAGGTACTATATATTGCGCGTTTTGCCCTTACCTACCCAAACTTGTCAGTATTGCTACTTCACATAAATGCGAGTGCATTAGCAAGTAGTTGTGAATCACAGGTGTTTCATATGTGAGATGACGGCATGGCTACAGCCAATGATGAGGAACCAGTCCCGTGCAAGTAGGCTTTGACTATTTAATTTTACTTATCATTGTTTTATTTATCAGTTATATTGCCCTCTTTGAGCACTTTAGCTTAACTGACACTTGAGTGTTTGTAGATGTTAAAGAGACTGTTGTGTCAACTTTGATTTATTGCAATTTAGAGGTGTTCAGTTTTATTTAGATTTTAGAACATTAACACGTCATTGCTCCCTTAACAAATCAACTGTTTCTTGTTTTTCACTGGCATGTCTCTTAGGTGTTGAGGACCAGTGCATCTTGGAGCCTACATTCAGTATGAGTAAAATACTTAAAGCTTGAAAATCAAGCTTTTAATGTTGTTTATATGTCTATGTGGTGTTTTTAATATGCTTTATGACAAACCATGTGCAAATTCATGAGTCAACACTATTGCAGAGTATTTTCTCCTTAAAACTATGGTGAACCAAAGACAGTCTCAAAAACGCGGTTTGAAATCGCTGGTGTTTCTGACGTCACAAACTACCTTGTAACCAATCACGTGAACGTGTGATCGTCAACGAGTGGATCTCTAAACTAGTGTGAGTGGAGACGGGGCTAATTTGCATATTCACAGAACCGCTTATACTAAATGAGGCAAGGGTGTAGAGTAACATTCAAGCTATTTTAAGGCATGAAGGAATTTTTTCAAGGAAAAACTAGTGATCAAAGATATGTTTTAAGGGATAAAATTATTGACTACAGGGGGATTTGAAACTGGTGACTAGTAACTTGTAATGTCATTTTCGCTGTAAGGTATCTGTACTTTTACTCAAGTATGGTTTACAGGTACTCTTTACACCTTTGTTAAAGATAAAGAGGGCACATGAATTTAAAAAAAATATGTGCATGGATATGAATTGTCAATTTTGATTTCATGGTGGCTATATGGGAAAAGTCACATGAGTGGAAGCTAAATTGCATTTTAAATAATTTAGAATGATAGAAAAAATGTGTTCCTTGCGATGCCATAAGAACTTACGCTAGAAATTCATGAATACTAAATCACAGTGGACTTCACAGTTACCATCTTTGGAAAGAGAAACATCTCTCCCTCATACAGCGACCTTTTTTCCCCCATCTAATGTTTTACGTGGTCATCTTGCAAATGTGTTAAGATGTTTCTCACCTCAGTGTGTGAGGGCTCACCAAACACACTTGTAAATGGTTGCCAAAGAAACGAAACACAGGGACAAAGTGTTGCCGTGTCCATATGGATGCTCGATGATGATGATGTGCTAACAGCACCTCTGAGCATGGAATGATTTTCACAGCAAATGTGGGCCGTGGCATAAAGCGTGTGTGCGCTGGTCCATACGTGCTCTTCAATCACCCTCGCTGCTGGGCATGCACACTCAACAGATGTGGACCATTAGGCTCTCCAAATCCAGATGTGTATAATGGGTTGGTTGAAGTGTGTCAGTGATGTTCTCCAGGGGCAGGGTATTGTGAATTTGACAGTTGTTGGACTGTAGAGAGCTCAGTCTGACAGTCTCAATTAACCAGCACCGGTAATGAGTCAACTGAGGGCTGTATCTATGTACTCCATTTTGATTCATTTCTCTTTATGTGTCTCTCCACTGGTTTGGTTTGGATTTAGTGTGAAATTATGGAAGTGCATTTGAGTGTCTATACTCCTAAAAAATAAAGCTTCCAAAAAGAGGATTTTTGCAGCGAATGCCATAGAAGAACCATTTTGGGTTCACCAAAGTATTTTTAAGGAATCAAGAACATTTGAATAATCTAAAGAGCCTTTTTACACTAAAAATAACCTTTTGTACAATGAAAGGGTCCTATGGATTTTAAATGTTCTTCATAGAATCGTAGGTGCCAATAAATAATCTTTATTTTTATGATGCATTTAAATGCGTTATGCTTACAAGGACTAGATGTTAGAATCCCTTGATATTCAGCAAGCGCTGTTGTTGGAGATGTCCTCTTGGGTGGGGTTGGATTGGGGGATGACCGCCTGGTGCCTCCAATACGACACATCATCAGTTGTGCACCCCGGCCTCATTGGGTGTTTCGGCCTTTTATCACAATACACCCTCACCCGAGGCTGGCCCACCACAGGCTGATCAGACCTGGGTGTGTGTCATACCGGAGGCTCCATGGGGTCACTTGGCAGCCCATACCGTCTCCTTCCGCTTCAGCCACAGCCAGTGACTGCTTCTTTCGGCAGCAGTTGCAAGGTCTTTTAGGGTCTTCCGCTGAGCCTGTCCTCTGATTCCAACCTCCTTTAGTAGCCTTGTGGTGGAACTAGCTACAAAGCCCCTGCAGCCCACTTCCACTGGAAGCACGTTTACCTTCCAGCCCCGGTCCTCTGCTTCGGCAGCCAAATCTGCATATCGCAACCTTTTCCTTTCAAATGCCTCATCGATGGCTTCCTCCCACAGAACTGTCAGTTCCACTATAAAGACACGTCGACAGGATTTGGACCAAAGGACCAGGTCTGGGTGCAGGTTGGTCGCTGCAGTTTCGGGTGGGAAGGTGAGACTCTGACTTAAGTCTACCCGCATTTCCCAGTCCCGGGCTGCGTTCAGTGGGCATGAGTCTGGAGGTGATCGATTGGTCGACCGTTTCTCCCCTTCCCAGACGAAGGATGTTGGTTGCCGGAAGGTAGTCTGGGCTTCCAGAGGCATGGCGTTGACGGTTACCCTCTTACTCTCCAGTGTAGCAGACAGGCACTTCAGCACTTGATTGTGGCGTCAAGTGTATCTGCCTTGCGTTAGGCTGGTCTTGCAGCCCACCAGGATGTGTTTCAGGATTGCTGGGGAAAGACACTGGAGGCAGGCTGGATCCTCTCCAAACCAGAGATGTAGGTTGGTTGGAGAGGGCAGGACATCATATGTGGCTCTAATGGTAAAGCTCAGCATATTGGACTCCGTGTTTCACAGCTCGCTCCAAGTTATCTTCCTCCTCTCAACACCTTCCCACCTCATCCAACGGCCTTGCTTGGCTTGGGATACCACTCTGGCACATCTGTCCGCTTCCTCCTGGTGGCGCACCTCCTTAACCACCAGGCGCTGGCTTTCAGCTGGAGTAGCCTTCTGCCATGTGGGTGTTGTTGCTCCCAACCTTAAGCCCCGTCTGCCTTGTTGGACATGGCCATATTTATGTCTCGGTGTCTCAGAGCGGACTTTGCCTGTGCCACTGCTACACCTGGCCTCCACCTCCTCCCTGTGGCTAAGGTGGGAGAAGCCCCCCTGACGAAGGGATCCCGGGTTTCTGTGAGGGTCATTTCGAGCCTTACTTTAGAAAATTTTTACTCCTCCACCAGGCTTGAGATTGGCAAAGAGAGGGCTCCATTGCCGTACAGGCCTATGCTGCTGAGGCATCTGAGTAGTCCAAGCCACTTTCTCAGCTGCACATTCACCAATCGCTGCAACCGATTGGCGTGGGATAGGGTGACCTCATAGATGGAAATTGGCCACATAAGGCGGGGCAGCAGTCCGAACTGAAGGCACCAGAGCTTCAGCTTCCCTGGGAGAGCAGTGCTGTTGATCTGCTTCGGCCTCTGATGGTATCCTGCTTGAGTTGTTCCACCTGTTCGGCGTCTTTGACATCTGTGTTGTACCACCGACCAAGGCTTTTGATGGGCTTCTCCAGGATAGTTGGTATCGGCTCTTCATTGATGCACTCATGCCCACTGAACGCAGCTCTTCCACATTCAGTAAGCTAATCTGGCGGAATTGGTGGATGGTTGAGGAGTTCTTCTCTTTGGGAATCAGGATCCCTCCTGCCCTTCGCCATGCCTTAGGTATGATGCCTTTTTCCCATGTCACCTTCATTAGCTTCCAGAGGACCTTCAAGACGCCTGGTGTGTTCTTATAGAGCCTATATGGAACATCGTTGGGCCCAGGGGGCTGATGCTGTTCTTGCCCGCTTTACTGTGTTCTCAACTTCACTCCATGTTGGGGGTCTTGTGTCCAACTGGTGCTCAGGTGGTTGGATTGGTGGCATGTCATCGGGGACGGAGTAGGTCGTTCTCAGGTGCTCCTCCAGTTCCCTCACAGGTACTTTGAGAGTCCCGGTTTTCTCCTCGACAAAGAGGTCTTTGGCGAACTTATGGGGATCTCTATAGAATGCAGTCCTTGTTCGCTCTTTCTTCTTACGTTGCTTTCTCAAGCATTAAGCACTATTCTATAAAAGAGTAACTCTCCATTGATTCAAATAGAATTGAATGTTCGAATATTGCTAAGTTTACAATGCAGTGCAGTAAATGCAATACAATTTATAGCAAGAAGTTGTGTGCGATTTCGAACACAGCCTGGTTATCCGCTATGTCAGGAGCGTACCTTTAAAACAGTCGTTCTCAACCAGCATGTCGGGACTCACTAGAGGGCCTCACCAAACTTCTAGAAGGGCCCCAATATGCCATATTTTTTTTTAATATGAATTATTAAAACAAAATAGAGATGTACTACATTAAATGGCATCATATGCCTTATTTGATGCATTTTTATTACAATAGAAGCACATCAACTAAGATTGGAGGGCCTAAGAATATTATATTGGATAAAGGAGGGAAATAGTTGAGCCTTAAAATTATATATATGAACTCAGCTCACTGGGTTCTGGATAAGAGCTAAACTCACTCCAGTGTTAATGTGCTTTTACTGCACACTGTGTGCAGATGTACCTCGGTTCTTTCAGAGCAGCTTCCATCAGTGAAGAAAAACACGAACCGTCTCAAATCTTTCCTCATTCTTGTTTGCCTTAGGCTGAGAAGGCTGATCTATCACCTTCCTTATTTACATTTCATCAAACCTCTCTCTGTCGTTTTGCATTTAAATGGATCGCTGACATGTGGGAAGGTAAATCAGAGTTTGACTGATGTTCTTAATGAATTTATACATGATATAAAAGCTTTTTATGTTTTTTAGCTCTATGATTCAAAGATGGAACTTTTAATTTTGAAATGTACTGTATGTGCAAGGAAAAGCCTGGGTTTTGTACAAGTTTTGTACAAGCTCCGGGTATCGCACAAATGCGATTGTTTTCATTACATGTTTATTTAGCTAATTTACTGAGAGCTCACATACATAATACTTTACAAAATGGATAGATACATTTCTAGAAGAACATGAAGGCCAATACAGCGTTTCAGGCGTGCTACAGTATACATAAATTATATGACATAAATGTAAACGACTTAAATTATATATATGTATATGTGTGTGTGTGTATACAGTTTTTAAAAAAAAAATTATCTCTCACCAAGGCTGAATTTATTTGATCAAAAATACAGTAAAATCACTAATATTTTGAAATGTGTAATTTATATATATGATGGCAAAGCTGAATTTCCAGCATCATTACTCCAGTCTTCGGTGTCGCTTCAGAAATCATTCTAATTATTAATATAAATATTTATATTTCTGTGGAAATTGTGATACTTTTTTTCAGGATTCTTTAATAAATAGGAAGTTCACAAGAACATAATTTATTTGAAATCTTTTGTAACATCATAAATGTCTTTCTGTCAACTTTTGAACAGCAGTGTATATAATACGAATTTAATAAATATATCACTTATCACTGCACATCCACTATTGTTGAAAGACCAAGTGAACTGACAGATGCAAACCTGCCTTTTATAACATATTTTTACATAATTTAGTTTGTACTAAATGTTGGATATTTTATATGTATACTGCATATTGTAGATGACATAAAATTCAAAATTGAACAAAGTACTGAACTGCAACTAGTGATCATAAACACTATAAATCCAACAGGATGCATATTATATTTGTTTTGTTTTTTTCTTGTGACAAGGATATGTCATTATGTAACTATGTTGTGGGTTTTTTGATTAGCTGACTCATTTGTGATGTAGGTGGAGAATAATAGAGGTTTACAACAAGACTGAAGCCATCAAAAATTAAGATTCATTCTCCAAACCAGAGAAAAAACATGACATTTAACTGTGTGAAGGCTGTCGAACAGTATGGTGATGCTCTTGAAATGGTGTTGTAAAAGTAATTATGTAGTAATTAAAGGTGGATTAGTGATGTAGACTGTTTGAAGTTTGAAGACAGTTACTTAGTAGGAGCTGTCTGCTTGTTTATCTGCAGTTTGTTGGGTTTTCTATACTCTCCATGGACTTTTCTTTTCTCTGCCACTGTCTCCCTGGATCCATTGGACTTTTTCTGTGAAATAACAAGTAATGACTTTACAGTGCCAAGCCAACCTGCTGCTCTCAGCCAGAGTCCTGTCTCCATCAATGATGGCTGATTTGATTATGTGCTTTGAAAAACAGCATTTCTATAGGCAATAATTCTGCACGTAGGGTCTTTTTATCGGCCAAAATTCTCTGCTCCGTATGAATAAGCTCATTATAGCACAATAATCAATGTTTTAACTTCATTCCTGATGTTTCAGTCTTAGATGTGAAACTGTATAGATTACCTGCTGGTATCTAAATGGACATTAGCATCTTTTTGTGCGCTGGCACTGTCCCTGGTGTTATTGGACTTCATTACGGTGAGAGGCCGGAGATGGTGTGTTCTGTCGTATCTTAGGAGGTGGAAGTATGATAAGCCCTGGGGTCGAGGCTGCTCGCAGATTGAATTTATATGTAACAATCTGTTTCCATCTCAGCAGCAGATGCCTGGCAACCAAGTCCATGCGATCAGTGGTGAACAGCTGTCATTGTCAAACGAGAAATCACAGCGAAGGCTGTGAAAAACATGAAAAAGGAACTGAGCAGTAGCTCTCGTCGTAGTGGAGGAGGAAGTGTTTTTCTCACCTTTTCTTTCATCAGGCTACAATTAATAAGAACCATTAAGGCCCAGCGAACAGTAAGTACTGCCAATGGATGGGTCATGATGATCAGTTAGTCTGGGTCCAACAACCTAGTAGTCAGTATCTAGATTTGTTTTGTACATTTTCTTAAGTTTGGCGTTTTTAGCAGCAGTTTTGTTTTCGTTACAAGATATATTGGTACTCTGTTGGTTATTAGTCAATTTTAGACTTTGAATTTATCCATATTGGTTGGTATTGCATATTGACCACTGTTAAATATAATATTTAGCAAAAAATAATATTAATATTTTTCATACGTTGTTTCTGGATATATATATATATATATATATATATATATTGGCTGCTGTTAAATATTGAGAATGCCTCAAAATGAATATCTATTTTCAAACTGTACATGTTTATAACAATTTTATTGTATAAGCAACCCATCAACCAGTCAATTTAAAATATGCAGTTTTGCATATTTACCATAGTCACCATAAGTCTTGAGTGTGTTTTGTAGTTATATTGAGTTCTTGAAAGTTTTCAGCACACAACAGTCAAGGGATAGTCAATTGAGGCATTTCCCACAATCCTTTTGGGGTGAAAATATTCCCAGATAAGATGTATGTATAGTACACTGCGAGTCTGGGTTGTGCTCTGAGTATAAGAACAAATTAAAGGCTGTTTATCTAAAGCAGTGCACTCTTGAGAGAGAGAGAAAGAGAGAGAACACATGTAGCTAAAGCTGAAGGATAGATTTGTTGATGTGTTGGGGATTGTTGAATATTTTGAGAGTTCTAGGATGGTTTTAGCAGAGAGGATGTACAGATGATGAAAGGAGATGGAGGAGCTTTTATTTGTGGTTGTTTCTCGGAAAATTTTTAAATGGCAACTTGAGACCCATATAAACATATGAACTTTAAATGAACTCTTACAAAGTCATATCCGCTAAGAAAATACTAAATTGCTAATGGGCATAATTTAAACAAGTACACATTATGCCAAGAACAAGTACGTAAAATTACACAATGTGAGGTTTTTTTTGTCTCCAGTAGCTTAAATTGTAGAGCATTGCAGTAGGAACGCGAAGGTCATGGGTTCAGCACATATACTGTTCTAAAAAAGTACTTTGAATGTACTGTAAGCCACTTCCCATAAAAGCGTCTTTCTAATGCATAAACTAAATGTCACATCCATCACTGCAAGGTGTTGTGATGTTCTGTCTCATTTGGCGACTGTTACATGTGGCCTCATTTGACACCTCGCCATGTCGCTTATTCACTCTTGTCTCATTTTCACCCATCACATCTTCATGTATCAAGTCATTTCACATTCAAGTGGCATTTGCCAGCAAACAAAAAATAATGCCGTCATAATTGCCCCTAAATCCTTGGCGAGAACAAAAAGCCTGGGCGCTTGTATAATGACACATAAACACAGTGCTTAAATATGAGGAGCTTTTTAAAGAGGTATCTATCTTCACTGCTCTTATTGTGAATTTACAAGCATTATGTTCTCTCTCTCTGTCTATCATTTGAGGTAATTACACCCCCTCTCTCTTTTCTCTCTCAAAAGAGGAGTACCTCTATGGAGGACTCTCCTCTCCTAACACACCATAACACATCAAAAGGCAATAATAGGCCATAGCCTCTTTGTAAGACATGCATTTCATACATCACATTTGATTTTCATACAAGATCAAACAAAGCGGTAACAATGTGCTTAATGGCTGGAGTACATTGCCTTTAATAAGTTTAGCTAGTTAATTAATCAGTGTCAGAGTAATGGTTATGTAGTATGTAACCTCAGTCAACAAAGTCATTGGTTTTGCCCTGCGGTGCATTTTTTTTCTTGCTGTTCGTCAGTTCAGAGCAATTGTTTGATCATTATATACTCGCCTTTCTGAGGGAAGGGCTCTCGACGTCTTTTAAAGGGATAGTTCACCTGAAAATATAAATCATCATCATTTATGTATCCTTATGTTGTTCCAAATATGTGACTTTTTTTCTTCCATGGAACATAAAAGGAGACATTTTGAAGACTTTTTTCTTTTCTATTCTGTGCAGACTGGAAATTTCAAGCTTCGAAATGGATCTTTTTCTTGAGTATGACCCACTCACAGAATCACAGAATGATCCCATGCGACACGTGCCGTGTATTCCATGTGTTCTGCGGGTATAGAATAGGGTTTGGTGAAAAACGAACCAAAATTGAATGTATTATTTAACGAATTTCTTGACCTTGGCCTTTGGTGTCCTTTGTACAACTGCACGTTCGTGAGACTTTATTAGTGTCGCAGTTCACTCCTTCTCGCCCAGAAAAAAACACACAAGTTATGAGAAATCAAGATTCACAAAAACGCAACATGAAATACAACCCATGTACCACCTTCTCTGGGATGAATATATATCGTTGTGTTCGTCGTAATATAACAAGAAGTTATCGCGTTCAAATCTGTCAACTGTCATTCTGACTGTCATTGGAAAAAAACGAAGTTCCGGTCCGGAGATATTTAACTCAGTGAAGCCAATTTTGGGATTTCTATTGTATTCCCCCAGAACGCTTGGAATACACGGCACGTGTCGCATGGGATCATTCTGTGATGCTTTTGAATCTTTTTTAAAAAGCTTGATGCCGGTCGCTAATCACTGCCATTTTAGGGATGAGCGCAAGTGGGAAATTTCTTTTTTTATTCTTTTGCGGTCCATAAAAGAAAGAAGGGCATACAGTAGTACAACACCAGGGTGAGTAATTTAGGGTGAACTCTCCCTTTAAAACTGCATACAGTATATTGATTGAAAAACCACAATATGGCCCAGATCAGTCTAGTCAAATTACACACTCAGATGCCCTGGCTCTATTAATACTGCCGCCTGTGTTTTAACATGTAGTGCTGCGTTTAGTGTTACTACACACCCCTCTGCCAAGTGTTATCAGACAGAACACAAGCAACAGGAGCATTACAGCATGTCAGCCGTTTCTCTCCTGCTGACATTTGCCATTCATTCACATTCACATCAGCATGAGTTTTCTTTTCTGTGGTTCTTTTTATGTCTCTCCCATGCACCTTTTCAATTTCTCTGCCTTTCTCCTTTGTTATCTTGTTGTTCCCTTGTAAAGAATGAATAAAAGCAATCATGCCTTGAATGAAGGAAGGTCAAATTGAGTGTGTTCATAAAATGCTGGACTTTGACATGCATGGTCAATATTCAGTTCAGAAAAAGGGAGGGAAGCTGCTGTTCATCGTTCTGCCTGCTCAAGGTAGTGAAATGTCAGTCAGCCCTACTTTTATCATGTCTGTTACTAGAAAGAAACTGAGAAAATACACTGTATATAAAGGTATATTTATTTTGTATGACACACATGCTATTACCTGCAGGTAAATTGAGAATAAACCAGCCAAAAATATAATATAATTTGTTTTGAAAGGATTTAACACTTTTATTCAGCAATGATCTATTCAATTGATCAAAAGTGACATTAAAGACTGTTGCAAATAAATGCTGTTCTTTTTTATACATAAAAGAATCATAAAACATTTATCACAGTTTTCCACAAAAAAAATATTTATTCAACATTAATAATAATTAGAAATGTTTCTTAAGCAGCAAATCAGCATATTAGAATCATTTCTGAAGGATCATGTGACACTGAAGACTGGAGTAATGATGCGGAAAATTCAGGAATAAATTACATTCTAAAATATATTGAAACAGAAAGAAATTATTTTGTACACAATTGACTGCTTTACTGTATTTTTGATCAAATGAGACTTTTTTTTAAAATGTTTTTACCTACCTCTAATAACAAAGATTTTACCAACCTCTAACTACATACATATGGCAATTCAACTTTTGTGAATTAAAGTTGTTGTTTTTTCATGACAATGTAGTTATTTAGATGTTACTACCTTTGCATATGTGAGACAAATCGCATGTCACTGTGTCACAGCTCATATTCATGATGAGTCTGTCTCTTGGTAAAACAGTACCTGTCACAAAAAAAACATGAAGACAAATACCTCGTATTTTCGTATTGGAGGCTTAATGCGAGGAATACTCCACATATGTATCGCCACATGGAGTTTTGAGTTAAAAAATATGTGGTGTGAGTCCTGACAGATGGTTTTTCTTTAATAGCTTGTTTTGGTTATTGATTTGAATCGTGTATGTCACTTACATCTGTGAGAGTCTAACAATCTCTCTTACAATTCAATTTATACCATGTCGCAGTTTCTAATAAGGTTACTGGCGAGTTACTCTGTTTTATTTACTTTCCAGTTTTTATTCACTGTAAAAGAATCACTATTAAGCATAGCTGAACATCATAAATGACAAAAGTTGTGCTCTTTTTTCTCCGTAGAGGAAAGACCAGACTGTTCTAAGGCGAGGTGTGAGGTGCAGTTTTCTCCACGCTGCCCTGAGGACTCCATATTAATCGAGGGCTACGCTCCACCAGGTGAATGTTGCCCCCTGCCCAGCCGCTGTGTGTGCAGCCCAGCCGGGTGTCTTAGGAAAGTGTGCCAGCCTGGGCACCTCAACATCCTGGTATCCAAGAGCTCCGGCAAACCCGGCGAGTGCTGTGATCTCTACGAATGCAAACCAGGTAAAGAAATCCAGTATTTAGTTAAGTGTTGTGACTTCCTTGATTCCATTTTCACACCATGTGATTTGCCGGTGAACATCAACCAAACCAGTACAAACCAGTCTCCACTAGCATGGGTTAATTGAATGTTTCAACCACAAAATGGAAATGCTATCCCTCATGTCCATTTTTGATCACTATCATTGTTTGGCAGGAACTGTGTAAAGATTCTTCCAAGAGAAAAATGAACAAAATGCCTATTTGGAATGACATGAGGGTGAGGATATGATGACAGAATTTTCATTTGTGGGAGACTATCCCTCTACAATGGTCTTTCTAATACTGTATATAAAAAAAACATGCCGTGTCAACTTTTTTTTTTGCAACATCGAATTCTTTTCCTGCTAGAGTAATAGATGGATTGTTGTGGAGTCTTGGGGATCCACACCAGGAACCTGATAGTGATAGATTTGAATTCTTTGCAGGTTATCTCAAGATGCTGTCATAGTACCTTTTTTTTTTATATATATCTCCTTCTGTCATGCTATATTTTGCTGCAATATGGCAGCCTTGAGCAGAGATAGCCACTTGGCTTCAAAAAATAACCGTAATTCATTTCCCAATACATAAAAGAGAGTGATTTTCTTTTGAGACACGCTAAAGTCATGGGCTGTTGAAAATATGTGAGTGTTTCTGTTCAAAGGGCAGTTTGGTAGATAGGACACATATGTATTTGGGTTATTTTTATATGTGCACTTTTTTGAAAAACAAGTCAAGGTAAACATGGGGATAGGTCACCCCAAAACATTTTTTTTTTTTTTTTACTCACCCTCATGTTGTTCCAAACCTGTATGAGTTTCTTTCTTCTGTTGAAGGCAAAAGAAAATATTTTAAAGAATGATGATAACCAGACAGTTGACTGCACCCATTGACTTCCATAGTATTTCCCCCCCCCTACTATGGAAGTCAATGGGTGCAGTCAACTGTCTGGTTATCATCATTCTTTGAAATAAATTTTTTTGTGCTCAGCAGAAGAAGAAAAAAACCTCATACAGGTTTGGAATAATTTAAGGGCGAGTAAGTAACATTTAAGTAACAACATTTTCATTTGGGGGTGAACTATCCCTTTAATACATATGTTTTATCTTAATGGTCATCAACATGTAATAATAGCCTTCCTCTGAAACTGTCATTGGTTGATGTTAACCTGCAGCAAGTGCTTTTTATGTTTGTTTTTTATTTGTATTTTTTATTAAACCATCATTATATGACGACTGCACTGTTTACTGCACTGTAGACAGTATGTGTTGAAGTCTATGGTGTGATTATAGCAGGTAAATCATTTGCTTGGATGAGAGTTTGATGAGGTGTCTTAATTAGAGGTTTGATGAGCAGTGATAAATGTTTTATCTCTTGTTTTGTGTTCAGTGTTCAGTGTAGACTGCAGCACAGTAGAGTGTCCACCAGTGAAGCCTGTCCAGTGTCCAGCAGACAGCTATGAGACTCAGGTCAGACTGACAGCAGACGGCTGCTGCACCCTTCCTACCAGGTTAGATGTTACACCTTTCTCACACTCACAGTCGAGGCATGTCTCATACTCAATTCAGGTTTGGCCTTACGTCTGTCTCACATTTGCAATTTAGATATGTTTTTTTGTTACATCTCCCACTCACTATCCAGGTTAGACTGTTACATCAGTCTGGTGTTCAATATGTAGGTTAGTCTCACACTGACAGTTCAAGTTAGAAGTTATACCTGTCTTGTGCTCACAATCCAGAATAGACGTTGCACCTGTCTCATGCATATAATCCAAGTTAGATTACAATCCTGATTAGACATTACACCTGTCTCACTTTCACAATCCCAGTTAGACCATTTCATCTGTCTCATGCTCACAATCCTGATTAGACATTACACCTGTCTCCCTCTCACAATCCGAGTTAGACTGTTTCACACGCACAATCCAGGCAATGTGTTACACCTGTCTCACTCTCACAGTCCCGGTTAGGCCTAAACACCTGTCTCATGCATACAATCCAAGTTAGACTGTAACACCTACTCTCACGCCCATAATCCAGGTTAGACATAACACCTGTCTCACATTCACAATCCCAGTTAGACCATTTCATCTGTCTTATGCTCACAATCCTGATTAGACATTACACCTGTCTCACATTCACAATCCCAGTTTGACTGTAACACCTACTCTCACGCCCATAATCCAGGTTAGACATAACACCTGTCTCACATTCACAATCCCAGTTAGACCATTTCATCTGTCTTATGCTCACAATCCTGATTAGACATTACACCTGTCTCCCTCTCACAATCCCAGTTAGACTGTTTCACACGCACAATCCAGGCAGTGTGTTACACCTGTCTCACTCTCACAGTCCCGGTTAGGCCGTAACACCTGTCTCATGTTCATGATCCTGATTAGTCGTAACACCTGTCTCATGCTTACAATCCAAGTTAGACTGTAACACCTACTCTCACGCCCATAATCCAGGTTAGACATTAAACCTGTCTTACATTTACAATCCCAGTTAGACCATTCCATCTGTCTCATGCTCACAATCCTGATTAGATGTTAGGTTATACGTCAAACCTGTCTCACTCCCACAGTCCCAGTTAGCCCATTACACCCGTCTCATGCTTACAATCCAAGTTGGACTCTAACACCAACAATACATGTTAGACATTACACCTGTCTCACATTCACAATCCCAGTTAGACCATTTCATCTGTCTCATGCTCACAATCCTGATTAGATGTTACACCTGTCTCACTCTCACAATCCAAGTTAGACTGTTTAATCTGTTTCACTTCCACAATACAGGTTATACGTCAAACCTGTCTCACTCCCACAGTCCCAGTTAGCCCATTACACCTGTCTCATGTTCACAATCCAAGTAAGGCTGTTTTATCTCTTTCATGCTCACAATCCAGGCACATTATTACACCCGTCTCATTCTCACAATCCCATTTAGACAGTTACACCTGTCTCATGCTCACAATCCTGAATAGACATTTCACCTGTCTCACTCTCACAATCTAAGTTAGACTGTTATGCCTGTCTCACTCACACAATCCAAGTTAAGCCGTTACACTTGTGTCATGCTCACAATCCTGATTAGACGTTACAATCCTCAGAATACAGGTAAAATGTTCCATGTTCCATGTTTATAATCCAGGTTACAATCTCTCTCTCTCTCTCTCTCTCTCTCTCTCTCTCTCTCTCTCTCTCTCTCTCTCTCTCTCTCTCTCTCTCTCTCTCTCTCTCTCTCTCTCTCTCTCTCTGTTCTACTCAGATGTGAGTGTTTGCCTGGCCTCTGCACCTTCCCACAGTGCTCAGCAGGGACTTCACCTCAGGTTGTGTCCCGTGGTGACGGAACACCTGGGAGGTGCTGCGATGTGTTTGAGTGTGTCAATGGTAGGTTCTGTTTTCTGTGTGTCTTAATTAGTGTTTTGTGTTGGTGCACTGGGAAGGTCGTCTAGTCGGTGGGCAGAACCCTGTCGCTGCTGCCATAGTGACCGGCCTCAGCAGAATATTACCCACAAAATACACACAACTACAGGAAATACACACCTTTTACTACTTGTGTTGCTTTTCTTTCAAAATCAATTTGCAGTTTTTAATTTTAATTGGAGGGATTTTTAATTAATTTTTACATGTAATGGCTTTAACAAACTCGAGAAAGGCATAGCTTATTATTTTTTCCCAAATTATTGTGTGTGTGTGTGCAAGGCACAAGTGAATGTCATCTAAGCATTGTTGTTAGAGCAAAATGAACAGCTACATTCTGATAATTTCAGAATTTATCATTAGCTATAATTAATATCAAAGTTAATTTGTATATTTAAGATTTTATTATTTTTTAATTCAACATTAAGTTTGATTTTGTGAGTTATTTGAGTGAGAATGTATTTTTCCTCCTTTTTGAATTTGAAGTTAGGTTGCATTTTCTTTCTTCATTTTGACAAATAGAGAGAATACACTCTTACACATGAAAATTAAGAAGCACAGTCTGGTAAATATGTTTATCTCTGCCCTTTACTAACACATTGACAACATTGTTACACTGCAAGTTTATAACTTCACGTCTACTTTTTTTATATCTTGCATGGAATTGCTGGTGCTAGAAAAAGAGGTTTAGACCTTGGCATTACGATTTAAGTATATGTCTGACTGTGCGTGTGAGATGTGTGGAAGGAAAATGAAAGAGACACATGAGTGGATGGAATAACATTATGGGCTATATTTTAACAATTTAAGCACATGGTCTAAAGCAAGTGCACTTAGGTCGTGTCCGAAATCCGAATCCACTTTTGCTAGTTTAACGACAGGAAAAATGGTCGGCGCGCTCGGAGCATGGTCTAAAAGGGTTGTCTTTATTCTGTTAATGAGTAATGGGTGTGTTTTGGGCGGAACGTGCAAAAAAACTATCAGAGTGTAATTTCCCATTCCCTTTAAAAGCCAGCTGCGCTCGCGCCATGTTGGATTCGCTACATGGTGGAATTTGCAGACTGAACACGTCTCCAGAGAGCAAACGGATCTGCTCGTGCGCGAGGTTAAATCTATAGGACAAGCTGGATTCCACTATATCTTTATGAACACAATATTAATTGTAATCCTTTTATTTTTAATATTTGGCATGTTTGTGTGCTGCTGCGCGTCCCTGTGTGTGTAATAAGCAGAGTGGATCCGCCTATAGGCGCATATTACTAATGCGCCCTTTAAATAACAAAAAAAAATTGCGCAGTCTATTTCAGTGTCCTCAAAATAGCAACGCGCCAACAATGCTCCTGATCACACCTCGTTTTCAGACCAGCACGCCCATAGGCGCACAAATGGGCACAAATGCATTTGCTATTTAAACAACGTAGTGCAGGACATGAAAATGAAAATTGCGTCGGGCTGAAACTAGCAAAAAACAGTTGCATCGCTGCATTGCGCCGGGTGTATGATGGTGCCCTATAAATCATTTACATATATATATTACAGACATCAAATACACAAAGTACACATTGCCATTCATAAGTGACATCTGCGATTCCCCACTTTTGGAAAGCACCGGCTACCACTTGTGCACAGCCGTACACAAACATAAGCACACACTACACAGCTCACTGAGTAATAAAACCTGCGCTGAGAGTTGGGACAGAAAGAGAGAGCTTAACCCCACAGTCGCTGTGGGCAGAGCTGTGTGCAGGTGGTGGAGAACTCTCTCTCAGATGAAGAGACTGCAGGGGACAGGTGGACGGAAGCCACAGGAAATCAGCAACAAATCAAAGCTGGAAACATCAGCGTGCACCAGGCCGTATGTCGAACGTTGGGCCTTTTCCATATTCGCGGATAGACAACCGCCAAGAGGAAGACAACAGAATCAAGGCTCCATCCAAACACAAAAGCTCAAGAGTGGCTCTTTGAATAAAGGGATCCATGAAAACTATCCCACTTTCCCTCTAGTTGTTTATTTCCTTCCTGCTTCACCCTATAACCAGGCCTGGGGCACACAATACATGAAAGATGAAGCAACAAACAGAAAAGAGAGTGCAACCCAAGGACTTGTTTTTCCATATTCGTCATTTTGGGAGTCACCTTCTTTCCATGCATGAATGTACATAAACAAGCAAGCACAAATAGCGGTGTGGTGGTGTGTGAGGTGCCAGGTTGTGTGTCGTCTTCACAGCGGGAGGCGAAATTAGCCTTAGGCTGATTTGAGAACAAAGCGCTGAGGCCGGAGAGCAGCGCGGGGAGCATCAAAGCTCTGAACAGAAATACAGGCTAATTGAACATCTGGCCACCGGTGGCTGTGTACAGTGTACAGGCTGATCTAATATTCCACAGATGAGAGAGGTGGGGGAGAATGCGAAGGAGCGACAGAAAGAGAAAATGAACTCATCCCCTTGGATGGACAGAAACTGATTAATATTCAACAGATATCACTCGCACGTCATTAGATGAGTGACCTTCTCAAGACTGTCATGACTTGAACAAATTGACACAACAGAGGAATACACTGCGGATGGATGAGAGAAAACAACAAGTGGTCACATCAGCCCATGCTGAAATTCCTCCTGTTTCATCTGTGGAACACGAAAGGGGAGAAATTTTTAATAATATATCAGTCGCAGTCGCTTTTTCACAATGGCAGTTAATGGAGACTGAAGCTTTATAAAAATAAAAGACTTGCGTGCTATATTTCAAATCACAGAATGAGGAAGAAATTATATAATTTTATAGTATTCTATACAGCAATAAAGGCTATGTCAATTGGCATTGCATAATAAATATACATTATCCTTATGAAATTATCAGAGATAGCTTGAAAAACAAGGATAAACCATAAATTGGCGCAATGGTGTGTTCATTCTTTTCATGTTTAATTAATCAGTCAAATGCCTCTATCTGAATGTTGTTCATCTACAGTGATAGCTGGATGTCTTTGTCCAGATTAGGGATTTCCTTGAACATCTTAAAGCAACACTAAAGAAGTTTTTTACCTTAAAATGTTTCCAAAATCGTTTCAGCGGTCCATCAAGTCCTATATCTGCTATAACCACTATGTAAGTTTGCCAGAACGGGTTGCAATTCTGTAGTTCGAATGAGACAACAAATTTGACTTGCTTTACGTCAAGCGTTACAATAGTCATTATTTAGTTTCTCTTTGTTTCTGATGTCGCAATACATCATACTTTCATGAAATCATGCAACATACTCTACCTTGTCTGTGGACATCGTTCATTCCAAAGCCGGTGCTGGATAAACAGCGGTAGGTTAAATTATTTACGACAGTGTTAATGGACAATTCCGCTTCCAACCTGTAGGGCGACCGAAAAGGAGAAGTTATTTAGTGTTGCTTTAAATTGTATTGCTCCTATGAGTCTCACTTGTAGCCTTTCTGCATGAGGGCGCCCTCCGGTGTTGAGTATAATTGAAACATAAATTACATGTGAGAGTTTAACATTCCACAATGCTCACATCACCCTATTTTTGAGTAAAAATAGAAGAAAAAAAACTGCACTCTAAAGATATTTGAAGTGAATATATGATAATCCATAAGTTTTTATCCGAATGAGCACACTTTTGGACTGAAGGATGTAAATACAATTAAAAAAAACGTCCACACTAGCGAGTTAATTTTCTTGAAGTGCGGGTTGAGTGTCTTGTATGTCAAATCTGACGACATGCTTTTACACGGCAGTATATATTACTATATATTACGACACCTCTAATTAACACGGTAACGATATTTAATTTGTTTTTAAATGCACGATTATCGTCAATACCGGTATAATGCGACACCCCAGTTCTGAAGTCTTTGTACAGACAAACAGAAAAATTCACTGATAATCTTGATTATTAATTGTCAGTTCACTAAATCAGGGAAATTAGTCTGATTCATGAACAAATCTTTCAAATGAGTGCCGTTCTCTTGAACACCACTGATGACTGTGCCAAAGAGAGTTATTTAGTGAATAATTATAATTGTATGACTTTAGAAGACTTCGAATATAAAAGAGATAATTTAAAACATGACAGCCCAAGTCTTCTCATTATACTGAAAGATAATGAGTGGCCAGTATATTTTTCAAAACTTCTCATTTTGTGAACTATCCCTTTAATTTGATTTACATAATGCTGGGCTGCTGGAAACTGTCTCTATAAATCTTTAATTGGAAAAAGGAGCCGGCGTCTTTCACTTCTGTTCTCTGTAATGTGTGATAAGATTTATTAACTGCGGCATGCCCTAATGAGGATTCGAGTCTTATTAAATTCAGTTTATATTGTGTTTATTTAAAGTTTTTCCCTATAGGTTTTGTCACATTGGCACCTCACGGACTATACTGCTGGAAACTCTGGCTGTTTCAAACTGGCCATTAGCTGTTCCAAGATGATCTAGATTAGTCTTGTGCAGCCAGACTTTTGTCTGTCAACATAAACTCTCGTCCACATTGCAGCTTATTCGGGGGGTTTGAAGTCGGGCTGTTAATTAATTTTAAAAAAAAACTAATTAATTGCACATTTTTGTGTGATTATTCCTAATTAATCAAAATTAAACATTTCAAATTATATTCGTACAATTTGTAAATTAAATAATTCTCAAATATGTCACATATACTGTATACATATAAACAAAATATATTTTAAATAATATTTCTTTAATGAAATCTCTTTACCATGTACTTAATATTGAGGCCAGAACTTATAGAGATGCCTGTAAGTATTTAAAAATATATACAATTAATTATTAAAGCAATTTAAAGCCACCATTTTTAACGTTTGATGGGCCTAAAGTGTAAATTGTCAAACTACTTTTAAGTTTTTGTTTTACCTTTACAATTATTCCTAAAACCATCTTGACCACCTTAAAGTTAGTGTTTTTCAAAAACACTTTTTGTTATACTGGTGGAAACTCTCTTCACATCCTGATCAATCAATAGTAGATGTGGCCTAAATATAAAAAAATAAATGACATATATCTTCTGTGAAAGTCTCTGGACCAAAAAATTTTGATCCAATCATTGCATTCGGGCCAAATGCAATGATTGGAATAATTTTTTTTGGTCCCGAGACTTCCACAGAAGGATGTTCTACCTGCCTGTCAACCTATGTATTTGCATACCTCCTCGCACCCTGCTCGCGCAGACATCACGTCATCACCGTGTTCCATGAGCCTATGCCAAGAGTTGTTGACAGAGTGCCAAAAACAAACAGCAGCCGCCTTTTACAGTTCCTCCTGAACCAAAACAATGAGCTTATGCTGTGTTCACGTCATAACTACTATAATTAAGAGATAGCAACCCTTGTCATTTTACTGAGTGGTTCACATCCACAGACTTGTATTCATGCATGTCTATGGCACTGCTATCAATGCCGAAATGAATCTACAGCAGTCAGGTAGCACAAATCAGCGCTCTTTAAGTGGTTTACTTGCATTATTACTGTAATGTTATGTCCTTTGAGACGTGAGGTAATTTAATGGCATCTCTTTTGATGCTTTGCAGACTCTTCTCTAGCTGTGCGTGTTCTTGTGTTTTGGAGATGCTCTGAGGGGAGGGTGGGATCTTTCAAAGCTAGCTTGCTATTGCTCTCCACAATTGTCTACTTTAATCTGTTTTTTTTCCAGCAGTGTAGTGTAAATACAGGAAATGCTATCTACATGAAGTAGTTTTGAAGATTACGATGAATATTTGGGTTGATCACCCATGCCATTTCTGAACAAATTCACAGCTTGATGATTCTAGCAACAGCAGATGTCAGACAGACAGAATGCCTTCTTTCTCTCCCAGTCTCTCGCTCACTCTCCAAGGTGCCCGCACACACTTCCAAAGGCAAGTGTTTGGGATGGCAAGGGAGTGAGCATTCTCAGACAGTGTTTGTGCACCACATTTCTCTCTCAGACAGTGATGTCACCCTTTTGGAGAAGTAGATAAGAAGAAGGTCTGATCAGTGTGTGTGTGTGTGTGTGTGTGTGTGTGCATCTAATCTAGAATGTTCCCACCCTGAGCTAATCGCAACTCCTTTCCGAAGGTTTTAAAGCGTGAAGTAACTTTGACCACACCAAGGAATTTCAAGGATAAGATAGTTTAGTTTGTTGTTGTTGTTGTTGTGCTATTCCATGACTTGCACGTTTAAATTAGGGTGTTTAGCACTGTTTGTTTACTCATTGAATTCACAGCTTTTTTCACTTGTCGCATTGATTTTCAACAGCAACAACCCCACAGTTTTCTCCATAACATTAGAGTGTGTTGATCAACAAGTGAATTTGCGAACAGTCCGCAGCGAATTTGTTTGTCCGCAGCGAAACAGGAGCCACTCTGCCACATTTGCGCATGGTAGATTTGGTTTGTCATTAGCGATATTTTTAGTCCCATAATTAGCCATGCGCATCTTCACAGATGAACTGGCGCACCTGTCAGTCCCCATTCATACAGCCTCACTGCTACGAGCCCCATCATTACTCGAATATTTACCCAGGGAGCGGTTGTCATGGAGAAGGGCATGATTGGCGGTTTGTACTAGCTGTTCAACCTAGGGATAGAAGGGCGATGTAATAAAGGTCATGAGCGCTGATTTCAGTCCTCTTATTGTCAAAGAGAAAGTGTTCTGGAGAAGCTTGATTGTGCTGTCGATGCTTAAGCGGTTAACATTAGGATTAGCTCTGTACACACATAGCATGTTGTTCTGCCTCAAATTGACGTATGGAGGAACAATGCACACTCTTTCATAGGACAAGCAAGGATTAGAACATATGTCAATCTGAAGTAAAATGCTTAAACAGCTGCTCATTCTTTCGAGAGATTATAATAGGCTCAGCCAGTATGTGACATAACATTTTGTTATAACCGCAAGTTAAACTGCTAGTGTAAACATAACATTGATAAGGATAGAAGAACACGGCCGTCTCTTTTTCTCTTTTCAGAGAAAGCGTCGTCGGAAGAGGAAAGTGATTTTAAGGTAGGGGTGGAATAGGAGTCACCGAGGGGCCATTCACATAACGTGTGCGCTATGAAGCCTGTGATGATTGACAGGCCCCGTAGGCACTATTACCTCCCTTTTATACTCGGCTCTTATTTATGTCTGCTCCAACACAGCGGCCACTATCTTTCACAGTTAAAAAATGTGAAAACATGCACACAAAAACGCCGTCTTTTTTGGTTTTGTTTTGTTTCTTGACAACTTAGCCTTGATTTGCAGGTGTTGTGCGGTTATAGTGATTTGCATGTCCAGAGCAGTCTTGGCAGCACAAGAGGCAACTGTGAAGCGGCGCGTTATCACATTATTTAGTCTGCCTCTCAGCAGCTGCAGCCAAAACAAGCTAGCCTGCAGCATGAGGGAGGGCTGAAAAACACCGGGAGGCAGCTCCTGTTGGACTGTAGGACAGGAAGAAAAAAATGCTGGATTGAGTCCTTCTAGAGAGGCGTTCTCCTTCCTAACACAGAAAAAAGAAAACATCTCAAGCATCTGAGAGGATGATAACTGCAATCTCCTCAGCCTTCACATTCTATTTCTTCTTCATGGTTCAGATAGTTTTCTTCCATTTTCTTTGTGTGAGACTAGCCTTGCATCCGAATATGCCTACTTCCCTTTAGCAGATAAAAAAAAAGTAGTGCTGGGCAACGATTAATCGCGATTAATCGCATCCAAAATAAAAGCATGTGTTTAGATAATATATGTGTGTGTAGTGTACTGTGTATAATTATTTTGTATATATAAATAAACACATATGCATGTATATTAAGAAAAATGTGTATGCATGTGTAACGGAGGCCAGCTAGTAGTTGCTGTGCGAGTAAACCTCACTCCTCTGATCTCAATAGGCTCTCTAGCGACAGACGCCAGAGGCTGCAGTCTTTAGCCTCCTTGTTAGAGCGCCTAACTCTCACGCCGGAGACCCGGGTTCGAGGCCCGCACAGAGCGGGGCGAGTAGAACCCGGGTGGAGGCGTTACATTGGTGCCGTGACCCGGATGGGAGTGAGGTTTAGGGGGGTGAGTGTAACGGAGGCCAGCTAGTAGTTGCTGTGCGAGTAAACCTCACTCCTCTGATCTCAATAGGCTCTCTAGCGACAGACGCCTGAGGTTGCAGTCTTTAGCCTCCTTGTTAGAGCGCCTGACTCTCACGCCGGAGACCCGGGTTCGAGGCCCGCACAGAGCGGGGCGAGTAGAACCCGGGTGGAGGCGTTACACATGTATATATATATATATATATACAATATAAATTATTTATAAATATATACAGTATATACATGCAAATATTTCTTAAATATATACATGCATATGTGTGCATTTATATATCCAAAATAATTATACACAATACACACACATATTATGTAAACATAAACTTTTATTTTGGATGTGATTAATCGCGATTAATCGGTTGCCCAGCACTAAAAAAAAGCTGTATGTGAAACGAGTACTATGTCCGAATTTGTAGTATTCATTAAACAGTAGGCGAAGTGCACCTGGATGACCTACTACCTCCGCTTAGATTCCTGAGTCCACATACTTACTCATTTATACTACATACATTCATACTATATAGAACATACTTTTTTAGCTTATTGCAAACTTTGTTCCTCATCAAATGTTGTACCTAGTAGTTAGACAGTACGTGATATTAGGTGCACCTTAGATCTTTGAAACTGTCGTTCGCTAAGCTACAAGATACTTTAAAGTAGTTCAATTGCAGTTAAGCTATAACAAGTAGCTATGCTACAAGTACACAAAAAGCTGATGATTTTGCTGATGATTCAAATGAATCAGTTAATTGGCTTTTAAACCAGTTCATTATTAACATCTAAACAAACTAATTCGCTAAAATGAATCAGGCCTTCCAGCGTTACTAAAGAAAAACTATACGTTCCAACATAGTCTCATGACAATTTATTACGGGTTAGACTTTCTACTAGCAAATCATTTTCGCTCGGTTGCAATGCTATGCGTGCAAAAAAAAGTGATGCAACATTTTGTAACCTTACATTGCTTCTTGTTGGGGAAAAAGTAGCTTACTAGTTACACTATTTTGAAAACAGCTAAATTACTTTTAATACTATCGTTGTTTTTAGTTAGCTACTCTGCACAAGTACTCTAAACAGGTTCCATACTCTCTAAACAATGCAAATCTCCTGCCTGTATCATTTATGGAAACTAAGCTGCAGTGGATCATTTAGAAATTGTCAATGGTTGTGACACCAGAATCATTAGCATATTTACATGCTAACATTTATTCAGTATTCAGCAGTTTGGGCTCTGAATAAACTAGATCTCATT
Organism: Rhinichthys klamathensis goyatoka; assembly: GCF_029890125.1. NCBI lineage: Eukaryota > Metazoa > Chordata > Actinopteri > Cypriniformes > Leuciscidae > Rhinichthys > Rhinichthys klamathensis. The sequence continues at coordinate 2,230,434 of NW_026606581.1, forward strand.
TCACATGCAAATAGGTTAGTCATTATTATAGAAATCATTTGCATATAAAATCTTTTAAATCTTGTTTAAAAGTGCTGCTGTTTTGGTAGCTTTCACCATTCAACCTCACACCCTTTACCCAAAACCCTTGTCCTACCAAATGATTTCCGCATCCAAAGATGTCAAAAATCCCAAAACACAAAATAGATCACTGACAGATTGTGTTTCTGATTGGCTAGTTTTCTGGCCAAAAAGCTTGGTCCGCCCTCTTGACTCTAGTTTTGATGTTTGCAGAGCCAAAGGCAGTCACAGAGACAGGCACAATTGCTCAAGACACCCATTTCAATATCTATCATGTATTAGGGACAATTTATGTGTAGAATTCCAAAGCACTTTTAATTCTAAAGGTCAGAAAGGAGGAGGAATATGGTCAAATAAAACTAAATTATGGCTGTTTTGGTGCATGAAACCTAATCTAACAATATAAGTGGACTTCAGGGGGAAATATAAAATGCTGCTAAAGTATACGCTATGGCTTCTTTAAAGACCTGACGAGACTCAGTGTGTGGCGCCGAGCTTGGCGTTGAAAGACCGGCTGTGATTCTTCTGCTACGTTACATTTAGTGCACACCGGTCCGTGTTTAACCATGACCTCAAGCGGGAGGAATCTGCACGGGTATAAGTTTGCGACTGGAGGTGGGAGATTATGTAAATCCTCCACGTTAAGGTTAGCAGCTTTTGAACAGTAATAGACGTTGTTATTTTAGGTTGCACTTCGAAGCTCTGTTTGGGAACCGTGAGACTGAGCTGTGGAGGTGTTTTAATCTCCAGATGAAGAATTTCATTAGGCCTTACTGCCTCTTCACAATCCTGTCAAACTCTTAGAGTTAAATTTAAATGGGTTTTTTTTCCTCTTGCTTCAGATGGCCTTTGTGTGTGTGTTAGGGCTGTCAAAATTGCTCAAAAATGACGTTCGAATATTCCCTCTAACAAAACCACATATATTCGAACTATTCGAATATCTGGTTGCGCATTTTGTCAATGACGCGCATTGCGTCAATAACTGGACAAATTAATACAAAGAGACACAACTACTTGTATAGGTAGTTTATTTAAGTTTAAACATATTTGACAACGTATTAACTTACACAAAACCAAGTAAATCAACTAATGGCCAAGACCGCAGACCTTACTCTCGCTCGCACTCGCAGGCACTCTCTCTCTCTCGCCCTCACGCTCTCTGCGCATAACGGTTTAAATGAACAACAATAAACAAATGTTGAGTGCTGATCAAGAGTTTTGTGCAAGCAATTTAAGGTCGCGACTCTTGTCCTAAATATAGCAGGCTTCATTCGGTGATTGAAACAAATATTATTAACATTAATTTAAGTTTTACAGTATATAGAACCGACATTGAACGCTCCGAGCGAGCTGTGCTGTGGTAAACTCATCATGGGTAAACTGCTAGCTAGCCTGCTACTATGGCTATTTCGAGGGCGTCTGGCCACGCCCCCTTGGCGGGCTCTGACGTGTCTGATGTAATGCGAGCTCATTGGCGCACACGTTGGAGGCGCCCGTGCCATTGGATGTGCCCGTGCCATTGGATGTGCAGTTGCCGCAGCACAGCCAATGCGTGAGCCAGACACTCACTGTGCTATCTGTGCAGCTGGAAAATGCGTTTTACATTTTAAGCTTCAGAATTTTGCCACTCGCAAAGCAGACAGCCGCGCCTCTGCTACCGCGCGCCTGTTTTTCCACATGATTCGAATATTAATTTTCACCTTCGAATTTCTGTTTTTTAAAACTATTCGAATATATATTCGAATTTAGAATATTCGTTGACAGCCCTAGTGTGTGTGAGATTCTATATCTCTATTTTCAGAAAGCCATATGAGAACACAGGTAGCAGCCATTCTTTATTTGTATCCATACAGATGTGTGAAGGGTTGGGCAGTCATATAGATTACATAGTTGACTTCTGTCACTTACCTCATTTCGTCCAGACCCTGCTAGTGCCGTCATGCACTCTACCAATTCAGATGGGGCCAGTTAACAGTTGTTGGCCTCAAGACCTCGGAGGGAAAGGGACCTGTTGAATCAGTCTTGAGGCAGAGAAAACTAGGCTTTGGCGTCTCAGGGTAGTGTTGCCATGGTTACCAATCTCCTCCACTAATTTAAACCGAGGTGTGGCGTTTCAAGACTAGAGCAAGAATCTCCTCTCTAGAAGATTTTGAAGATTTTATATTAGATGATGCTTGTATACAATGCTTTACATGATTCAAATATGAGCCAGAAAGAATCCATAGACTTTATTTGCATGTTCTGCACTGCTTTCTGGTGGAACATCTCAGGAATTCTGTAAAACCGAAAAAATGTAAACATGGTAAATTCATACTGTATGCTGCAAGCATTTGGGTCAATGGCAAATACTAGTGTTTATGATAAAGGAAAAATCTTCCAAAAATCTAGTTTAAAACACATTGCAAGGTCTTACATATCTACTGCTTGTATTCATGCTAGTTTCATATGGTTTTGAAAACGTATACCATTTTCAAGGAAAGTTTTATGTTAACAAAAAATGCCATGTGGTGTAACCCTTGGGTAAAAAATAACATTTTCCTTGCACCTTATGAATAAATTAGTTAATAAATTATCATCTTTCCTGGGGGGTTGACCCACATGACATTTTACAACCTTAACCTTGCAGTGTCATAAAAAGGTAAAAGTATCTGATATTTTTAAGATTTACTGAGCTTTACACACAGCATGAGGGTCTGATATAATTTCCTTTTCTCTTTTTTTTTTCTCCTGGATATTTGTCCAGGTTGGTTGTACCACATGACTTAGCAGAAAATAAATCAAATATTTATAATGTATTTCTTATTTTTATACTGCTTCAGCAATTGAGAACATGTACATCATAGAAGATTATACAAGTCTTTGTGAATGCAAATAGGCTAATGTAAAATGTGCTAAGAATAAAAGAAACAGTCAAATCAAGTTGGGTTTTTTTCTTAGTTCCTATCACTTAATACAAAGCAGTCTGCAGAGATAGAAAAGGAGTGAAACATTAACACACCTTTGACACTCTATGGCCAAAATACTGTGACTTTCACAAGAGACGACTGCAATGGTATAGTCAATTTTAAAGGTGTTTCTTAAGGTTTTTTCTGGAAAATGTAATTAAATCTGTTGCAGTCAGCGATCAAAATTGCCAGAGTGGTATTGGTCTCCTGTAACATTTAAAAGGTGTTTCTAAAGGTGTTGACAAAGACTTGAGAGGAACTGGTGCAAATTCTTCAAAAGTCTACAAATGGTACTAAACTTTTTGTGTTAGTAATCCAGCATTTCTTGGGCTAATACACCTCCTGCATCCTTCTGCTTTGTTGGAACATCTCTCCAACAAACAGTTTAGCTGTTCGGCAGTGAAGAACATGCGTAAATGAGGGACGCTCCATGCTAGAACAACCCTGACCATCTCCAAAGTTCTTTCAGAAAGTTTACCCTAGACTTTGAATCAGCATTTTCTTCCCTGACAGCGCCTTTAGAGGATTACAGCTCTGGGGTGAAATTCCAAATATTAAACAGAATTCATTCAAGTTCGTCCTCCCAACACGACGCCCAATCCCTAATGCCAGAGGATTCCGGAATAATTCCAAGTCAAAGACTTTTCCATAAAACTATGAAGGAATTTGCTGCAGTTGTATAATCCTTTGTGATGGGTAAAGTCCCAAATCAAGGCAGCCAGTGGGCTGAGAAATGGAGCCACCAGCTCAAGCCTGACAAACTTTGCATATTTGTTCAACAACCAGCTTGTCCTACTGTGGTGAGAGAGGGATAAGCCCTAGAGCAGACACCAGCTCTCCATGAGCCTCAGCCAGCTGTTTACACACCAGCACTTATGCCTTGTCCTTCAAAAACGGAAATGCGGCAGGAAAGCCAGATTCTCCCTTTTACCATTTTTTTCTCTTCGGTGAGGTCATAACAGCCAGCAAAACAAATGTGGGCGAGCACGCTATCTGTTCTCCTTCAAATCTTCCTTTACATCCAGACGGCTTGGTTCGGATTTTATCTTGAAAGCTAATGAGATGCAGCAGGGCTTGAAAGCAGCGTTTTTACATAAACACTGACATTCAATGAGACAAAAAGCAGAGAAACGGGACATACTTTGCACTTACCATGTCCGAGTCACCTCTAAAAAACATTGAATCTAACTGCGATGTGGCTACTTGTGTCATTTTTTAAGTATTAGATCCACTGGGCGAGGCAATTGCACTGAACATCTGGGAAGGTCAAGATGGTGACGTAACTATTACTCACGCCTCCACTAATTATTTACCTCAGCCACAGCATCACATGGCTTTGGCCACACCATTGCGCCAGTGGGATGAAGCACATTAGAAGCATTTGGTCATTAGTCATTAAGATTAATGATAAATGTTTATTGCGGTTAGTAGCAAAAAGCACAAGATGCTACGTTCCAGATTGAACTTCCCACAAAATAAATGAGTTCCAAATAAATGTATGAGTGGTAGCGTGTTCATATACCCTTGCAATCACAATGCAAAGCTAAGTATATATAAACAGCAGTTTCACTCTTTCCACCACCTCAACTCCATATTTATTTCCATAATTAGGTCCATAGGGGTGATTTAGAGCTCGAGTTGAGTCTCAAGCGTGAGCCCCTTCGTTACAGAGATCAAACCAATCCTGTTTACCTTTATTGCTTGCATAGATTATATTAATGTGAACTTCAGCAATCAGATTTTGTTAATGTTACTGTTTGTAAATAATAGTTAATTAGGTAGGGAATATGTATAGGATAAGGGGAATTGGGTAGGGAATTGACAGGATAGGATGGTTAATTGAGTTGGGAATGGAAAGAATAATGTTGGTGAGATATGGGAATTTGTAGGATATGGGTTGAAGGGGTAAGTGTAGAGAACTGGTTAGGGAAGTGATAGTAAAGGGAAGGGATCAGTGTTGGGGGAACTACCTTGAAACTGTAGCTTCCAGATCTACAAGCTACTTATTTAAAGTAGTTAATGGGGTAGTTCACCTAAAAATCTTATCATTCTTTTAATTCTGTCATTATTTACTCACCCTCATGTTGTTCCAAACCTGTTTTGGCTCTTCTTTCTTGACAGAATTGTAATTTTGAGGTGAACTATCCCTTTAAACTACAGTACGCTGCTACCCTTAAAAAAGTACACTACAAAGTAGCTAACTGTACCAAAGCTATTTAATAAAGCAATATCTTTTTGAAAATATTTAATTCTCCAAGTATTTATTTGGCATAAATTACGAGTACCCTCGATTAGGATTGAAGTTGAACAAATAAATGTCCAATGAATTTGAAAGTAGAAGAATTGATGATTCATATTTTTTAACGATTCACTGTTTGCATGGTTTTGAAAGAATCAGTGAACCATTTTTGAACCAATTCACCATTTGCATGGACTCAATAGAATTGTTGATCCAGTTTTTGAACCAGTTAACGGTTCAGAAAAAAATCAAAAGAATAATCTTTTGAACCGATTTACCACTCAAAAGGACTCAAAAGAATTGGTTAATACATTTTCTTTAACCAATTAACTGATTGAAAAGATTGTTTTTTTTATCTATTCACCACACAGAAGAACTCAAAACAAATGGTACATCAATATTTTAAACGAAGGACATTTACATTTACATAAACTGTTTGAAAAGATTGAAATCTTGGCAAACTTATTCACAGAAATGTATTGAACTTCCAAACATATGAGTGAGACATTTTAGGCAAATATGTTTGAATACCCCTTGTTTTATTATTACTTTTAGTTAGTTGCTCCCCAGCACAGGTAGGGAATATGGATGTACTGCTGTTGCTGGTCATTGTAACAACTAATCTGTTGTTATCGCCTATCTTGTGTTTCACACTAAAAGCTAATGATCTCTTGATACTATTCCTCAGCTAATTGCCCAGATAGCACACAATCTAGTGCCTTCTGTTACTGAAAAATGTGTGATGCACATTTAAACCTGTAACATCCACTACTTCAGCTCTGAATCCTTCGGCTTATCCTTCTGGCATACTGTATCATTACGATCATACAACACAGCCACACCTGTTAACACAAGACACTTGACATATATTTCACCCATAGAGAGCTGTCCTTTAATAGACATCTGTACTCCAGCTATACAACTCCTTTTAGCATTCGATTCCTGTACTTCTGTCTAATGGCAGGGGCTTATTTCTTATATTACTTTAAAAAAGTTTTTTTTTTCTTTTACGCATTGATTTTTAAGCAGTTCCTTCCAATTAGTTGCCGTTCTCAGCAGTGATAGCAGTTACCCAAAGGAGAGCGATAGACCCAGGCAGACAGAACAAAAAAATCTTTGATTAGAAAACTGAGCAAATTCGCACAGTCCTCTGTAAAGCCTGTCTAGTGTGACATCACAGGGTTGCCACACCAGATTAATTCATTGAGCCTCTACTAATTGACAAAATTATTCACTGGAATAAAAAACCCTGTGCATCACATTTGGCTGATCTTTCAACAGTTAACCATGCAGAGATCAGTTCCCACTTGGCTTTGGGTGCTTTTTGTTGGCTCCATGGTTTCTAATCATTTCTCTCAATGGATTGCTTTGATATTCTGTCACTCTTTCGTTTGAAAGTTTTTCTATGGAATGTTCCAAGGCCTCTTGTTTGTCATAGGCCGAGGGATCCTTCAGACATCTCTGGTCCGTCAACTATGTTGTTATCAGATGTCTTCAAGGACGTGTTTGGCTTGATTAAGCATAAGCACAATGAGAGGAAGTGGCACATATTTCCTGAATCAAACATGTTTTGGTGTTATAACCTTCAAATAACTGTCACTGTTTGAAAAAAAAACACCAAGTTTAATTATTCAATTATTAAAAATGTACTTACTAAACAATACTTTTCAGTATTGCTCAAAACAAGATGTTTATCTTTTAAAGACTAAAAATTTATTCAGAAGAAGAAAGACCTTTTCAAAAATGTGCTTCTTAATTTACCTTGTTTGAAGGTCATATATATTAGCAGCCATTTAACAGTAAATGAAAGAGAGAGAAAACCCGCTCACATGGGATGTTTAGCAAAAGTAATGTAATTTCCAGTATTTCTATGATGCAATTTAATCATCATTAAAGCTCAACAAGCAAAATATCAGATTATGACCAAAGGTGTTTTATTATTTATTACCAGTGTTGGGGAAAGTTACTTTTCCTTACTAATAATAATCCCCATACTTTCAATTGGCTCTATCACTCTCTCTCCTCTCCACCGATAGCTGGTGTGTGGTGAGCGTGCTGGCGCCGTTGTACTGTGGCTGCCGCCACATCATCCAAGTGAATGCTGCACACTTGTGGTGGAGGGGGAGAGATTCCCTGATATGATTGTAAAGGGCTTTAGGTGTACAGTAGTACATAGTAAAGCGCTATATAAATGCCTCATTATTTTAAAAGGAATGCATTAAAATATTGCGTTACTCCTTAATAAAGTAACTAATTGTGTTACTACTTTTTATAGAAAGTAATCCATTGTTACTTTTCCGTTACTTTTTCTCTGCTTGTTTTTTTTTTTAAATAACAAAACAAAGGTTATATTCTTGGCCAGTGTAAAGCCCTTTCACACCAAAAGTTAAATGAATAAGCCTCAGACTGAAGGAAATGCAAATTCATGGCTGTACAGTTGAGGGCGCAGCTCAAACAAACCATTCTGGATCGCAGGAGAAGAAAGTTCAACATTTACTTTAGTAATAAAAACATGCAATAAAAAGTGAAACTCAACTGTGCTGTTTATCTAAAGTCATTTTTTTCTTATTAGTATGGTTGAATTGGATCATTAAAGGTCAGCAGCGACGGCATTGCTTAATAAAGTGAGATTGAAAACAAAGTGTAGTTGCGTTAACATTTAATTATTGCAGGTTTGCAATAAAAAAAGTAATGCATTACTTTATTAGTTACTTGAAAAAAGTAATCTGATCATGTAACTCGCGTTACTTGTAATGCGTTACCCCAGCACAGTTTATTATAGATTTGTATTGAGTTTTGTGTTTGCATTTCTGTTGTATTCTAGATCTATTATTTAGTTTTCTTTCTTGTTAAAGGAACTGATTGTGTTTGTAACAATGTTCAGAGTTCAGGAAAGAAGGAAGTGGGAACCGGCTAACAATCAACGTGACTTTAACTCTTCAGTTTATACTTTAACTAATAAAATAGACAATAAAATATACACAAAAATAAATGAAAGTAAAGCAACCCCTCACGGACAACTGCCACATAAACTAAACCAAAACAACAACATAAAGTCCAGGCCGGGTCCTCTATCGTCCTTTACTGTCGTCACTCGTCCTTTTGTACTTCCGTTCCCACAGCTCTCGGCCCCGCCCTGCTTCCCACAGTGTTAACTATGAGATATTAGTCACAATTGAATAATTATACTTTTGTAAAAAATATATTTTTCTTTTTCTTGAATACCGCATAAACATAAGTCCTCAAAGTGTGAGTTTATATGCAAAGAGACTTCATTTGGGGGCAAAAAAGGACCGTTCCCATGTACACAAGTGTAGGCATTGTAATGCATGAACTGAAAGGGGAATTTGGTGTCTAGAGGTTGCCATGGCTGCTAAAAGCTCTCTCGGTCACAAATGCACACCGTTTAGGTCCCTGCGTACCCCGTAACTAACTATTCTTCTTGGCCCTGTCATCAAGACCCTGTTTGTTTTGTTGTTCTGTCAGTCATATATGCGACACCCTCTAATGCACTGTGTCATGATTACTGTGTTTTGCAGAGACAAAGCCGGCCTGCACTTTCAACGGAGTGGAGTACCATGATGGGGACATGTTCAGGATGGACGCCTGTCGCTTCTGCCGCTGTCAGGGAGGGGTATCCGTGTGCTTTACGGCCCAGTGTGGCGTCCTCCACTGCGAGCGCTACTACGTCCCTGATGGAGAGTGTTGTCCGGTCTGTGAAGGTTAGATGACCCTTGCATTAGCTCAGGAAACCTCATATACAAGAAAATATTCCTGTTCTTCGTACACTGTTTGATAAGAGCATAAGCTGTCATATATGTGCACCTTTCTCCAAATGATACAAGCAGTCTTTAGCATTTAGCACCTTGTGCCTTAGGGCCTCTTTTGCATTTGCTGTTGATGCTCTGCCTGTAATTGAGGTGATTTTTGTGAATTTTAATGAACTATGTCATCCAAGTCCAAAACTAGATTCTAAAGCAATTATGACGTGACTAGATTTTTAACTTCACAGAGGATATTGTGCATTTTTTACATTACTTGATGGCGAAGATTCTGCCGATTGGACGTTAAATTTGCGGGATAAATTATTTTTGTGCTTTGTATTCTACCAATTCAATGAGCATCCAGGGCTAATTAGTTCAGGGAAACTGTTCATTGTTTTATTTTGTAGACAACCTGTAATAGGCTTCAAGGGAGCATGTAATTTCGATTGCAATGCTTCTCTTGTGGGTAGGTTCTGTTGTCCAATACATAATGGCTTGGAATTACCTTGCTACATTTTCTGCTCATGCTATATTTATCAGATTGTGGTCATGTTGTAGTTTGCGAATGATTTTGCTGTTATGTAGTTAATTAAAGCAAAACTCCCCAGTCCCCTGTAGCTTTCCTCCTGAGAGTTTTACTGCAATGAATTAAACAAATGAAATCGGCCAACTAAAGTTAGACGGCTCACAGTAAATATAAGCCTGTATGAATCCATGTACTGACTCTAGGCAGTCTTGGCTTATGAAGGAAACAAATCATTGGAATCAACAACTTAATCATTAACCTTTTTGACTTCAAGGGTCCCCATTGTCCACAACAAAATGCAAAGGCTTCATGACATTTCTAGTTGTTCATAATATAAGGATTTTTACAAATATTTTGTACTCACAATTTTCACCTGATAAAATATTTTAGACTTTGGCATAACTATAAAGTGACCATGGAGTTAAGATTTTATTAATTGACATGAGTTTTTCAGGTCTAGAAACCACACTTTTACAATTAGGCCAAAAAAACAAAATTTTTTGAGAGAGTGAATTTTAAATAATAAATATCTTGATTTTAGTTGTTTTAGTTTATTTTAATGATTAATTTTTAATTATTTTATATATTTATAAGTAATTTTATGGGCCCCCTTGGAAGTTTTCTGAGGCCCCCTAGTCTTAAGCTGCGGTCACATTATTAAAATTTCCCGGGTAAAAAACTTCCATTGGCAATAGTCTATCAATGTATGAAGCAGAGTTCACACAATGTCACTTCAAAACCAAGCAGCTTTCTATTGGTTGCAACACGGCCAACTTGAACTTAATGCAAAATCTGCATTAGGAAATCTTTTGCTCTTGAGCGAAATTCCATATTGCATGGATTTCTATTGAAATGACTCCACTCTATTGTGAAAATTTGCAGCACAACTGTAAAAGTGACCCCACTTTTAGAAATAATACTCTGGCTCATCCTTCATATATGTTGTGTTTGTTTATTTTAACTCTGTTTTCAAATGTATAAACACTGACCCTGCTGGAAAATCCATGTTAAGCTGCTGATAACTGTTTTGGAACATGGTTGAACATGAAACACTCTAAAGCTCTAACAGTGTGAATAAACAAAATCACACAATCTCAGAATTTCGGAAAGAAATTTTCCATAATATCTGTGTGAAAGGGAGTTAAGATGCCAAACTCGTCTAAGCTAATCATCAGAGGTTCTAAACTGGTCATTAGCTAGTCTATGCTGGGTATTAGCTAGTCCAGGCTGGTCACTAGATGCTCCAAGTTAGTCATTAGATGATCTAAATTGGTAATTTGCTGGTCCTAGCTGGTTATTAGTTGGTACAAGCTTGTTGACATTCTTGAACCAGCAACAAACCAGCCAAACTTTAAGTGGTCAGGAACCGCCTGCTATGTTCTACATCTGCCATGTTCTGAAACAGCATAAACTGACCTTTCCAGCAGGGTTCACTGTAGAGGATGTCAGGATGTTCAATGTCTTTTTGCTCTCGTACCTTCTCCCGTATAGACCCCATCTACCCGGTGCTCAATTTAGCCGGCTGCTATGTGAATGGGCAGATCCTGGCTCACGGAGACCACTGGCGTGAGGACGACTGCACCTTCTGCCAGTGTGTGAGTGGAGACGCCCGCTGTGTGGCAGCTGCCTGTGGCCACAGCTGCCTCAATCCTGTCACCGTTCCCGGAGAGTGCTGCCCCGTGTGTGAGGGTAAGAACACATGCACTTTATGGATGTGGGTTGGAGTTGTGTTGTATTGTTCTTGGACCTGAAACGTACTCTATGCAAGTACATGAACAGAAATGTTTCTAGTTATGTGTCATTATGAAATTTCACAATCATGATGCAGTTTTAGAATGCATCACATGTATCACAATAGCAGTGTAAACTCTTCTATAGTTAGCTATAGCCAGTGTAAACTAGTATCTTCTATGGTCAGATTCACTTTCAGGTCAACTACTGCTATGGCGAAGCTACAGTTTAGTCTAGTGTTACATTTACAACACAATGCTTGCAAAACTCTCTTCAATGATGCTGTAGTGGTTGCTAGGGTATTGCTAGACAGTTGCCTTTGCAAGCACTGCTATCTTAATATGTACTCATTTGTCTACAAAACAATGAGGTCATCACAGTGAGTGACGATTCGACAAATCAGAGAATTATTTTTGAACTGCTTGACTGAAATGACTGAGTCTCTAAAATGAATTGGACTTCTGAGTCTGTGTGTGAGCGAGCACTTTCTCCGTTTCCTCTCAATGTTCTGTAGTACTCTGAATGTTTTGACTTTCCATTCCAGTCACATACTGTATGTGTGAATAATCTATTAGACTGAGAGCAGGACAGGCAGATGCATACCTGGAACCCCCAGCAACCCCCTTCTAGCACAACCTAAACATCTCCATCGTCTCATACCTCAGGTCTATATGCGTTGTGTCTCCTTTACTGTCATGCAACGCTGCACCAAAACCCTTCCTGTGGATTTCCCTCCAGTAGACCTTGCTCCCTACCCTCGCCAGCAGTGGAATATCATATCCCACCTGCCCATGTATTTTTCATACTGCTCACAGATCTGTTGCGGCTACCCCTGGGACTTCCACTCCCACTGCAGCTGGCTGGGTTTTCCTCTCAGTGTTTGTTGCGAGCAACGTTTTGGATCTCATCATAAGATTAAGCACCGCGAGGTATGGACGCACACTTCGGTATGCAGGAATGCAGGTTGGTTTTCCGGGGCGTGGGCTACATTCTTGTAGAGAGGGTTTATAAAGGTTATTTCACACATGGGAAGAAGCGAGCAAGTGATAGATGAGTGGCAGGAATGTCGGATAATGAATTTCTCCCAGGATTGGCTGTGTGTGTCGACCGATGACATCATCTTTTCGAATAAAGCTGGAGAATATAGATTTTCTCACGTCTCTGTTTGCCGTCTAGATTTTCAAATCGCAAAGTTACATAATGTTCTTTCTTTTCACCCCCTGTTATTCACAGACTTGGGACCAGGAAAGGAAAGCTTGTTCAGAGCGATTAGCAATCTTATCAAGCCATCCTAAATGCCAGACTGACAATATGTGTGGAGGAGGTTATGAAAAACCATACTAAACAACCAGCATTTTCTTTTTGTGGCTGTGGGGGCGAGACTCCACCAACTGTCGTGTTGATTATGATCAATGCGGTTCCAGTGGAATTGAGTCACACCGGGGGTAATAGGATTCCTGTCTGTCTCATCTACCCTCTACACCTTCAACCTCCTTCCAATTAAAGATCCAAGCAAATGAAGCATCCTTCTTTTGCTCCGGCTCAGTATATTGAGAGAAAACAACGCCTGGAGTGCTTCGTCTCATAGTGGTGCTTGCTAATAGTAAAGGCAAGCCTTACTATGGCTCACACTCTGGGTTATGGGTGTCAACAAATGTGCTACAGACATGAGTGATGCCTTAAACTGTGTGGCTTGTTGAGAAGCAGTTTCTAAGCAGTCTGATTTCATATGCCGTATGATACATCTTTTGAAAAATCCCAAAGACTTTGCACTTTGCATTGATTTTAAGCTGGGACATTGTAACATTTTTTATTTTTTTTTACTGCACAATAACCTTTACATTTTTTTATTTAAAAAGAGATTTTTTTTTTATTTGTTGCCGTTAGCTTTCGCATGTTTAAACACTCAACCTACGATCATAAAGTGTTTAATATTTAAAAAAAAATTCTAGAATAGACACTTTATTATGTCAGTTTTACTATTCTGATGCCAGGCTACAGTTGTTATAAATAATCTTTGAATAATCTCAAATAATAATCGTAATTATAATAATAATATAAAATATATTTTCTATGAACTATGTACAAGCAGAATATATCATATATATATATATACTATATATATTAATTATTAATATAATAATTATAATTATTATTATTTACTCATAGCATACAATACCCTAACATTGTGGAATACGTTTTGCTTGCACAACCACTATTCACATTTTCTTTAGAAAATGGCAAATAAATAAATATAATTCGGGATGCAAAGTGTGTGATTAGCGGCCCTTCAGACTTGGGGCCCTATCTTGCTCTCGGCGCAAATGACTTTGTACACTGACGCATGTATCATTCCTCTTTTGCACCCGCGCAAAGCGGGCTTTTCCCTCCACAGACGCACGTCGATAAACTAGGAAATGCACTTGCGCTCCCTGGGCGGGTCGGCGCAAAAAGGAGGCGTGTTTCGGCGCAAACATTCCCTAGTGCTATTTTGCAGTTCCAGAAAACAATTGCGCCACTGACCAGAAAAAACCTAGTCTAAAGTCAGTGGCGCGTTGTTCATAATGCTATTTTAAGCGCGCATGCTTGGCCATAATGTAGTAACGCGCATACACTTTGATTCTCTCATCAAAACAGATGCAGCAGTTTTTATTTTTGCAAATCATACATTATAACAAGGAAAAATATTAACACATGAGGGAAATCATTGTGGTGTCCATGAAGATGTAAAAAAATGTAGGCCTAAATCTAGCTTACAGATTTACCCCAATTTTTCAGGCTAATTGTAGTAATGACGGATCAGACCTGTTTGCCCAATAGTGGCAAGACACATATGTATATAAGGACACCTGACAAATTAGTTTGTCCGTCAAGAACCAGGAAAAAAAAAAACTCCCATCCCCACACAACGTCACTTCTCTGTCTTTCACTGCCCTGACAAGAACGTCGGTCTCCTCGGCTGTGAACCGCTCCTGCCGCGCGCCTGGTAAATCCGCCATACTAATAACAATCCGCCATGCAACATCCGCACCTGCTCTTAAAGGGTATGTTGGATGACGCTCTGATTGGTTTATTTCACGTTAAGCCCAAACCACACCTATGAATAATAAAGCTATTTCAGACCAACCCCTTTTAAACTTGCGTCGGGCGCAAGAGGCATTTATCCCGCCGGTAAAATAGCAACAGCGCCCAAGACCCGCCCACAAAGTTAAAATAGGGCCCTTGAGGTTGTTTGAGCTGGTTGAAGTAGAGAGAGAGAGAAAAAAGCAGTGGATGGACAGAGAGTGACAGCAGCATGTCTGCAGACCTTCGCAGTGCAGCACGCTCACATTCCTTTTCAATTAATCTTTCATACGCCTTTCGGCCTGTGAAGCAATTAGAGGTTTAGATGGGTCTGCCTGACCGTGGAGAGCACTCACTTCGGTACTGAGGTGAAGTGAGGGGGTAGTGCACTATGGCTTTCCATACAAAGTTCTATTCACACAATACCGCCGATGCATCTCTAACCACATCTCAAATACAGCGCTCTCTCTTTATTTGAATTCTCTCTTTCTCTCTCTCTCTCTCGCTCTTTCTCCGGGCGGTGCAGAGGTAGATCAAAGGCAGTGTGTGTGCCTGCTCATCATCACGGACTGCAGTGAAAGGTTAAGCACAGACAGACTACATGAATGTGAAAATATTCGAAATCCTCCTACTGTGACGGCAAGGTGACTAACCGCTTAGTGCTTCATATGAATTCATCACTCCGTATTTTGCTCTCACACTCATGTCATTCAAATGGATATGGTATTCTTACTTCCATGGAGGACAAAAAGAGAAGTTTAGCAGATTGTCTCACAACATAAAAGGAGTCCATGACCATATTTACACTTTCTACCACTGCACAAAAAAAAAGAGTTATCTTCCACAATCTCTTTGCTTTTCTGTACAGTGGAAGTGAGTTTAAAGCTGTCAAGCTCCAGAAATGGGCGAAAGAGCACCATAAAAGTGGTCTCATATGTCTTGTGCTCCATATTTCTGAAGTCTACTGAAGTCATAAAATACCTTTGTGTGATGAACAGACCAACATTTTAATAACTGAAACTCATTTAAAATCTTTAAATGCCATAACACACCAAAGCAACATCAAAGAACTGGCGGCAACTGTGGCGTCGCCTCACGTTAAACACACCGCAAAGACTACAGCCAATGACCAACTAGCATGTATGTTCTGCGCCTCTGTGAGAGAAAAAAATTATAGTAGTCTCTATTCGTCATTCAAAAAGGGAAACCAGAAGAGCTAGGACTGCGGATATACAAACTGTAAACAAAGCCATGCTTGCTTAACATATTCACACAATTTTCAATCACTACAGACGGATTTGTAATATAGCTTCTTTGAATATGTCTAATAAGTTGCTTAGCTGTTTGCTTGTTTTCGTCTCCTCCATTCTTCTTCTTGTGCTCTGGTTTGCTAAGCTGGACTGCCAATCACAGTGATGTATGTTAGTGTCACATCCTTTACTCACACAAACCTATCAAATGGCTTCAGAAGACTTGGAATATAGCATTTGTGATCATATGCACCCCTTTTATTTAACTTTTGTTGTTTTTTCATCATTTTTAATGAGCTATTCCTGTATCTGGAATGGCATCCAGAAGTTTGCAGGTTTGAACCCAGCAAGGAGCCATTCATTAACTGTTAGCATGGAGCCCTTGAGCAAGGCCCTAAGTTGCTCCCGGGCTATTATACCCTGTAATAAATATTGTGTGCTGTTGCTCTGGATAAAAGCATCAGCTAAATGTCAGTATAGGGAGCAGAAGTTGTACTAAAGGGTTGATATTTGGGCATCTATTCTCCACGGCTACGGTGTAATGAAAGCTCTTAAAATATATTACAGATTCAATACAAGTTAAGCTCTTTCGACAGAAGCAGTGGCCTGCTAAAAAAATGTAATAAAACAAACAAAAAAGACTTTAAAGTAAAGCACTTGCTATGAATGTATACCTTGCACTATGGAAATATAAAATATGCAGCTGTTTTTGTTGAAGCGCAATACAAATTGTGAGTTATTTGAGCTATAAAGTTCTCAAAATCGTTCTTTGAACAATTGGACTATACAGTTTAATGTGAATGGATGTCTGTTACCAATTTTTGTCTATATAAATGATACCTTTCGGCTTTATAATGCAAAACTTACTGGGTTGATCGTGTTTACATAGCCATCAAAGGAGTTGAAAGATTTTTTTATAACATTTTGAAATCTATAGAAGGCATAAACAAGGTTAATAAATTATTTTGTGATTTTGTTAATGTGTGTAAGATTTATGCCCATTTTTTCAAAAACACACCTCACACCATCGGTGCACCATCGGTGCTCGGGCCCTAAAAAAGTGCATTACTTACTATTTACTTGTTTTGTACAAACTGAGACACGTTTTATGTCACAGATGATGTCTATAGAATGCAACCCTTTTGAACTCTGAACTTTAATGAATTCCTTCTGTCACAGATACAGTAGTCACTGGATATGTCCAATGCATTGTGTATGAAAAGGTTCCTATGCAATGCAGAACAACACATTTACTGTGTCCATGACTCTAGTGTTTTGAAGTCACACACACAGTTCTGTTTTGTCACCTTCCATCCATAACAAAGCCTGTTGTCTCCTGCTGTCAGAGTCGAAGTGTCGGCAGCCTTGTGATAGCAGTGCTGCAATCAAAAATAAAGATAGGACTGTTACTCCATTCTATGACTTTTTTTTATCTTGCCGGATAAAGCAGAGAAATTGCCATGTGCATTCAGCAGAGCCATATGTGGCCCTAATAAAAGATGGGAAATGGGGAAATAAAAGGAAGCTGTAATGATGCCTGATATCTCCCTCGATAGAGGACTTAAATAGCCATACCTGTTGGCAAGATCTAGAGAACTCTGCTCTCGCTGCGCCTCTCATTTACATGTGGCATGTTACATGCAGTCGTTTGGGAAAGTGAGCAACACATTCCAGTCAAGTCACCTTTATTTATAAAGCGCCTTTTAGCAGCTTCACGGTGATAACATGAAAATAATACAACAAGTTTGTTTCTAGAAGAAAATTGCGTCATCGTCCACCTGAAGTAAGGCAGATCAATAATATTGTTGAATATTAAATGTCCCCAACTAAGCAAGCCAAAAGCCAAGGTAACAGTGGCAAGGAACCCAAACTCCATCAGGAGACAGAATGGAGGAAAAAACCTTGGGAGAAACCAGGCTCAGTCGGGGACCAGTTCTCCTCTGGCCAACGAACGAACTGTGTATGATTATGATGCAGGCAACATTACAGGTCAGAAGTCAGATTGGATCAGAACATTCACTATATTTATCCAGTTCCATCTGGTTGGAGGTCGGAGTCATCACGCCGGTATGGAGACGAGTTTGTTGAGGTTCCACAGCTTCCAGTGACAATAGTACTGAAGGGCCAGCCATTTTATATATTGTATATATACGTAAGTAATATATATATACTTATATATATATATACGTAAGTTATATACGTAGTTATATACGTAAGTTATATATACGTAAGTTGCACGATTCGGACTTTATAACACGCATTTGCAAGTTTATATCTCACAATAAGAAAAAAATAATAATTGCGAGATGTAAATGATCGTTTATCGCAATTATCGTTATTCTGTGGCAGAAACAAGCTTCCATAGAATGTGGTTGTCACTCCTGTAAATAGCTGACCTGTGTGTGAAAGGAACCATATTAAGGACTAGTATTCTGCTGATGTGAACGTGGCCATCTTGTAGGATTAGTTCATTTGATATTGAGTGTCTTAGTTCATATTGTTAAGATTTAGCAACAGGTTTCAATCTAAATGTAGCCAGTTAGTAAGTATATCTTTATTTTATTTGAATAATTATCAGACCAGAACTGACTGTTGTTTAACATTGAATATATTGTAAATACCCAACACAAGCACTGGTGCGTTTGCCCGTTTTTGTGAACAGATGTACCCCACTCCAGTGTTGTCCTTTGGCACTGAAACATCCCACCGCTGCTGGTGTGTGTCCATGTCCTGCTTCAGTCCTGCCTCTGTCCTCTGGGCCCTGTTGGACACAGCCCTGACTCTATCCCCCTGGTCCCAGGACAGCTTAATTTAGCTCATTTGCCAGCTGCCCTGCACTCTGTGCATTTTTATTTCCTAATTATTATTTGTTAGAAGAGCTCATTTCCTCAAGGTGACACCCTCTCCCTGTCAGAAGCAAGTTATTGTACCAGACGCAGCATGTGTAATTAAGCAAATGAAAGCTGTCAGGTTGGGTTCAACCCCCAAAGATCGCACATCAGGTTTTATAGCAAACCCCACAGCCAGAAGCGTTTTGCACTGGTATTATTCCATATTTAATATATTTAAATATGTGCCTTCATTACATTTCACTTGTTTATTTCTAGCAGTCTTTGAGTATGAGCATGATCTGTTTGTTGTGGAGCCACATAGGAAGAAACAAAACGAAGCACTAATGCGACACGGCTTCAAATGTTACAGTAACAGCGTGCTTTAATGAATTGGGAAAACGGAATGCTGTTTTTTCGCTTCAGGTTTCTATTTATCGCTGAGAGCTTGTTTTTTATTTAATAACTGTATGTCCTTACATTTGAGACAAATTGTGGAGAGAAAAGTACATATTCTTTTCCCTCTTGCGATAAGTCATTCCAAAAATCATGGCAATGGATGTTGGTAGGTTCACATATATCTCAGCCACCGCACTAGCCATTATTTTGAATCAAAGGAGACGTAGGTGTTTTATCCAAGCATTAATGGCAAGGAAAGCCCCTAATATTTGGGAGCGGCACATAGAAGGTGTTTCTCCCTTTGTCCTTGAAGAAAAATAAATATTTTTTACATATTTTTTTACAAATAATACACATTGTATTTGATATAAAACTAACTCGACTAAATCACATGAAAAAATAAGTCATAACTGAAACTATATTCTTAAAGTCATCAATTTGCATTATTTCAACTTTTTTAAAGAATACTTTTTAATTCTTAATATAAAAAAAATATACATCCTCCTCACATTTAAATTGACACCTGCCATGGTCTTTCTTATTTGTTGTCTCTGATTTAGATTAAATTAATGTATCCTTGCAGAATACAAGTATTCATTTCTTTAAAAAAATATTTATTGGTATATATTTAATGTAATGTTTAATGAAATATTTGACACAAAAAGCTGCAGCTGTGTACAGTACACAGTATCATATGACCAGTCGGCCAGGAATGATACTGATTTAAGTTTCACAAATCAAACCGTTGCTTTATTTTTATTCAAACATGAGTTTATTCAATGAAGGATTTGTCAGGCTGTTTCAATCCAATAACTTGCTTGTTTGCGAGTCTTATTGTGCGAGTCATTTGTTGGTCAATCAGATTAGACTAGTCATGCTCTATGTTTGTTTTTGTTTGTTTCCAGTGAATGCACAAATAGAGAGATGTGTTGTCTTGGCTTTATTTTGCAGTGCAGTCTTTATTTCTTCTCATTCAATTCAGACCACAACTTACATCTCTGGTAACTCTAAGCATTGCAGGAAAACACTGTTATGACCACAAACAAATGCTGTTTTGAATGTATAGGGATAGTTCCCCATGAAATGAAAATTCTGTCGTTTACCCTTATTTAATTTCAAACCCATCTGATTCTCCTTTTTCCATTAAACAAAAAAACAGTGTCTTAGGTTACACTTTATTTTGATGGTCCACTTTAGACATTTTACTAACTATAAGTAACTTTGCCCTATGTCAACTAACTCTCATTAGAGTATTAGTAGACTGTTAGGTTAGGGTTCAGGTTTCGGGTTAGTAGAATAAGTTGACATGTAGTTGCAAAGTTACTTCTAGTCAGTAGAATGTCTGTTGGGGGACCATCAAAATAAAGTGTTACTGTTTCTTATTCACACTTCCCTTTTCCATGCAATAAAAAGGACACTGTTGAGCTCTAATAACGAATTCACCCCCAAAATTCAGGCCATGACAACTGTGTTTATATTCGGTCTGAGAAAGGTACTGCACTAATTATGAATGCAAGGAAGGCACTCTCTTTTGGCCACTGACAGCTCATGTGTCTCTTCTCCATGTGCGGTTCAAGCTAATCAAGAGGAACGTGTCTTGACTCATTTGCAAATTCTGACACAAGTCTGTCTCTCTCCAGCGCAGTGTGTCCCAGCAGCCGTGTGGTCTAGGGTCAGCCCACCAGAGACCGCATGCTGTTTAAAAGAGCGGCTTAATGAGCATAAACAAAACACAGTGGGTCTCCTTCACTAATAATTGCGTACAAGCAGCACACGCTTATACATTCGTTCTCATCCTCGTTCTAATGCTAATGATTCCCGATTATTCTTCACGAGGAAGCGCGTGCCTGCAGTTACTAATTAGCATAATACACGGCCAACCCGTCTCCATAATATTTCAATTTTCACAGAGCCGCCTAAGAGCACACACTGGAAAGTCTTTGTGTAAAAGACTTGGGAATTTTTATTTGGGTGTGAACTGTCCCTTTAAGATGGATCATCTGTTGTTGTTCGAATAAAAATGAAATTGCATACTCGTGTTTGCATGTATACTTGAACATGGAATTGTTTTCCTATAGCAGAACAGCACTGCATTCAAAGCTGCATTCAGGAGAAAAATCAGAAAAGAGCCAAGAGAGAAGCTGATTGGATGATCTGTTTGACAGGCACAAACCAATCAATTCAGTCAGTAATTTCAGCATGTACTACAAGCATTCAGGTTTTGCTGGAGTGGCGAATTATAGATTCTCGTCGCACCGTGAAAAAGTCAATTTCCAGTGGTGATGGCTCGTTTTTGGAGTGCTGCCATCAACTGTATTTGTAGTCATGAAGGCTTTTATCCATTTTAGACCTTGACAACTTTATCTATCATCTCTATTTCTTTCTGTCTATCCATCTGACTGCATTGTTTCCCATCTTTTTCATAATGGATTAAAACTTTCGACTGGAAAGATCGAGATCAAATAGAAACTCGTCAGGGGTGTCATAACCTAAATGGAAGAATGCTTTCTATTCTATATTAAACAGCTCTGTAAACTGATATTCGATTCATTCTAAGCAATTATAACCAAGTGGGATATTTATTAGCCTGAGATGTCATTGTGAGCAAAGAGAGATACTATTTGTTGTTGTTTTTTACATCCAAGTAAGGGATTGTTCACCCAAAATATTTTTTTCTCAGTGTTGTTGTTGTTATTAAATGAACACTATGTAACTTTTGGCCCCTAGAACATTGTTTTGGTTGTGCTTCGGCTGTGTGACTGTGCGGATGAATATGACCCTAAATATATAAATCTGAAAAATAGGCTAATATTATATATATATATATAGAGAGAGAGAGAGAGAGAGAGAGAGAGAGAGAGAGAGAGAGAGAGAGAGAGAGAGAGAGAGAGAGAGAGAGAGAGAGAGAGAGAGAGAGAGAGAGAGAGAGAGAGAGAGAGAGAGAGAGAGAGAGAGAGAGAGAGAGAGAGAGAGAGAGAGCAAATACAGTATTTGGTGAAAAACTTAAACTTAAAAAAGCCTTGGCAGCTAACTGAAATAAAATAAATTAACCTGAAAATGAAAAATATAAATCTAAAAGTTATTTTAATACAATATAACAGTATATAAATAATACTAAAATAAGTTTTTATTATATTGAAAAAAGTTGTCAGGATATTCTTCAGAAATTCTCCTTCTGTGTTCCCCGAGCCAACATGAGGATGAGGCAGGATGATAAATGATGGCAGGATTTTTGTTCTGAACTATGTGTGTGAACTATCATTTTAACTGAAAGTAAAAGAAAGTCTGTGTAAAATAGTGTTTGACTCCCATGACTCATAAGCGTAGTCCCGTTTGAGCCCCTACGATTCCCATATTCTTTCTCTGTCTGTTTAACTGTCTGACTTAGTCAAGAGTGACTCACATCCTCTGGGGGAATTTTTTGCTTTCCAGAGCCCACCTACATCACGATGGCGCCCCCTGCCTGCGGCTCACTGGACAACTGCACGCTGGAGGACAAGAGCTGCCCGTATGGCTTCCGGCTGGACTCCAGCGGCTGCAGGACATGCAGCTGCAAGACACGTAAGTGAGCTGTGACGTCACTGGAGAAGTGCTTCATCTTCCTCACCCCTACACACGCTGTCAGGCGCGCTTTAGCCGCTTTCTCTCCAGACACTGACTGGCTTTAGCAGAGATGTTTATGAGGATAAACACTGAAGGGCAGATGGATTAAAGGATTGTTTTTATGCTAAGATAGACTGGCTGAATCTAAGTCTGACAAATGTCAGAGGAAAAAGATAATAATGCTGATTTAGGGTGGAACCGCAAACCTGGTTGTGGATTATAAATATTCTATTATGAGATATACATTACTAGTAAAAAGTTTGGACACACTTGACTGATTTGTGTCTCAAATTCCCTTTAATTTATTTATCTTCAAGGAATATATGCTTGAATATAAATATATAATTACATTTACAAATTCACAAAACATTATTTTTACTGTAAATATAGTTATATAGAATAGAGTACAATTCTTTTTTCAGTATTTTTTAATTATTTGGTAAGTGTACAGCATTTCATTTCAGTTTTTCCAACTTTATATATAATTATTATATACAAAGTCAAGATATAATATAATATAATTAATATAATAATTAATATAATATAATAGTTGGGTGCTTCTCAAAGCATAAAATAAAATAAAAAAAAATAAAAAACAAAATAAAATAAAATAATGGATGAGTTAAAGATAATGAAGGAAAAATTATATTATATTATATTAAAGTTCTGTTTCTCGAATCTGATTGGCTGAGAGCCTTTTACAGCCATGCACTATTATTCTATTCTATTCTATTATATTATATTATGTTATATTATATTATGTTGTAATGTGTTTTAGTGTATACAGGGCACTGAATTTTTCATTTTGTATTAATGTATGTTGCCTTTCTCATATGTGCCAATCTTAAAGCATGTATACTGAAGTGCAATTAATGTCTAAAGCTGTAATGAATTGGTCTCTGTTGTGTTTTTCTTCTAACCTTCAGGGGAAGAGTTGTGCAGTGGTCTAATTGCCAGCTGCACTCTAAAATGCCCTTTTGGCTTCCAGACTGACATTCACGGCTGTGATCTTTGCCAGTGTCGCCCACGTCACAAGAAGTGCAAAGCTGTGGCCTGTGCCAAGGAATGCCCATTCGGCTACATGTAAGAAAACAATAATCTGATGCACAGAGGTAACAACAAGAAGTGCAGTTTCTGTTAAACATTCATTGTTAGTTGTACAGCCAGTGGTCAAATGTCTTCAAACTTCATGAAAAGCCATAAAGCTCTTCCTGTTTTGACCACAAGAACTTGTATTTGAGCCGGATTGGTTTTGGGGGACTGTTAGTTTCACTTTAAGGCAATTTTGAAAAATGTTGACTACATGACATGTTAGGGTTTTTTTTTTTTTAGCTTTTAAGGATTAGTATAAGAATACGTCTTCCTAAGGCTCCACTTCACTGAGGTAATAATACAGTTCCATAAAAGTCCAGACCATTGTTATCTTTCATTTTATGTCATTGTTACCCCAATGATTTTCGAAACTGTCAGGGCAGGCAGCAGTCATTAGTTGTCACAAACTGAAGCGAATCCCACACTGTTCCTAAAACGGTCTGGAGAAATTGTGAATGACAAAATGATCCCCTGCGCTATGCTTTGCTTGTTTGTGCCCGACTGCGAGTTTGGAGCTGACAGCTAATTAGAGCCGACTCAGATCAGCGTCTCTGATTGCGCCCCGTAAAGGATGAGCTGCGATAGCGAAGCTGAACACCTAATCTACACAACACCATGTCTTGACACCACTGCGAATAAACACTGCTGTTCCACGTCTGCAAAGAAATGCTCCAATTACGCAAGCAGATCGCTGAGCCAATTTGTAAAAACTTTTGTGGAGCTGTGCAGTCGGCAGGTTTAAGAGACACCTTGTGACGAATGGAGATGAGAAAGAAGAGAAAAGTGCAAAAAAGTATGTGCCACTTCTTTCAGTGACTGATGTCAGGGGTTTGTTTTTTTCGTGCTTGCTATTCAAATGATACTGAAGAGAAAAACAGGGAGAAGGATTGGGAACTGTTGCGAGCCGCATTTAAACTCCAAAAACCCGTATGAGCACCACCACTCAATGACGTGTCAGAGTATATAATGTTTGAGGATGTTGTTTAGAAAAATTGTGTTACATGTTTCTACACACAACCATGTAATGCCAAAAGCATCACTGGTCATTTATGGTCACAAGTTCCAATGATAGCAACATACTGTAGTTCAACAATACAATGTTTCCTGAAA
Source organism: Rhinichthys klamathensis goyatoka (assembly GCF_029890125.1). NCBI lineage: Eukaryota > Metazoa > Chordata > Actinopteri > Cypriniformes > Leuciscidae > Rhinichthys > Rhinichthys klamathensis. Next base: position 2,255,044 of record NW_026606581.1, read on the forward strand.
CCATAGTTGAACATTCGCAAACAGCTTTGCAAAGTTGTGTTTGAAGCTACAGCTCTTGACCTGGGGTTAGAAGCATAACTTCTTTTTAGTATGACATGGAGACTTAAATAGATTACTCTCTTGAGCAAAATAAGCAAGCTAACATGTAGTAGTCTATATCTTTCATTCCATTTACATACAAATTTCATTCTGCGTCTTAGTTTTTAAAAAGAATTAGTGGCATTTTAAAAAGTGTGCGTATGTGCTGGACCCACTTATGACGTAAGTGGGAATCTTAAATGGAATCAAAGATCTGGAAATAAAGTAAAGCAACAGAAAACTAAAAAATAGCAATAATGCCATGTTCGTTATTTACAGATAAAACACCGGGCGTTATTAACAGCAGTTTTATATTGTTGAACCAATGACGACAAATGGCACTTGAGTTACTACCGTGACTAGCTAGTTAATTTCTCCAATAATGCCTTATACTATGGAGATTAAGCAGCGAGTTAAGTCATTGTACAAGAAAACGCACCCCAGATCCAACACAACAAGTGTCCCCCAAGAAGATTTTGCAAGCAAAATGTTCCACAACATATTTGATTTCTATATACAGCTATGAGGAGTGAGATTTGGGACCACTGAGATTTCAGTGTGGACGGAGCTATCTAGCAATTGATCACAGTTGATGTTGAGCACAACTAATCTCGCCTCATGTTGGAGCTGTGATGTAGTGGTTAGCACACATGCTCCTGACATGTTGCACTCTGGAGTTTAAATGGGAAATGCAGGTTCCAATTTGGCCTGCGTCGAGACCCATTCCCCCATCGTCTCCCTCATGATTTCCTCCACTCTATTGTCTTTATAATAAAAAACAGGCAAAAAGTGTTAAATGAATAATTTTTGTTATTAGGTGTACTGTTCCTTTAAAATATAATAAAGACCATAATGACAAGTGCAGAGAATAAGGCAGCAGTGTTAGCTGGTCTTGCACCTCTATAGTCTCCTATCTGAGACTCATTCCCTCAGGCGTGGTTGAATAAAGAGGAGTCTTTATTTATCAGAGTTCGGCCCTTGGCCCATCTTTGTCTCTTTTCCTCCTCAATTCTGCCGTCATGAATGAGCACACAAGTGCAAATGCTTGCATCTCAGATTCTAATTTTAGATATCTATTTATGCCCCCTTAATGTTATGGCTGAGGATCAAGCTCGCGTCCTGAATAATGCATGCAGCTTAGCGCAGATTTCCTCCTCTTGCACAAAGAATATTGATATTCCCCACTGCTGACATCATACCTGATAGCTCCTTATCACCAAACCAAATATGCACTGCACATGGCTGCTTCTCAGCCCTATTATTCATCTGATAAGAGCAGATAGGGGGATGGGGGACAAGCGTGTGTGTGTGTGTGTGTGTGTGAGATGGGCAGTTGGGGTTCAGGCCAGTGCGCCTGCAAGAGTTTGTTCTCCAAGGAAGGTGCCTCGGACTTCAAGGAGTATTTTGATCGGCCGTTTTGGTTAGTCGTCTTTAATGTGCCATCTGCTGAAGGACTTCATGTAAGGTCAACAAAGACTCTCTCTCTCTCCTTCTCGCTCTCTGTTCCAGTGTTAATGGATGACATTGGACCGTGTCTTTGGCACCTGGTGTATAATACCAAGCTTTGATGTGCCAATGACAAAGTGTGCTGAGTGTGTGTACTGACTCTTTATGAAGTCCATATGTCTTGAAGAGTTATTTTAAAGGTGCACTAAGTCATATTTGTGTATGTTGCGCTGGCCAATATAACAGCCATTCTGAACCAACACTGACACCTGGTGGTGTGGATCCAGCAATCCACAAATAAAAATGGGGTAATTCTCTGTCAGCCAGAACCTTTTTTTGCTTTGACAAATGCAGGTCGAGCAGTGAAATGGGAAAATAACACAAGGTCTTGAGAAGTATTTTTTAATAGTTAAACTCATTTTAACTTCCGCAAAAGACTCGAGCACAACGTTAAAATATGTCCATCTGGTGCATGTTTACATAGAAATTTGATGGAAAAGTAGGACAGTGGAATGCAAAAAACATGTTCTGTGTGAAAGGGCCTTAGAATACAGATGACTGGACTTTCTACATCATTTGCACATACATAATTTATAAAAAAGTTTTTCAAAAGTATTATTGTTGTATTTCTATACTATTATACTGTATACTATTGTATACTATACTATTTATGTATTATTTTATTACTTTTTTCTCTTTTAAGCTTTCTTGTTCTCATGTTCTCTTACCAGTAAGAACAAACATGGTTGTGACACCTGCCGTTGTAAGAAATGCCCCGAGTTGCCATGTGACAAGGCCTGTCCAATGGGCTTCCAGCATGATGAGTTGGGCTGTCTGATTTGTCAGTGTAGAGGTAAGCAAAAGTATTATATATATTTCAAAGTATGGTTCTGTGTTATTTGGTTCTTATAGGAAAATGATAGATCCCATCTTAAAGGGTTAGTTCACCCAAAAATGAAAAGTGTCCCATAGTTTACTCACCCTCATTTTATGATGAATGGATGCTCTTTTTGGGGGCTTCAAAAATCTAAGTTACTATTCACTCCCATTATAAAGCTTGGAAGAGCCAGGATTTTTTATTTAATATAACTCCGATTGTGTTTTTTACTGAAAGAAGAATGTCATATACACCTAGGATGTCTTAAGGGAGAGTAAAGTATGAGATAATTTTCATTTTTGGGTGAACTTACCCTTTAAATCTGAGGATGGGCCACATTTGACGTAATTTTAGGATAAATGCACAGCTTATAATGCACATCATTTTAATTCTATATTAATGCACCAAGTTGTTACGTTGCTAGCAATTACTCAATAATGAGTAAATTAACCAGGCAAGTGAATATTTTGAATTAGCGTTTAAAAATATATATATTTTCAGTTTTCAGTTTAATTTTGAGTACATTTTTAATAGTTTTATATTTCTATTTAGCTTTTATTTATTTGTACATCAGTTATAGTTTTAGTAATTATAGAACTTAAGCTTATTTTATGACAGTGAGTTGCATATCTAATATCTAATTTATTTATTTTTCCAGCTGCTGAAAAAAATCTATAGATGTTGTTAACCATAACAACACTGTAATGAACTACATTACTTTCAAAATTGTTTATTCGGTTTAATATCATTTATAATTATGTGACTTTTCTCATACACAATAAGCCGCTCAAGGCCGTGCAATTATTATTATTATTTTATTTTTTCAGACACATGAATGTCTTATTGCTTTAATGCATAAGAGAAATCTGTTTTAATGCCTAAATCTGTCTTGATTTAGACAACTAACATGGATAAGAATCTTTTTTCCATTTAAAAATGTTTTTCCCTCCATGGCCAGAGCTGATCTAGTGCTATAGTACATTGACCCCATACAGCTGAATCGATATGCTGAGGTGTTATTTCTGTAATTTTTAAGTGTGAGCCATGTGCACATAGAGCACTGCTGGGCCTCGTATTCACAGAGACCAGGGTCTCCAGCATGACTCATCCCCCTTTCCCATATTTTCCATTTATTTTGAGGGCCACCTGTTGTACGTACAAAAGCCAGGCCCACAGTTACTCACACTCCTCCATTATTCATACGGCTCTTGTGTCCTCATTTGATTCATCTTCAATAATGAAGCTGGCACGTGAGATATTCACAAGCTCGGTCCGTTTAATGAGACGAGAGAGTGAGGAAAAATACCCTTTTTTTAATCTCTCTCACGTTGAATTTTTGAAACGTGAATCCTCCTCATATCACCCAGACAGGATTTTAATCAATGTGAAATGGTTCTGTGATATTGACTGGGGCCTGGCTGGAGCCGTGCCGCTGTTATAGAGAGGCAGTGAGAGGTGACGCTCTTGGCAGATAGAATGAGATTTGAGAATGTTTTGTGCTGTGGGGTTTGGAGCGTGTGAAGCATCGCTTGCATATTTTGTCATTTCACGCTGTTTGTGGAGCTGCCAGTGAAAATGTTTCACTGAAGAGGTCAAATGTCTGGAATATAAATGCAAAAATTATTCAGGGAATCCTCTGGCTTTCCCGTTTCACTATTAATATGCCAAATAATCCATCAAGACTTGACTCTAAACAAACATCTGCTCTGTGTCTAAAATAAAACCTCCTCTAAATGCATTTTAATTATGATCTGCTTTCACTGCAAAGCAGAAGTTCTCAACCCAGATTTTACAGTGGGCATCAAGTGGTGACCCAACACAGTACCAGTTTTGTTTGCTGCACAAAAGCTATTTTAAAAGTTCCTAATTTTGTTTTGCAGGTCTCCTACAATAGGTTTACATGCATCAAAGATTAAAAAATACATTGCAGCATCACCTCTTTTCTCACAGTGTATGAAACGGTTCAATAAAGGATCCAGTCTCTCTAGACTCCTCCTTTTCCGAGAGCTTACTCTGCTCTGATTGGTCAGATGGCCCAGTCTTTTGTGACTGTTTTACCGCTTACAGTGTCGGAAACATGTCTAAATTTCAGCTCCGGAGTCTTCTTCCACACTTGATACACAGTGATACGAACCGTAATAATGGCGTTGGTTTTACTGTACCAATTTGAACCTAAGTCCTCATCCTTTGACAGTACATGCAAAGTCAATTTGCTTTCGCAGCGCCGAAAATAGTCTTCTCCGCATGTCAACAACACCAACTGAACTACAGTGTTTGATGGCGGGTTAACCTATATGTTGTTCGCACGCAGCCAATGAAGATCATAGGCTGGCATTATACAAATTTGTTACAAACTTACATAGATTTGCGGAGTAAGACTGGAATTGACATCGTGGTTCTGCCACAGTGTTTTTCTAGGCTCTATGAAGGCAGAAAGGCAGCTGCTGTGTTTATTGTTCATTCATTTGTTTCTCTGTGCAGATCAGAGTTCGTCGTCTGTGGCTCCAGCAGTGAAATTGGGCTCCTGCCTGTCTATGGACGGCCGCAGGCACGAGAATGGGCAGAGCTGGCATGACGGATGCAGGGACTGTTACTGCCATGCTGGGAGAGAAATGTGTGCCCTTATTTCTTGCCCGGTGCCCCCCTGTGATAACCCCACCATCCGACCCGGCCACTGTTGCCCCACCTGCCCAGGTGAGTCAACACTGCAACATACTGACAATCTCCATAGATACTCAAAGATGCCTTTTACATGTTCAAATATTGATTATCTCTCTCAGAAGAGTCCAGTTCCCATAAGCCAGAGCTGAGTGAGGCGTCCGTGTGTTTGGCCCCGGGTGGAGAGTACTTTGTGGAGGGAGAGACGTGGAACATCGACTCCTGCACTCAGTGCACCTGCCACAGCGGACGTGTGCTCTGTGAGACGGAGGTGTGCCCGCCCCTCCTCTGCCACAGTCCAATCAGAACGCAGGATTCCTGCTGCCCTCACTGTCCAGGTGTGCTGTCAACAAAAACCTTTACATTTAAAAAAGGTCATCAGACCTGCTCTAACTTACCAAAAACAAGGTCAGAGAGAAGTCAAAGTAGCTGTGATATTTGGATCTTGTATGAGAAGAATGAAGGGCATCATTTTTTATTAAAAGATTCATCATTGTGAGGACTTTTAGAGCATAGAGGCATGAGACACCTTTGACTAGAGGAAAGTTAACAAAATGTGAATGTGCATAATGCATGGGTTTTTTGGAAATGATGAATACTGCATGGGCGCTGGAGTACATGATCAACACTATGAGCCGAAGGGATGACAGAGGAATAGAATGGATCGCATTTCAGAAAATGTTTCAGCAACTAAACTATAGCATACTTCCTTTTGCTCCTTTTGAAATCATTTTGAGCTTTCTAAATGAAAGGGGGAAATTAAGATATTTTTCGAGCTTGAATTGTTTGAGTTGCTATGAATATTTATGTGTTTTTATGTTTTAGTCAATGTATGTTGACATTTCTTGCTTCAGTTAGAAGAGAAACCGTGTTATAACTTAACTAACGTGTTAAGGCCTTTTTCAAAAGAACTGTTGTTATTTATATAAATGTGTGTATAAAAGTATTTTATATATATATATATATACTTTTATTCACCAAGGATGCAATCAATTCATAAAAAGTGACAGTAAAGACATTTATGTTACAAAAGATGCCTATTTCAAAAGTAAATGCTGTTATTTTTAACTTTCTATTCATCGAAGAATCCTGAAAAAATGTATTATGGTTTCCATGAAAATATTTAGCACCATTACTGTTTTCAGTATTGATCATAATAAATGTTTATTTGAGCACCAAATCAGCATATTAGAATGAATGTGAAGGATCATGTGACACTGAAGACTGGAGCAATGACTTCTGAAAATGCAGTTTTGCAATCACAGAAATAAACTGCATTTTAATGTGTATTTAAATAGAAAACAGTTATTTTCAATTATAATAATTTTTCCTGTTTTACTGTATTTTTGATCAAATAATTGAAGCCTTGGTGAGCGATTAAAAAATCATACCGTCCCCAAACTTAAGAGAATAACGGCATGTTAAACGAGTTTGCGGTGCACAAGAATAAATCTGTGAATACAGGTCTGGCTCCATTTTATGCCCACTTTTCATAATCAGTTCCCAATGGATAAAATAAAGTTTCGCTCTATTTCACTCTAGAATATGTCACATGATGGTTAAGAAATGCCTAGTAAATAAATCCATTTGTATGTCTCTCTTCAGATGACCCAGTCACCCCTCAGACGCCCAGTAACGACAGCATGCCCAGCTACTGCAGGAATGAAGATGGTGATATCTTCTTGGCCGCTGAGTCCTGGAAGCCTAATGTCTGCTCCAGTTGTGTGTGTCTAGACGGAGCCATCAGCTGCTTCTCCGAGTCGTGTCCACCGGTCAACTGCGCCCGGCCTGTGCTCAGAAAGGGCCAGTGTTGCCCATACTGTCTAGGTATGCACAGCTGAAGATCATATTGCCCTAAGATCAGACAGCCCAGTTTAGTTGCTTTTTGATCGCATGTGGGTGTTTATGACACGGTTATGACCGAGCATTTATCCCACCTCTTAACCAGATGCCACGCCGAGGGCCGTGTGTCATTTCAACGGGAAGACGTACATGGATGAGGAGCGATGGGACATTGACAGCTGCACTCACTGCTACTGCCTGCAAGGCCAGACCCTCTGCTCGACTGTCAGCTGTCCTGCATTACCCTGCCATCAGCCGGTCACCGTGGAGGGCAGCTGCTGCCCCATGTGTCCAGGTCAGGACTTATGTGCTGTGTGTTCACATAGAGATTAGATCTGATGATCAGAGTAGAACAGACTGAGGGAAAGTGAATCTGCATGGTAAACACATTACAGATCTACTATACAGACGTGGCCAAGAGTATTGTCGGTGACAATAGTTGTTCAGTTGTTGTGGATTAATATTAGCCCAGTCTTTACTGGTAAATTACCAGTAAGAGATCATGTGTGAACAGGAAAAAAAAAGAAGAAGAAAAAACAGGACCTTTTCAAAAATACCAGTAAATCGGTTCTGGCAATTTACCAGTAAGGGAAGTTGTAAGATTTTTCAGCATGTCGCGCTCAAGACCCAGCCAGGGCCAGTCTTCTTTTCCTTTCATCAGCGCTGCGGATCTGCAGCCGGATACTATTATGTGCATCTCGTGTTTTTAAAAGCTAAAACGCGTGCCGTTTGATCATCCCCTTATGCCTGTCACTCAGACGTCAAAAAATGTTGTCAAATTGAACAGATAGTGAGACTAAAGCGCTTCTCCTCATGCGGGCGAATGTTGAAAACAGTGCAGCGTTTAAAGATCAATTCCGATGACTGACATCACAGAATTTACCGCTATTTTGGTGCTGATGTGTGAACGGTCTCTTAACGGTAAAAAGCCAGAACGCCATTGCTTGTGTGAACAGCATATTTGTGTATTGACTGGTAAAGTCATTCGGGTAATTTTGCTGAAATTTACCAGGATGGCTGAGTGAAAGGGGCTTATGTTTCTAGATTGTTGTGCAGATTGATCAGATGCATTTGAAATTATTGCAAAAAGCTTTGATCATAAATGCCCAAATTTCACTGTTTTTGCCCATCTCACAAAAAGACCAGCTAACATAATTTCACTAATCGTGTCATCAGCACATGGGAAAGTGTGAACAAGTACTGTTCAGGTAAAATCATTCTGATTTGATTATAAGAGCAGACTGTTTGCTGTAAAAGGAGGGAAGAAGTGCTTCCAATCTTTGTGTTCTTGTATTAGCAATGGTTACCTCCAAAGAAAGACCAGCTATCATCATTTTGCATCAAAATGGCCTCCTATGCAAGGAAGTTGCTCAAAGAATATTGCACCTGAGAGAACCATTTACCCGGATCAGGTTCAACTGCAGTCAAGAAGGTATCAGGACGTCCCAGAGTGTATAGTAAGCGCCAGGACTGTCTTCTCCTGAGGAGTTGGCTATGGAATCCTGTCACCAGGGCAGAGCTGCTCAGTATTGGCAGCATGTGAGTGTATCTGTATGCACATTGAAGCCAAGACTTTTGGACAATGGCCTGCTGTCAAGAAGGGTAGCAAAGAAGACACTTCTCTCCAAGAAAAACATCCAGGACAGACTGAAATTCTGCACACACAAAGATTGGATAGTAGAGTGCAGTTATTTTCTCTGATGAAGTTTAGGACATCTAGAAAATCGATTGACCATAGAAGGAAAGGTGAACGCTATCATGAGTCCTGTGACCTTTCTCACAATTCTGCCCAAAAACACTGCTATGAATAAAGAATGGTTTCAAAACATCCTGCAAGACCAACTTCTGTCAATGCTCCATAAGCAATTTGGTTACTATTTTTCTATTTTCCACGTGGGCGGAGCAAATAAGTTTAAAGGGTTAGTTCACCTAAAAATGAAAATTCTGTCATTAATGACTCACCCTCATGTCGTCCCAAGCCCGTAAGACCTCCGTTCATCTTCGGGACACAGTTTAACATATTTTAGATTTAGTCCGAGAGCTTTATGTCCCTTCATTGAAAATGTATGTACGGTATACTGTCCTCAGGGTTGTAGGACCAAATTTTGGGCCCTGGGTACAAACCATCTTGCTGGGCCCCCCGCAACGAACTTTTGACTTGAGCTCGGCGACTTCTAAGGGCCCCCCCCCCTGCCTCGGGCCCTGGGTACTCGGTACCCCTTTTCCCCCCGCTACCACGCCCCTGACTGTCCTTGTCCAGAAAGGAAATAAAGACATCATCAAAGTAGTCCATGTGACATCAGTGGGTTAGTTAGAATGTTTTGAAGCATCGAAAATACATTTTGGTCCAAAAATAACAAAAACTACGACTTTATTCAGCATTGTATTCTCTTCCGGTTCTGTTGTCAAGGTCTTACGGGCTTGGGACGACATGAGGGTGAGTCATTAATGGCATAATTTTCATTTTTGGGTGAACTAACCCTTTAACCAATAACATATTTTTTTACTATTCAATCAAATCCTGATGGATAAAATCGAACCCTGCCCTACATTATTTCCCACTAAATAGTCTTTTTCATTCTACAATACATCATGTTACTGGAGGTAATAGCTGCTTAATTCGCAAATTGTTTGCACGTTTTTTCCTCCATAAATTAAACTGACTAGAATAAATCTCTTATCCAAGTACCCTGCAGTTTTGCTCTCTGTAGTTCTGTCATACGTTTCCCTCTCTTTTTTTAATGCTCTCTTTTAATCTCACTGACTCTCTCTCTCTCTCTCTCTCTCTCTCTCTCTCTCTCTCTCTCTGGCTCTCATAAAGCAGTGTTTACTTAGAACCTTCTCTCTAATTGAATGGGTCTTTCGTCTAAATACGGACTCGTTGAGATGAATCATTTAAAAGAATTGATTAAGTTGAGGCTGGACAGAGGCTAAATTAGCTCTCTTTGCATTTGGGAGATAATGTCATTGATCACGGCCCTCTTTATTGCTGTGTCACTTGGCTCTGGATCAGTGAGTGGGTTGAGAGTGGTGTCGTGTGCACTCTGGGTAATCACTCATCCTTTGGTGCTTTCCCACTCGAAGATACAGCTCTGAAGATGAGCTTTTAATTAGACCACGGCCCGCAATTTCACACTGACCCAAATCTTGTTTGTTCTGAGTGGGCACTTCTCAACTCCTCTTAATGTAGTTACAATTTGTATTATGTGCTTTTGTGTGTGCGCGTGTGCGTGTTCCTGTAACACACTCTTCTCTCTTTGTTTCATTCTTTGTGTACCCATGTCTCTGATTTTTTAATTACAGAGAGCTACGCTCCCACAAACGTGCCCATCGAGAAGACGGACCAACGGGGAGACAAGCAGAGACATCAACCAGCCTGGCCGACTCATAGCGAAAACGATATAATGCCACAGTTCAGAGGTTCGTATGAGAAAATTATATATAGACAGTAAATCTTTGTTGTGTTGTCTTTGCTCGATGCTCAAAAATAAACGTACAGCACAACCAGTGTAGTCTGATTCATGAGCAAATGACTCTCATGAGCCAATTCTTTTAGTGAATTGCTGAAAAAGACTTGATTTATCAGACAGACTTGAATCAGTCTTAATTTACTTAAATGGAATGGGCATGTTGTGAACCAAAACCTATCAAAATCCAATTTACAATGCGTATCTCAGCGTTGCCACAAGGGGTGCTATTGCTAGCTTTAGTGTAAACTGTCTTCTTCTATAGTCAGCATTCTGGTTCAATCTGCTTTGAAGAGAATCTTGTTTAAAATGTTACTTAGATATTCAGTAGTTAAGCTGTTTTACTTAAGATACTAAATTACAATTTTAAGATGAACTCTCTTCCCGCCATGACAGAACTTTCCGGGATTTATGACACAACACTATGATGACACACATTATGAAACTTACCCACATTCAACAGTTGATAAAACAGAATCCATGTAGCTATAATAAAATGGTTTATTTTTGTTTAAAGGCAGATGCTCTGTTCTTTATTTTACATATTGTATGTTCATACAACATAATATTCTGGGTGCCATCAAAGTTTTGTGAAAATTATCAAAAATGCTGGCGCTGGGCCACTTTTTCTTAAGAATGCGGGGAAAGAGTTAAGTTTATAGATTCAATGTTTATAACTAATTATGATGTCTCCTGATTTCATTCTTTGAACAATGTCATATACTTGTGCTATAGAATTAGCATTAGCATTCTGTGGCTTTTGAAGTCATTTGAATCAAACGTCACTGTCTAGAGTTTCACAAAGCTGGCTTTTTGTTTCTTTTGATTTTCTCTGATAGCAATCTGTAATTTCTACTTGATTTTTCATGCGTTTCTTTAGTTAGGCTTATGTGAGTGGGAGTCTGTCTGTCAAGACTGGCATTTGCCTTAATTGCTGATATAGACGTCTGACATTTCCTATTTTTACAATCAAGCCATATTTGCATTTCATATGGCAAGATTGAATTTTGAATTGTTCTACATCACCCCAGTGAGTCAATGCTTAACGAGTCACTGCTGTCAGGAGCAAAATATGCCAACAGTTGCATTGTGGGTTGTTTCAGGTGACTTTGGAAGTCTGCAGATGCCCTACCTAGATGGCAAGACACCATTGCGCAGCGAGGATGCTGGTCTGCACTGGGCCTGGGTGGCATTGCCCATCCTAATGATGATGCTCACTATCGCCGCCCTGCTGTTGGTCAACCAGCGGAAGCAGTGGATTCCTATGCCTTGCTACCGCACGCCCAATAAGGTGCATTGCTATTCATCACAGTTCACTACATGGGTAAAATCACAATTTGAACAGGATGCAGAATTGCAATTTGAATGCAACAATGAACTGAATTAATTGAATAACAACCAGGTTAATCCAAGGCCAGTTCACACCAAGAACGATAACTATAAAGATAACTATATTAGTATCCACACCAGCGGACAATATCATTCTGTTTATTCTAAGCGCATGCTTGTTTGTCACTTTAAATGCTCGAGCTCATTAAAGCATTACAGATTCTGATTGGCTGTCAATGTTTTTATCGTTCATCAGCTGGATATAATCATTCTGAAAGTGATTCTAACTATATAGTTTCTCTGTGCCGTTATCGTTATAGTTGTGCTGTGAACTCTGCTATTCTTTAATATTGAGAAAACGAGTTTGAGAACTATATATTTTTTGTTGTCTTTATAATTTTGTCCTTGGTTTGAACAAGCCTTCATGGAGAGAGAGAATGATAGATAGATCCTTAGTTTAGCAGTGCTAGTTTAGTATTATTTATGTACTATTATAGTATATTTTAAATGAGCTTTTATTTGTATATTTTTACGATTTTATTGAAATTTAAGGATGAGTTTTAGTAATTTTATGTGCTTTTGTCATTTTAATATTTTAATACTTCTATTTACTTTTATTTATATATTATACTACTATTTACTTCTATTATATTATAAATATTATTTATTTATTTTTTATTAACTTTATTTCCATTCCCACAATAATACTTAAGGCTGGAATACACTACATGACTTTCAGATTTTCAGGGTTTGAACATCTGAATATATCACATACACTACATGAATGAGTATCACACACTACTTTCAAGTCGTTCAGAAAATAACAAACTCGCGCAAAAACATGCGCCTGTCATGTGCTTGAGACTGCAAATCTGGGCAAAAGTCCTGTAGTGTATTCCAACCTTTAGTTCCATGTCTCTGTGGTCCAAGACTCACTTTGTTCTTTGTCCTCTCATATCTGCTGTATAGACCACGTGTCTCAATAACCAGCTGGTGTATGTGGACTGCCAGAAGGGGACGAAGGTCCAAGTGGACAGCTCCCAACGCACGCTCCGCATTGCGGATCCCGACTCAAGATACAGCGGTTACTACAGCATGCAGAAACACAACAACCTGCAAGCTGACAACTTCTACCAGACCGCGTGAGAAACAGGAGAGAGAGAGAGAGAGAGAGAGAGTGAGTGAACGAGAAAGAGAGAGACTGAGCCCGTGTTCAGCTGCCAAACCTTTGCGGCACATGGACACCTACTTTAAAATTGTAGAGACGGACAAAGCCACCAAACCAAGTGGGCAGAGAAGAGACCCTGATGCAGAATAACAATTATAATAGTCACATAATTCACTCCAAGCAAATAAAAAAAATATAAATCACACGTCGACACCCAGAAGTCTCACCAGGAGATGGAAGCCGCACCTATGTAACCGAACCATTAAGGAGAGTGAGCGTGTTAAATTGGAGAGGACTCTTCCAGAATATTTTTGTGAATCAAGAGGTATGATAGGTGAGCATCTTTATGTGTGAGCGTGAGATTTCGTGGATGTTCAGGCACAAGTTGAAGGTAATCGTGAAGTCAAATGTACATCTTTGGGATTAGGACAACTGGGGTGTTTTTTTTTTGGTTTGTTTGTTTGTTTGTTTTTTTTAAACAATGTTTTCCTGCATTCCTACTTTTTTGTTGGAAAAGAGAGAAATTATTTTAGGAGTGATAATTTTCTGACACAAGTGCTTGTGTGAACACTTAACGCTGAACCAAAGCTTCTCTGTCTGCGGTACCTGATGCGCCTAGATGAGGCCGAGGAGGGACGTTCACTTCCCAGAGACAGAGGAGACGCTGGACTGTCTATGGAGCACAGCAAAGAGATGGGTAGAGGGAAAAAAGAGGGAAAATCAGGCGAAAGAAAAAAAAAGTCTGTTGCTACAGATGCTTTTTTTTTTTTTGTAGGAGATGCTACTGTAAGATTTCCCCAGTGCTGTGGGTGAGTTTGGCCATTTTTTATTTCTCTTTTAAAGACAAAAGGAGGAAAACAGAGTAAGCTGCTCTGTGGACATGAGTTCTTCCTGTTAATGGATGTGTGGGATCTCTATATGTTGTATTTCTGCCTACACGTACGAGCATTTTCCCAGTTAATCATACAAACACCATTTGCTCTTTCTCCCACAACTAAGGAGAGAATGACACTCCTAGCAAATATATATTTTCCTGAAACGAATCCGAGGATTGTGTCACGAGATGCAAGAACATAGCGATAGTGGTTTGGATTTGAGGCTATGCTTTACAAGTGCCGCTTTTCTTTTGCTTTGATTCTGTAAACCTCATTTTGTAGGAATGAAAACCAGTAGTGAGTATCGTTTGCGTCTTTTAAGAAACATTTACCAAGAAAACATCGAATCAAATGGCCTTATTCCTAAAAATGCGTGCAGAACGGATTTTTTTTCTGTAAATCGTCTGTAAAAACATTCTTGAGTTTAAAAAATGTAGTAATGTTTGTGTAAATTGTTCAACAAAACCACTTACACCATTTTACACAAGAGATGTACGCAGAAAATAGTGAATACGCAAAAATTACTAAAATCTTACCTAAATACTGTTAGTTCTGGGAATAATTGACACAAAAAAAGGTGTATATTGTCGACGCTTGACGTACGAATCGTTTAACGAACGATTTCACGAAAGATTCTGAATTGTCGCCAGGTTACATACAAATGGACATATTGCTAAATACTAGTATTTCTGCAAACTATTAACAAAGTTACCAAAAATGTATGAAGTAATGTTTTTACAAACATTGATACACGCTGGTTCGAAACAAGTTATTCGCAAAAGTTTCAAAGATTCACAAAGCAGTGTTTTTTCTCAATTTTCATGGCAAAGCTTCTAAATTGTCTGAAAACTGTGTATAAATTATCATATGGATGATTACTACATACAATACTGGTAGTTCTAAGAAGAATTTACACAAAAAGTTGCAAATTGTTGACAATTTATGAGAGAATGGTTCTACGAATGATTTACGCAAAAAAAAAGAGAAAATTGCCAGTGTTTTATGAATGAGGTCCAAGGAATCTGATCGAATGATTTTTGGTAGGGCTTTTGAGACAAACGTATACTGCTTTTGGATAAATGTTTTCCATTTTCTTTATTTGTACTGTTCACGAAACGGCCTCCTTTTCTGGAAGCTTCGAAACGTTACTGAGGCACCTTTGTGTTCTGGTTTTCTAGCTGAGAACAAATTTGGCTTAATAAATCCAAAGTTATTATAGGAACATTTATGTACATATTACTGCTAGAATGAAAAGACCTGAAATGGAAATATTATGTGAGTATATATGTATGTGTGTATATGTGTTTGCGCATGTATGTACAAGTGTGCACACACACAAACGCACATGTACGCACACATGACTTCTCTTCATCTGTAAGGTTCTTAGTTCATTTTCCTAATGAATGTATTTATGATTGAGCCAAACGAGAGATTTATATAATGGCAAACTGATGATGACAGGCATTCCATTGCCTTTTTATGTTTGGCGTTTGTTTGGTGGTAAAAAAGCACAGATGATGATGATGATGATGATACAGAAAAAAGACAAACATCTCATTCTATCCTTTATTTTTGTCTGATTTTTTTATTCCCCCTCTCGTTTTCTGATAGAGCTTTGCTCAGTTGGGCCCATGAGAGTCACTTTGGCTTTGGCAGGTCAAAAATCTGATTATTTGGCTTATTCGGCTCAAAATGGTTTTTGTAGTGTGAAATATAAAACCATACGAAATCTAATTTTCACACAGTGTGGACAGCCAATTCTATAGATCAGATTTAAAAAAAAGAAAGAAAATAAAGAAGATTTTGTGTGCAGTGTGAACAAAGCCTTTGTTTCTGTAAGTGAAGCAGCGTCATTGTGATCTGACAGCTGAACGATGACGCTCCTGATTCATTGTTTCCTGTCTTGAGTCCCTTCAGGTGTCAGAACTACTGGAATGTTTGATGGACATAAGCTGTTGAAGTGAGGGGGCGGGGCAAGGGGAGGGGCAGTGGGAGGGAGAATGGGCGGGGCTGTTGATTTGTGATAGTTTGTCTTGGTTGTATCTTTATCTATATGTGATATTGTTTGTAGAGCTATACAACTTGGCACTTTTATATAGAGAGAGAAAAGTAACCTATGTGTTTCTTTCTTGTTTTGGTTTGTTTTCTAACTAATCTTCTTAATAGAATAGAGTTGCCCTTCTTTTTTTTTACTTTTTCTAAGCCCTTGTGGGACCCTGTGCAGCGATAGTCTCTTAAATCTTGCGAAAACACTTCCAAGTCACATTTTACCCCTTAATCAAATGCAAAAAAAAAGAGAAATAAAATTTTGAACAAAGAAGATGGAGCCTGTTTTTAGGGCAATTGTGACATTATTTTTATGACACTTTTCTAAAAATCAGAATAGATTAAATGCAGTGCAGCAAATACTGGCATGATGCAGAAATATTTTACTTCATTAATATAAACATTTCATCAATATTTTCTCATTACAGGAATAGAAAATGAAAGTTCTGATAGAAAAGGTGTTTAAAGGGATAGTTCACCCAAAAAATGAAAATTCTGTCATTAATTACTCACCCTCATGTCGTTGCAAACCCATAAAACATTCGTTTATCTTCAGAACACAAATGTTAAATTAAATCTGAGAGCTTTCTGTCCCTCCATTGACAGCCTACGCAACTACCACTTTTAACCTCATTTTTATGAAGCGACGCAAGTTTTGTATGCACAAAAAACATAATTTACCACTTTATTTACAAAATATTAATCTCTGTTGTGCGTTCACGCAACATCGTGTGCTCTCGCATCAACACAACATCCATTGGAGATTAATATTGTGTCACATTACTTTTATGATGCCTTTATCTTTATGGGGCTTGAAAGTGGTAGTTGCTTAGCTGTCAGTGGAGGGACAGAAAGTCGTCAGATTTCATCAAAAATATCTTCATTTGTGTTCAGATGAATGAAAGTCTTATGGGTTTGGAACGACATGAGGATGAGTAATTAATAACAGAATTTGCATTTTTGGGTAAACTATTCCTTTTGTTGTTTCATGAAAATAATGTCCCAATTCCAAAATGTAGTTTGTGGTTTTATTTTCTTTATTTTTTCTCTTTTTTTGATGTTGGGCTGAAATATGTCCCAGGTTTGTCTCCTGATGATACGTTTGTTTCAGAACTTTAACACACATGTGTTCACAATATCATTCACTTAATGAGTTTTAACTCCCAAACAAGCACTTGCTCTTGAGGATTTAAGGCTAAATACAGAGATCTGGACCTTCATTCCTGTTTATTCTTTACCACGTTTCTGTTTTGTGGAAGTTAAACAAGTGATTGGTAGTCCTGTCCTTCAGTCACGGCCAATCAAAAAGCATCAGAGAGACGGTAAACAATAATTATTAATGGATCGCTGGAGAGAGCATTGCTCTGGAGGACCCAACCACCTTTACAAAAAAAAACATCATTTCAGCAAGATGCCATCCATATTTAATGAGCAATGTGACATCTGTGGATAGCCCACTTTCAAGTTAAAATGCAATTTCCACACACTAAACAGCATTTCCTTCCATTGCCTCTGAACACACTGTGCTTGAAATGAAAACTGACGAACACCAAGGACTAGATTTGATTCGGGCAGACCTGCACATTTATTTGGGTCTTACAGGGTGGGTTTTTTTTTTTTTTTTGTGCATTCTCTAAGTATTGTTGTAAATACTTGAGTGTCACTCGCCAAAACTTACAATAAAAAAAATTACTAAAAAAATACAAAAAAGGTTTTGAGAGAGTAAGAATTAGAGATGTAATATATTGTCTATGACCTTAATAATTTATTGTTGAGCAGAAAAACTGAACTTAGCGGAAGACACAGCTCAAATCACAAATGTTTGCGTTGTGCCGATCTCTCAAAGAGCGTTTCAAAGTTCATGGAGTGTCTCCGTTTGTTTCTCTTTTATTTTTTTTATTTTTATTTTTAGCCTCGTCGGAGAGTACGCAATTGTTTAACTTTTAAAAGGATGCTAAGCAAGTTTATTTGTTCCAAGAAATTGAAGCCCAGGAAACTTCTAGAAATGTATCCCCTGTGTCCCCTCTCCACCCTCTCATTCTTTCTACATGAAATATCAACCCTTCTGGAGTTTGTATACTACTGGTGTTTAATTTTTATGTAAAAAAAATAAATAATAATACTGTCAACATGGGTCATGAAACTGCAGATTTATAAAAAAGGTAGATGAAAAGTTGACTCAGAATTCCTGTAGCACAGCAGATTTTTTTTCCAGTTTCTTGTATTATTTTGTTTCTTTGCAGCACAATAAATACTTTTTAAACAATTGAGTCTTGATTTTTTTAAGATACGGTTGGGGTTTATGATATGTGCAAGAACTATCTAGTATTAGCAATATTCATTTATAAAATATGCTAATAAGAATTTATTGAGGCTGTCAAGCTCTAAAATGACACAAAAGCACTATCAAATATCGTAAAAGTAAACAACTTGTATGCTATATTTCAAGTTTTCTGAATGAAAGCGATTTGTGAAAGACTCCTCTTGAGTCAAATTTGTTAGTGAATTGGTTTGCAATCTAAGTAATTCATTCTCCAATCAGACTGATCCAATCCTTGAATTAGCTACGTTTAGTTAACAGGGAACCTTCTCAGGACATTTGTTCCAGTTTTTCCAGTAACGTTAATAGAACGTTTGTTTAAAGTTATATACACTCACCTAAAGGATTATTAGGAACACCATACTAATACTGTGTTTGACCCCCTTTCGCCTTCAGAACTGCCTTAATTCTACGTGGCATTGATTCAACACGGTGCTGAAAGCATTCTTTAGAAATGTTGGCCCATATTGATAGGATAGCATCTTGCAGTTGATGGAGATTTGTGGGATGCACATCCAGGGCACGAAGCTCCCGTTCCACCACATCCCAAAGATGCTCTATTGGGTTGAGATCTGGTGACTGTGGGGGCCATTTTAGTACAGTGAACTCATTGTCATGTTCAAGAAACCAATTTGAAATGATTCGAGCTTTGTGGCATGGTGCATTATCCTGCTGGAAGTAGCCATCAGAGGATGGGTACATGGTGGCCATAAAGGGATGGACATGGTCAGAAACAATGCTCAGGTAGGCCGTGGCATTTAAACGATGCCCAATTGGCACTAAGTGGCCTAAAGTGTGCCAAGAAAACATCCCCCACACCATTACACCACCACCACCAGCCTGCACAGTGGTAACAAGGCATGATGGATCCATGTTATCATTCTGTTTACGCCAAATTCTGACTCTACCATCTGAATGTCTCAACAGAAATCGAGACTCATCAGACCAGGCGACATTTTTCCAGTCTTCAACTGTCCAATTTTGGTGAGCTCTTGCAAATTGTAGCCTCTTTTTCCTATTTGTAGTGGAGATGAGTGGTACCCGGTGGAGTCTTCTGCTGTTGTAGCCCATCCGCCTCAAGGTTGTGGGTGTTGTGGCTTCACAAATGCTTTGCTGCATACCTCGGTTGTAACGAGTGGTTATTTCAGTCAAAGTTGCTCTTCTATCAGCTTGAATCAGTCGGCCCATTCTCCTCTGACCTCTAGCATCAACAATGCATTTTCGCCCACAGGACTGCCGCATACTGGATGTTTTTCCCTTTTCACACCATTCTTTGTAAACCCTAGAAATGGTTGTGCGTGAAAATCCCAGTAACTGAGCAGATTGTGAAATACTCAGACCAGCCCGTCTGGCACCAACAACCATGCCACGCTCAAAATTGCTTAAATCACCTTTCTTTCCCATTCTGACATTCAGTTTGGAGTTCAGGAGATTGTCTTGACCAGGACCACACCCCTAAATGCATTGAAGCAACTGCCATGTGATTGGTTGATTAGATAATTGCATTAAAGAGAAATTGAACAGGTGTTCCTAATAATCCTTTTGGTGAGTGTATTTAACAATGAGTTCAAAACATTAGCACAAAAAAATATTTATACATTGTTCATGTACGTTTTTTCTGAAACGTTTTAGTTTAGACATTCATTCGTTTTTTTAAATGTTAATAGCTAAAATATGTTAAAAGTTTAGGTTTTATGTCTAAACAGAACATTGAACATCTGAAATCTGATTGGATTCCTTCGGATTGACGAAAATGAAATGACGCTATAGTGCGAAAAGCCTAAACATCCAGTCACTCGCAACGTTCAACAGCCCGCTGAAGTGTTAAACTCACTGAGCGAATAATAACTTACATTTCGGGTTGTTTATTTCATAAATCTATCGCATTGCTTCAAAAGAAGTGGAAAACAACACACATGTAGGCTAATGTGAACTGCTTTTATGATAGTTTATGATACTTTTGCCGCTTTGCGTGTTTTTGAAGCTTGACAGCCCCACTCGTATTTCCTCATAGTGACAAGACTGGGGAGGTTTTTTCCACACAAAAAAAATCCACTTTGTTTTTCACAGAAGAAAGCTGTTTTTGAAAGTACAGTGGGTAAGTAAAAGATGACTGAATTTTCAACTATTCCTTTAACACCTTTAGTGCAGTGAATTAGTCAAATTTATTTAGCAAACATGAGTCATGACGTGATATGGGCCATTTTACAGAATTGGGGCAAACTCCTGTCCCATATAACGCATTTAAGTATTCAATTTTTTAGATGTTTACAAAGATTGAAATATATCATTTTACAAACCATCCTTTTTGGAAGTCAATGGCATAGTTAGAAGCAGAGACAGATTTTCTCTGAAGTATAGGCTATACTAGTTTAATGTTTCATATCACCATGTTTTAATTGGTATGTCACTCGTATGTAGAATGGGTGTGATCGTTAGTCTTTGTAGGACCTTTTTGCCATCAGTAAATCACCAAACAGAGAAGATCCTGGCGGTCTATAAGGAATTCAGTTACGCAATCAGACCGCAGGGTGGCGTCAGAGAGCTGCGAAACAATTTCAGCACTGCTCCGCCATAAAATATGCTGATGCTGGAGTGTCAACTTCATTTTTGTTCTGAATAGTCACATGAATGGCACTAAAAGTAAAAAGTAAAACAAAATGGAGTAGTAAAAAAAAATATAGAGTAGGATGATGGTATTTGAAGGCAGTGACAGGATATGAAGTCAGCACTCCCAGTTAGTGGCACTCCTGTTTTCCACACTATATCACATGATTGTCCACAAGCAGGGAATCAAACAAGGATGGCGACTTACAACAAAGCAGTTCAACTGCACTTCAGCTTGTGCAGTATCATCAAAGACTATATCAATATATCCTTGAAACGGACTTGAAAGTGTATCATTTAAAGGGACAGTTCAACCTAAAATGAAACCAAAGTTAATAGGTTCTGTAGTAAAACCATGGTTCCCTTTCGAGAGGTTCCTCTTATTGCGTAAGTAGCTTACGCTATGGGGAAAACTCCTTTTCTCGAGAAATATTGAAGTCTTTATGTAAAACGCATTGCAGCTGCACAGCATACAGCAATGAGCGAGGCAGCTCGGTCATTGGCTGTGCTGCGGCAACTGCACGAACCTATGACGGGGCGACTCTGAACCCGCTTCCAATGAGCGTGCTTCGCGGCCACGCGCGTCAGAGCCCGCCAAGATGGGCGTGGCCAAGGGCTATATATTGGGCGCCCCGTCGTCTGAGTTCTTTAGATTTAATCTCCTTCAGCAAAGAACCTTCTCTTCGCTGGATCCTCCGGATTTGTTGGAGTCTTTTCGCCGCCGCCGTCGACAAGCCTACAGCAGGACTGCTTCGAGGACGCCGGCGCCTTCAGCCGCCTTCGATCGCCCTTCTGCTAAGCCATCCGGCGCGCATCATCTAATATCCTTTCAAAAGCTTTCAGTGTTCGCCCCCGCGACACTTTCTAAAAGAGCAAATTTAACAAGGCGTTGTTTCAAATGCCTTCCTGCGCCTCGTGTCGAGGCCCTCTTCACGGGGATCGTCACATCATTTGCGCCCGCTGCCTGGGACCGGACCACGCAGAGGCTGCCCTTACTTGAGGCGGATGTCCCGAGTGTGACGCCCTGGGCCTCACCGAGCTGCGCGCTCGCTTCGCCGTTTTCACCGCGAAAGAGCCCACCTCTTCCGTGCTGCCATCTCCTCTGGTCGAGCCGCGCAAGAAAAAGCGCCGCTCACAGAGGCCGCCGGAGCACGCGGTTTGCAGTGATGTCACGCCGGGCCAATCCCCGCGTGCTTCACCACCACCCGAAGACTCCCCGCCGCCAGTCCAGTTCACACAGGCTGACCAGCACCCCTCCAGCGGAGCGATGGGGCTCGTCTCGTTTGGCGCGTCAGGGGATGACGATGACAAGGATGACAGTTTTTCCGGTGACGCTGCATCCGACGACTGGCCGGGTTCGTCGTTCGACCCCGCGCCATCGACATTAGCGGGCACGAGCGCGGGCTCCAGCATGGACTCGGAGATCGTCCGCATCCTGTCTAAGGCCGTGGAAGACCTCGGGCTCGATTGGTCTTCCCCGGAAGAACCCGCCCGCAGCCGACTGGACGAGTGGTTCCTGCAGGGGCGCCAGCAGGCTCCTCGGCAAAAGCCCTCCCCTTTCTTCCCGGAAGTTCACGACGAACTCACGAAGTCGTGGAAAGCCCCGCACTCCGCTCGCCTGAAGCCTTCTTTTTCTTTGTCGCTCTCCTCTGTGGGCGGCGCGAAAGGAAGAGGCTATGAGAGGACTCCGCCCCTCGAGGAGGCTGTGGCCAA
Source organism: Rhinichthys klamathensis goyatoka (assembly GCF_029890125.1). NCBI lineage: Eukaryota > Metazoa > Chordata > Actinopteri > Cypriniformes > Leuciscidae > Rhinichthys > Rhinichthys klamathensis. The sequence goes on from NW_026606581.1 coordinate 2,277,470, forward strand.
TCATCTGTGTCCACCCTCCAACGCTGGATGGAAAGCTAAAGCTTCTCATCCCTCGAAGCCTTGCCGGTCTACTTCAGCTCTCGCCGGTCGCGCATACGCCGCCGCCGGCCAAGCTGCATCAGCGCTTCACTCTATGGCTGTCCTCCAGGTGTTTCAAGCTAAACTTCTCCGCAGTATGGACGAGTCTGGACCCGATCCTGAGGCATTTAAGGACCTACGCAGCGCCACTGACATAGCGCTGGGAGCTACAAAAGCCACCGCCCAATCCATCGGCCGTGCTATGGCTAACCTGACTGTCCTTGAGCGCCATCTGTGGCTGACGCTAACAGAGATGAAGGATGCAGATAAGGCGCCATTTCTCGACGCGCCTATCTCACAAAGCGGCCTGTTTGGACCAGCGGTGAAGGAGTTCGCCGAGCGCTTCACCGAAGCCCGTAAGGACTCGCAGGCTATGCGTCACTTCCTGCCCAAGCGATCTAGCTCATCACAGAGCCGCCAAAGGCCGCCTCAGCAGCAGCGAGCTAAGACGGCGCCTCCCGTCTCTCAGCCCAGACCTGAAACGGATTTTCGACGCAACGGAAGCAACCGCCCGAGCGACGGGGACCTCGGCCCAAGATTGTGCTGAACCCAGAGCCTCGTAAGTCCTCCTAGCTACAGGGAAAAAAAGGGGGAGCGCGTGTCTCGCAAGAGCCGGGCCGTTCTCTCCAAAACGTTTAAAGCATTACCCAGTCCCCGTACAGGCGGCTGGAAATGTCTATACAGCAGCCAATGTGCCAGCCACACAGCTCGCCCACCTGCAAACAAACGCCGTTTTTACGGCGACACACAGAAATCACATAAAGAGCTATTTTCTGCCTGTGTCATTAAAGGGTCACGTGTCCACACCAAAGTGCGCATTCCCACATATCAAAACTGTCAACGCAGTGCCAAATGTTTTCCCAGTTCAAGCTGGACGCCCCATAAAAGTAGATTGTGTGCCAACTGTCACGTATGCACCACTACACATAAGCACTGTTCCCACAGTTATAAACACTTCCCCAGTAAAAGCGGGAAGTTTTATAAGAGTGGCGCGTGTGCCCGCTGTTATGCATGCACCCCAACTCACAAACACTGTTTATATGACCAAAAACCTCCCGCCACGAGCGGGAAGTTTTATGAAAGTGGCGCGCGTGCCTACCACAGTTTATGCACCCCCACCCATAAGCACTGCCCATACAGTGTTAAACATTTCCCCATCTCACTCTGTGAGTATTACGGCGAGCGTGCCTGTAATCTCACACGCACCCCTGCACTCGGCATTCAACAAAGCTGCTCAGCGCGCGCCCGCGCCGCTGAGAGCTGTAAGCTCGACATTAGCACAGAGCGATTCGCTGGCGGGAGCCATACGTCACTGCGACACGCCCCCACCCAGCATTCAGCCCATATCTGTGCGAGCGAAAGCTTGGGAAAATATCCCCGACATGCCGAAATGGGTTTTGAACATAATAAAACACGGTTACTCGCTTCAATTCGCTCGCAGACCGCCCCGCTTCACAGCAGTGGTTGAGACGAAAGTGAGAAAAGATGTTTCACATGTTCTACGCACCGAGATGCTCAAACTGATAGAGAAAGGCGCTATAGAGACAGTCCCTCCCTCTATGAGCGAGGCAGGTTTTTTTTTTTTTTTTTTTTTTTTTTGCCGCTATTTTCTCGTCCCGAAAAAGGATGGCAGTCTCCGCCCCATTCTAGATCTCAGACATCTGAACAAAGCTTTAATGATTCGCTCGTTCAGAATGTTAACAACCAAACATATCCTCGCGCAAGTTCGCCCAGGGGATTGGTTTCTATCAGTGGATCTGAAAGACGCTTACTTACACATTCCGATAGCGCCTCATCACAGGCCTTTTCTGAGATTCGCTTTCGAGGGACAGTCATACCAGTACACAGTACTACCATTCGGCCTGTCACTGGCACCCCGTACATTTACGAAATGTATGGATGCAGCACTTTCCCCCCTGAGACAGCGGGGAGTGCGAATACTAAATGATCTCGACGATTGGCTAATCCTAGCACAATCAGAGAGCCAGTTAGTGACACACAGGTCTTGGATTATCAGTCATCTAGATCGCCTGGGTCTAAGAATCAATTTTGCAAAGAGCATGCTATCCCCCAGCCAGAATATTTCTTTTCTGGGAATAGTGCTAGACTCAGTGCAGATGACGGCGCGCCTCTCGTCAGAGCGCGCGCTCACTATCCGGCGCCTTGCAACATCGTTCAGAGCTTCGTTCGGATTTTCGACGCCGCTCGCGCTCTGCCAACAGGAAGCAACCGCCCGAGCGACGGGGACCTCGGCCCAAGATTGTGCTGAACCCAGAGCCTCGTAAGTCCTCCTAGCTACAGGGAAAAAAAGGGGGAGCGCGTGTCTCGCAAGAGCCGGGCCGTTCTCTCCAAAACGTTTAAAGCATTACCCAGTCCCCGTACAGGCGGCTGGAAATGTCTATACAGCAGCCAATGTGCCAGCCACACAGCTCGCCCACCTGCAAACAAACGCCGTTTTTACGGCGACACACAGAAATCACATAAAGAGCTATTTTCTGCCTGTGTCATTAAAGGGTCACGTGTCCACACCAAAGTGCGCATTCCCACATATCAAAACTGTCAACGCAGTGCCAAATGTTTTCCCAGTTCAAGCTGGACGCCCCATAAAAGTAGATTGTGTGCCAACTGTCACGTATGCACCACTACACATAAGCACTGTTCCCACAGTTATAAACACTTCCCCAGTAAAAGCGGGAAGTTTTATAAGAGTGGCGCGTGTGCCCGCTGTTATGCATGCACCCCAACTCACAAACACTGTTTATATGACCAAAAACCTCCCGCCACGAGCGGGAAGTTTTATGAAAGTGGCGCGCGTGCCTACCACAGTTTATGCACCCCCACCCATAAGCACTGCCCATACAGTGTTAAACATTTCCCCATCTCACTCTGTGAGTATTACGGCGAGCGTGCCTGTAATCTCACACGCACCCCTGCACTCGGCATTCAACAAAGATGCTCAGCGCGCGCCCGCGCCGCTGAGAGCTGTAAGCTCGACATTAGCACAGAGCGATTCGCTGGCGGGAGCCATACGTCACTGCGACACGCCCCCACCCAGCATTCAGCCCATATCTGTGCGAGCGAAAGCTTGGGAAAATATCCCCGACATGCCGAAATGGGTTTTGAACATAATAAAACACGGTTACTCGCTTCAATTCGCTCGCAGACCGCCCCGCTTCACAGCAGTGGTCGAGACGAAAGTGAGAAAAGATGTTTCACATGTTCTACGCACCGAGATGCTCAAACTGATAGAGAAAGGCGCTATAGAGACAGTCCCTCCCTCTATGAGCGAGGCAGGTTTTTTTTTTTTTTTTTTTTTTTTTAGCCGCTATTTTCTCGTCCCGAAAAAGGATGGCAGTCTCCGCCCCATTCTAGATCTCAGACATCTGAACAAAGCTTTAATGATTCGCTCGTTCAGAATGTTAACAACCAAACATATCCTCGTGCAAGTTCGCCCAGGGGATTGGTTTCTATCAGTGGATCTGAAAGACGCTTACTTACACATTCCGATAGCGCCTCATCACAGGCCTTTTCTGAGATTCGCTTTCGAGGGACAGTCATACCAGTACACAGTACTACCATTCGGCCTGTCACTGGCACCCCGTACATTTACGAAATGTATGGATGCAGCACTTTCCCCCCTGAGACAGCGGGGAGTGCGAATACTAAATGATCTCGACGATTGGCTAATCCTAGCACAATCAGAGAGCCAGTTAGTGACACACAGGTCTTGGATTATCAGTCATCTAGATCGCCTGGGTCTAAGAATCAATTTTGCAAAGAGCATGCTATCCCCCAGCCAGAATATTTCTTTTCTGGGAATAGTGCTAGACTCAGTGCAGATGACGGCGCGCCTCTCGTCAGAGCGCGCGCTCACTATCCGGCGCCTTGCAACATCGTTCAGAGCGGGTGCGCGCGCCCCGTCAAGCGATTTCAAAGGATGCTCGGTCTCATGGCCTCAGCATCAGCTGTACTCCAGCTAGGATTGTTGCACATGCATCCTCTCCAACGCTGGCTCAAAAGCCGTGTCCCCACTCACGCGTGGCGCTCGGGCCACTTTTTAATCAGAGCGAATCACGGCTGCATAAAAGCCCTGACGCCCTGGAAAGCTGTCGAGTGGTATCAGTCCGGCGTGAGTTTGGGCGTGAACACAAGGAGAAAAATGATCACGACAGATGCCTCCAAAATAGGCTGGGGGGCCCTTTACGAGGGCAGGCCTGTCTCCGGCTTGTGGTCAAACCCGGAGAAGCGCCAACATATAAACTGTCTGGAATTGAAAGCGGTCGCTTTGGCTCTCAGAGCCCTGCTCCCGTACCTGAAGGACGAGCACGTCCTAGTCCGAACGGACAACATGACGGTAGTCTCGCATATAAATCGTCAGGGTGGACTCAGATCGAGCTCCCTGCACTCGATGGCCAGGGAGCTCCTCCTATGGTCCCAGTGCAACCTGCGCTCGCTGAGAGCAGCGCATGTGCCAGGTGTTCTGAACCAGGGAGCGGACATGCTGTCCAGAGACAAGGTTCTCCCAGGAGAATGGCCTCTCCACCCCCTGACGATTCAGTGGTTATGGCAAACCTTTGGCAGAGCAGAGGTCGACCTCTTTGCCTCCAAGGAAAATGCGCACTGCCCTCTCTTCTTTTCAAAGAGCACAGACGCGCTCGCCCAAGTCTGGCCGAACCGCCCGCTGTATGCCTTCCCTCCGGTCGCGATGCTACCTCAGGTCATCGGCCGGATCAGGGAGGAGAAATGTGCAGTGCTCCTGGTAGCCCCACTCTGGAAGAACCAGACGTGGTTTCCAGAACTGATGCAGATGATGCAATCTGCCCCATGGCCGATTCCACTGAGGCTAGACCTCCTCAGGCAGGCCAACGGGATGATCCTCCATCCCCGCCCCGATCTGTGGGCCCTCCATGCGTGGCCCCTCAACGGGTTCCCGGGAACCTCCCCAGTGGAGTGTTAAGAACCATCACTGAGGCGCGAGCGCCCTCTACGAGGCGCTTATATGCCCAGAAATGGAAGGTGTTCAGTGACTGGTGTAAATCCAGGAACCTGAACCCTGAGACATGCGAAGTACCGAGTGTGCTCGTTTTCTTACAAGAGCTGTTGGAGGCAGGCCGCACCCCCTCCACGCTCAAAGTATATGTGGCTGCCATAGCGGCATCGCACGACCCTGTGGAAGGACGCACACTAGGGAAAAACTACCTAGTTGTTCGTTTCCTGAGGGGCGCCAGGAGGATGAATCCCCCACGCCCCCCCTCGGTGCCGATCTGGGACCTGGCCATGGTCCTGGACGCACTCAAGCGTGCCCCGTTCGAACCCCTCCGAACTGTGCACCTTAAACAGCTCTCGCTCAAAACTGCTCTCTTGCTGGCTCTCGCCTCGGTCAAGAGAGTGGGCGACCTGCACGCGCTGTCATCAAGCGCTGCCTGCCTGGAGTTTGGACCTAACGACAGCAGGGTTGTCCTCAGGCCAAAACACGGGTATATTCCGAAGGTGCTCTCTACACCTTTCAGAGCACAGGTGATATCTTTGGCCGCGCTATCGTCTCCAGCAGACGAAAGCGACGCTGATTTACTCTGCCCGGTCAAGGTGCTCAGAGTATATTTGGAACGTTCTGCCCTGTTCAGACAGACAGAGCAATTGTTCGTATGCTTTGGCGGCCGCACCAAAGGTCTCGCTGTTTCAAAGCAAAGAATATCGCGCTGGATAGTGGATGCTATAGCGCTGGCTTATGAAGCCAAGGGCCTTCAGTGCCCCTTGGGCATCAGAGCTCACTCTACGAGAGGCATGGCCTCCTCGTGGGCGTGGTCGAGTGGGATACCCATTCAAGATATTTGTGCGGCAGCAGGCTGGGCCTCACCGTCAACATTTATCAGGTTTTATAACCTACAGGTCCCCTCATTGCACTCTAACATACTGTCGGTCTAACTATGCATAGGCTGGGGTGTGTACATGCTGAGCACTGTCTCCTCCCTCATAGAATCCGTCTCTGACTGATGTAGAGGATTTTTCATGCATGACAGTACATAAAAATGAGCTTGTGTGTTTCTCTGGACGCCCATTGGGCCGTTCCACGTTAATTGTCCTTTATAAAGCCCGCCTTCGGCTGGCTCGTTGGATAATTACTTTGCTTAAAGGCTCAGGCATCTGCCTTCGGCTTAATAGAGCGAAGTCAGCACGCACGGCGTTTTACATGGCGTTCCCATAGCGTAAGCTACTTACGCAATAAGAGGAACCTCTCGAAAGGGAACGACTCGGTTACTAACGTAACCTCGGTTCCCTGAGAAGAGGGAACGAGTATTGCGTAAGCTGCCGTGCTTGTGCTTGGTCAGTTTGCTTCAGTCGATTGAACCTAAAGAACTCAGACGACGGGGCGCCCAATATATAGCCCTTGGCCACGCCCATCTTGGCGGGCTCTGACGCGCGTGGGCGCAAAGCACGCTCATTGGAAGCGGGTTCAGAGTCGCCCCGTCATAGGTTCGTGCAGTTGCCGCAGCACAGCCAATGACCGAGCTGCCTCGCTCATTGCTGTATGCTGTGCAGCTGCAATGCGTTTTACATAAAGACTTCAATATTTCTCGAGAAAAGGAGTTTTCCCCATAGCGTAAGCTACTTACGCAATACTAGTTCCCTCTTCTCAGGGAACCGAGGTTACGTTAGTAACCGAGTCGTTTATTTAGCAGTTATTATGGTTTTACTGCAAATGCTGTAGTAAAACCATGGTTATTTTTGTTGTTACTGTGATTTTACTGCATAAAACAAGGTTGAACCATGGTTGATTTTCATAAGGGATAAACCCGCTCTCATGCCATCCCAGTCTCATAAGCTGTTATTTTTATGAGGAACACAGAAGGATACATTTTGAAGATTTTTACATTTTTATTAAGATTTTTGGTATTACTTTAATGAGACTTTGATGATGATAATAATAATTCGAATAATTCAGGGTGAATAAATTATGATATAATTTTCCATTTGAAAGACTTATTATTATTGTTAATAAAGTATCTTTATTATTGAATATTTTATCATTTTTTGCTTTACTACTACTGCAACATTTACAGTAAGCTTATTGTAACTTGCTGGCAACATTTGCCATCACACAGATACATTTGAATTTTTTTAAGCAGCTTGTTGCTATTAATTTAAAGATACTTTAATTACAATAATAAATAACACTTTGAACTCTCATTGAGGATGTATAAATGATAATATAATTTTAACATTTAGACACTGTATCTGTGTGAAGTACCTATTTGCAACAATTACAGCTTATTAAGCTTATTTTAACATACTGGCAAAATTTGCCATAACAAAGTGTGTATTACACTTTTGCTGAAAGGTCAAGGGAATAATCTGTACTGTTCTAAGGGGCAACGCTGACACATGATGTTAATCTTTATCATTTATGTATGCTATATGGAAGACTCGGTTGATTTCAGAGGACGTCAGATGGCATTTGTACAGATCCACAGAGATTAGTATGGTTTAATGATCAAGGTGCATGTTGATAACAGGAAGGGCTGTGTTACAAAGTGAAGCTTGACTCCATAATGCATAACAGTTCTGCTGGCGTTCAGCAATGTTGATTTTCAGGTTGTTAGACTTTATTTCATGCTCCACTTCCTGCTAATTTATGGCGCTGAGGTATGAATACAAGAAGACACAACAGCGAGATTCATTTTTGCAGAAGGAGAACACAGTGCAAGCATGCAGAGGAAAAAGAAAGAAGAAGCCAAGAAAAACTAGAATATAAGACCGTCCTCTAATAGTGCATCTGCTGTCACGCTTATTCCTTTTTTCCCATGTGGTGACCTACAAAAACCCTCTTTGTTTGTATGGGCATTTGCGTAGAGGGGTGAAGAGTTTTGTGATATGGAGTGTAGTGTATGTCAACTCTGACCTTTTGTCCATTTTTCATTTTCATAATTGACCAGGCATGGCAGAAATGTCCATCAGCTAATCCTCTTACTGCGACTCTAATGCCAACTCCATGTTAATGGAACAAGCTGCTACGAACCAGCAAGGTGGAGAACGGCCAAGTCCTGACGACAAACAGCATGCGGCAAGTGCCTTTCCCTCTATTAAGTCCCATTCAAATTAGTATTCATTTAAGTATTCATTGTAATCTTCTATTATTAATTATTATGATTATGATTATGGATTTATTTCTGTGATTATTAGAGTTCATGCTGCAGGGAACAGTTTGAAAGGCACATAGCGACTGAGGTACACATGGCAACAATTCATTTTTAGAATTACTGCATAAATACACTTTTAAGGCACGTTATTTTTCACACATTCCAAGACCTGATTCAACATGTCCAATTGGTGAAAACGAGAGTCGACCAACATAACGCACTGATCTGACAAAACCCGATGAAGTGTCTGTTGCCGTCTCTCTGTGGAAAGGTTCCATGGATGTTGAAGGATATTTATGGATCCATAGAGACCAATAGCCTTATTCACTGATATGCACACTATAAGCAATACTATCTAGACCAGTTCTCAAATGGTGTTTCATAGTTCTGATCTGAAAAAAGTTCGACAAATAATAAAATGTGACTCTAGCCGTATAATTCCATACTAGCTCAAATAAATAGGCTTTTAAAATTATCCACATTTGTTGTTATAATAGGAATAGTCCTACATTTATTAAAAAGAAACTCTGTTAAAGACAAAAATGTCTATCTTTAAGGACATGTTATATGGACAATCAGTCAGAAATGACAAAACTTGCTTCATATCGATACAGGCATCACTGAAAATAATAACTTACAGGTCAGTAAGTGAGCTTGAGTAGCTAACTGTGCTGAATCATTTCAGTTCAGGAAACACTGCTTTATAGTAGCTAGTATTGATGAAGCTCATTTCACTTTTCTACAATCATGGCCACGATTTAGCGAAAATGAGGGAACAATTTTACAGTAGTTCAGTGAAAGATTTATCACTTTAGAACTGATAACTAGTCTTTTTGAACCATTCATTAAAAGAATCATCTCAAAAGAGTCATTTGTTTGTAAATCGGACTCGTCACACTGTATTTTGGTTTCACTTTATTTGGATGGTCCCTTTAACACATTCAGTTGACTATAAGTAACGTTGCACCTACATCTCTACTAACTCTAACTAGAGTGTTAGTAGAGTATTAGTAGACTGGTAGGGTTAGGGATAGAATAAGTTGACATGTAGTTGCAAAGTTACTTATAGTCAGTATAATGTCTGTTGGAGGAGCATCACAATAAAGAGTTGGCAGATATTAAGCAGACAGTCTACTAATACTCGAATGAGAGTTAGTTGACATGTAGTTGCAAAGTTACTTATAGTCAACAGAATGTTCAAAAGGGACCATCAAAATAAAGTGTTATCTGTATTTTTATTTTATTAATTTTTTATACCCTGAAAAAGCCGGATCATGAGAGTTATTCGTTCGGGAATCAGACTACGCTGATCGCTCTGTATGTTTGTGATTCACTTAAAAAAATGGCTTATAAGAGTCATTTGTTAGACTACAGTATACTGGTAGTGTTGGATGTAGTAACTGCATGAGAGACAACTTAATGGAAAGACATTGTTTGCCTCTATTTTGCTTACCTCGATCTTTGAATTGCATTTCATTCAATATGACAGCAAATTCACATTTAAAACAGATATGATTTATGTTGCCGTGCGGAAAACACTGCTTAATAGTATTCATTTGGTTCATTTGATTTTTAGGACATTTGTGTTTACCTTTCTATAATTAACAATTCTGGTAGTGTTGTGACACTACATGATGTCCAATATAAAATCTGGATCCTGAAGCAAAACCACTTGAGAACCACATGCCTAAACATCCCCTCTCTAATGCACTCAGAGTACATTCATTCACCAGTACATTCAGTGTGTGTGTGTGTGTGTGTCCTGTAGCTTTTCCCCGCAGACAGACGTCACTGATCCTAAGAATTAAAAACATACTTCCCACAGCGTTTGAGCCCTCAGCTGACTGTCCTGCCTGGTGCCTCAAACCCCAAATTCTCATCAGCTGACTAGTCCTTGAAGCCTGACCCTGGGAGTTACCCAACAAACACACACACACACACTGCTGCATTCAGACCATTCACATGATTACAGGCTGGAAGGTAGCATGACTTCTGAGCTGCTGTCTCTACACCAGTACATAATACATCAGTGTTTACTAAGGATCAGTCAACATGAAATCAAAATGGACAATATTTACTTTCTTAGAACGCTTTCCTTTTCTCATTGTGCATTCATCAGTACCTTATTCCAATGAATAAAATGTTTGTCTTCTTAATCTCTCATCAAAATGAACTTGCTTCATCTCTGAAATGACGTCACTTAGGCCAGAATGCGATGCATCGAGATGCTCTCGAGGGTGGACCTGACCTTCTATGTCACCATCTCATTTCAAGCTGGTAGACACTCAAAAATGACCTTGGGTTCCTTGGAGAAACCTTTCACAGTTTCAACCTCAAATTCAGGTCTCGTTCCTTTCAGGTATGGAAACCTCATTTTTCGCATCAGTTTCCACTGAATCCGTATTATTGTTAACTTAAAAAAAATTGTGTTAATCAAAATAAAGATTAAATAAATTAAACTGGAAATAAATAAAGTTTATTAAAAAAAAATTTAAATGACAAAAGTCTAGCTGACAACACTTTCCACAAACTACAATAAATGCTGGCAATAAAAACAACACATGGACAGAAAAAAGGACTGAAGAATAACAACAATAATAAAAAAATAAATACAATTGATACGAAAATTAGAGGCCTACAGTATACATGAGCAGAACTATTGACTATAGACAATGTCCATATTGACTTTACTGCTGTGATAGTAAGGATAAAAGAGGGTAGTGTAAGCCAAAACAGATCAAAATGTACATTTTACCAACAAATATTTACACATTAAAACATGCAAAGTTGTCTGACCTCTTGCTGTGTGACATTTGCAGCTGTTTAATGAGGACACTGCAGCATACAAACACATGTAGAGGCACAGATATATCATTTAAAGAAAAAAACAAAACAAGGGGTATTAGAAATGTTTTAGAATAAAACATCACTATATCTTGAGCTTGCATAAACCACAGACCTTATTTCAGGTATTTAACCAAAAACCCACTGACTTCAGCATGATAATGTTGGTGGGGTTCGGATGCCATGCAGAAATGTGGATCTGCTGCAGTCTCTGAAAACATTCGTAAACTTGTGTGAGTTTTTTGGTTCTGTTTTGGAGCTGTTCTCCCAGTTAAATTTCACTCAACAAACATTTACACACAATTAATTTAGGTTTGTAGGACAAGTCTGATTAAACAAATAATGTTTTGTTGAACAAACTTTTAAAAAAAATGGTGTAAGATAACAAATATTTAGAAATAGCACATATTAGCATGATAAATTCCTTTACACAAAAACACATAAAACAACACCTAATTTCAACATTTTCTCTCCCATGTCTCTTTCTGTCCAGTTACTGTAGTCCTGTCAACACTGTAAACAAACAAAAAACATTTTTAGTTTATTAAACTTGAAATATGAAGTTGTACTAAGTGACAACTTGGATATTTGAATCGACTAAACTTAAAATTTGAAGCCAGCATGAACACTTTTTTAAGTTGAAACAACCATTTTTTTTACAGTGAACAAAATAAAATTACGATACACATTGAGCAAAATTTTACTTGAATTTTACACATTTAAGTGTATCGAACGCAATTAATGCTGCCTTCACATGCGATTGGAAATGTACTACTTCGTACTTCTGAAGTCGTAATTATGAGTTTGTTGTGTTCAAGTGTTTGTTGTCGGAAAGAATATCATGGAGGACAATAGGTTAATTCTTGCCTTGGAAATCTGGAAATCTTAATAAAGCCAAAATGTATTGACGATATTTTTTCAGTATTCAATTGATTTTGAATAAAATGTAGTCTCTCATTTGTCTCATTTTTGTCATAACATAATCAGCCTCACGATTGCATACATTTACCATCTAGATCAGGGGTGTCCAAACTTGGTCCCAGAGGGCCACTGTCCTGCAGAGTTTAGCTCCAGCTCGCCTCAACACACATGTCTGGTCGTTTAGTATACCTGGTAGACCTTGATTAGCTGGTGTGTTTAATTGGGGTTGGAGCTGAACTCTGCCGGACAGTGGCCCTCCAGGAGCAGGATTGGACACCCCTGATCTAGATAGACAATCATGTGATATAGTGTGGAAAACAGGAGTGCCACTAACTGGGAGTGCTGACTTCATATCCTGTCACTGCCTTCACAAACCATCATCCTTATACTCTATAATTTTGTTTTACTGTTTTACTGATCTAGATAGATTGCTGAAAGTGCTATTTTCACTGTGTAAAATACAATAGGCATCAATTGGTTATTTAGTGTATACTGTAGTGTATAGTGTATACATAAATATACATGACTGCAACGGCAAGAGAAAACAATGTAGATGTTGTAGGGAAAATGAATAATACTTAACAGTCACTACAGCAATAGTTCTCTCTTAAGTCATGTTTAAAGTTTATGGCCCTCCCAACTTGGAAACTCAGTATCCAAAAGTTTCCCAGTCGTAAATATGACTTTAGAGGGCCGTTCATGTTCGTTTTCCCACTAGGAAACTTGTATTTATTCCGATAGCACGCAAAGGCAAAATAAGTTATTTGTTTTTAGTGTCAGCCTTCCGCTGCTCTATCAAATACAGGGAGTCGGGTCAACAGATTGACTTGATGGGGATCAACAAAGAGTCATCAAGTTTAAGTCTCTGAATTTACCTTAAAAGAAGTCTTGATTCTGGATTTCAAGTTCCACAATGAGGTTTGGCTATACTCCACTTTAATGTACATGTTGAGCATGATCCAGTTACAGCTGATGTAAGCGGCTGTGAATATTTTGAGTGACAGCATTAAATCTTGCTTGATCATCCCTAAGGAGTCATCATTTTGATCCCTGAGCCAGCAGAGCGCTAAGGAAAAGCACACATTATTTCAGTCCAAGTTAGTCAGAATGACATGGCTAGTCATGTTTAGTTGAAAGCTGAAACCCTTTGTCTTCCATTTAGTTTGAGCAATTGAAGAAAGTCCAAAATTAACAGTTCACATAGTCCAACAACATGGCTGATTCCACATCATTCTGCCATAAAATGCATGTACTAATGTGTTTAACACGTTACATGGCAGAGAAACTTGATGGCATGGTCGTCTCATGTCTGTTCTGCAGGAACACTATAAGCTATATTTCTGAAAAGCACAAGTACGGAGCATCAAAACCACAATACAATACCTGTGACTGCAGCAGCTAACCTGTTAGTGTTGGTTAATTAAAACTGTCTCAGTCTTTCTCAGTGCTTTAATACAATTTCCTTCCTTTTAACATGGAAAAAGGCTCAAGTCTTTCGTCATTATTGTCAAGGGAAGCAAGTCATCTGAGCTAAGCATGATTTAAGGAATGAGCGATCGAGAGAGGTTAACAGCATGAATCCTTCTTTAAGTACCAATTGGTTACTGGACAACATTCTGTAAGAAAAGCCTGCTGGGCAATGGAATAAATGTTCTGTGATAATAAATTACATTCTCTTCCTGCAGGACATAATTCTCATGGGCACCTTTAATAATGGTACATCTGAAAATGCTGTCGTGGTGTTACCTGGGGCTGTTCTCCCACATTCCTTACAGAACCTCAACAGCACAAAAGATCCTTCTCTTTAGTAATTCAATTATCTATTCACTCAAAAGTCCTGATTTATAATTGAATATTTCAACGTCATATTTACCGAAAATGAAAATTATTTCAAAATACTTAGTACTTAGAAGACAGAGGCTAATTGTTGCTAGCCTGGGTTTCCCCATACTGCCTTTGCGCAGCGCGTGGTCTGACGTTAGCCAGGTTAAATTGTTGCACTTTTTACAGTGAATATATCTCAGGCTGGTATTTTTGTTTATTTTAATTATTATTATTATATTATTCATTTATTTTTTACTTTGAAGCATATGTTTTTAGACTCAAAAACTTAAAAGTTTTTTACATTAAAGCAGCACTATAGGAATTACGTTTTTGTTAAACAGCGACCCCTAGAGTCGCTGTGGAGTACTTGTACTGTCGTGAATAGCACTCACGCAGAGATGGCTCGCACTCACGGCCGGATCCCCTCCCCTTGTACACCGGTACCTGTTCAGTAGGATGGACGCTGTAACCAAGGGGGTAATCCATCGACCGGAAGTTGAAGCCGGCCGGGTGCCGCCATGTTGTAGCAGAACTTCACTTGCGTTAGCATTTCCATTGACTCCCATTCATTTTGCCGTCACTTTGACAGCGAATAACTTTACATCTGAGGCGTTTAAAGACTCCATTTGTCCATTGTTTATTTCTAAAGAAACACGACAATGTATAAAGGGCTCCATTACCTTATATGTTACATTATGGCCCCGTAGAAACAGATTTAGTAAAAATAGGCTAACGATTGCGTCATAACCACTCGACTCTCTGTCGCGCTGTACAGAAATGACCGTACAGACAGGAGGAGAAGCTCGCAGGCAATCGGGGGGACGTCCCGTCAAGGGAGAAGCCCATAGATAATGAGTCCATAAAAGCAACGGAATACTTATTCCTGCTCACTCACGCCAAAGAACTCTTTGCTCAAGTTCCCCGTCTCTGCAAGATTAACGTTGGCCATTTTCACGCACAGCTACTAGAAGATTAACGTTGCTCACGTCATCAAGCTTAGTTTGAGTCGGTTTGAGTCTGCGCGTCAGGAACGCAAGTGCTCAAAAATCGCTAAAAATGGGCTTCAACTGTCTCAACTGAGTTCCAATGAGATGGCTCTGTCCACTTCTTATACTGTCTATGGCTGTAACGAGTGGAAATAAGGTATGGCCCCTTTAAGAGCTGCGCGCGCCCTGTTTAAGCCTAGTTCACACTACATGATTTTAAAACGTCGGGCTGAACTGTCCGGTTCACACTACATGACTTGCTCTCTGTGAAATCAGGAGTGTTCAAGTTGTTGAGCTGTTCACACCACACGACACAACGTGATTGATCCGCAACAGGAGGTAACGCACTACACGAGTTGACAACAACTCTGTCACCCAACGATTCAATCTTGTCTACAAACCACGTTTTGTCACAAAAAATCACGCGATAAAACGAACCGGAAATGACGCGAAACATCACGCGCGCTAATACCCAGCGAAGAAGACGAAGACCCATGCCTTGCTCTGATTGGCTGTAGCTCATGACATCACTGAGTTTGAGTCGGGCGACAGCTCTGGATATCTAGCATGCTAGATATTTTTCTGGGCTCGGCGACGCGTCTGCGAGGCGTCAGCGAGCGTCTTTGATGCGTTGTTGGCTCTTTCATACTAACAGATTGGCGAGCGTCCATCGTCCGCTAATCCCCCGCGATTTGCACGCGATAACACCCTGACCTGTCGGCGAGCTCAACGATTTGCAAATCGGCCTTAAATCGGGTTTATAATCCTGTAGTGTGAACTAGGCTTTAGCTGTTGGCAGTCTGTATTGTATGTGCGCCTCGAACACCACATGTATACGGCGCCGGGTTATTTCTATTTGATGCTCATTTTATCAGAATTTTATCAGATCTGTTTTTTGCCGTAAAGCAATTCGTTACCTCGCGAGACCTGATATCACATGATACTTCCTAAAGGCCGGCGGCCCGGGTGGTTGCAAGGGTGGTTTTGCGGCTCACAGGCACCAGGGGGGTGCGATACGACCACCATTCAACACGAAATCAGTAATATAAACATTACAATGACTCCAAAGCTGTTCGGTTAAGGTAAAAAAGTTACTTAGTTCACCTTTAACTGTTATCCTTCCTGTTAGGTCATGGTAAAATAAAATGAATAAATGAATATGTATAAAATTACAGTGACATACCTGACATTTATGAAAAAAAAAATCATCATCTTTTATAGGCCTATTTATTTTAATTTATTTTCGAAAAACTCTACTTTAATAATATAGTTTAACATTGTCTCGATGTGTCTCAGTATTCTAGTATTTTTATTGTATTCCAAAGTTTCCTCCAAAGCCATTAAAAAAAAAAAAAAAATCATTAGTGATTATGTAATAGTTATTTTTCTAAATTCGGGGTTTTAACCAAGAGTTAGAGCTTGGGGTCAGTATGATTTTTTAAAGAAATTAATTATTTTATTCAGCAAACAACATTACATTTATCAAAAGTGACAGTAAATAAATATATAATGTTACAAAAGATTTCTATTAATCCAGAATATCATTTTCAAGAATCCTGACATTTTTTAATTAGTTTTCACAAAAAGAATTTGAAGCAGCACAACTGTTTTCAACATTGATCATATAATAGGAAATTTGTGCATCACATCAGCATATTAGAATTATTTCTGAAGGATCATGTGACACTGAAGACTATAGTAATGATGCTGAAAATGAAAATATATTAAAATAGAAAACAGTTATTTGAAATTTTAACAATATTTCATACTTTTAATATCACTGTACCTTTTTTAAATAAATACAGGCAGGTTAGAGGTTCTATAAAGAAAACAATTGGTGCAGAAATAATTTTCCCTCAGAAATTACTGATACATTTTTACAATTAATTGTAAGTAACACTTGTTTGAAAATTATTTCTACACCAATTTAATTTAAACCGCATGTCTTAAACACATATACCACGTGCCTTCTCAACTGCTACCTCATCCTATATTCCCGTCAGCTGACCTTTAGAGTAACCCAACACACATACACACTCATACTCACACACCACTGGAGAATTTAGACCATTCACATGATTACAAGCAGGTAGTTGGCATGACTGCTGAACTATTCAACATCGTCTTTTGCCAAACTTACCCATCGTGCACTGCAGGCCACAGCGCTAGCATCAGTGTCCAGTCACACAGTTCTGTTACTGTTACTTACTAAGAATGGTTAGCAAAAAACTGACACTAAAAAGCACTGACATCGGCCAGCGTTGGCTGTGGCTGGTAAAAACAGATTTGCTAGCATGCAACACCCTCTTGCCCAGCAAAAAAGGCCGCATTAGCAGTCCAGCCTGAGGCTGATTCCTTGTTGTTGGGCTTTAACACGCACAAACTGATGAGCCAGGCTTAGATGTTACTCAGCAGATACATGTATTTAGCTTTTAAACATTGTGTCATGTATCGACAACATAACCAATATGTATGGCCTAAATGTACAGTTTTTGCTTTAAATAGTGTTTGTGTAAAACAAAAACAGGTCCATTGTCGTAGGATACCACTTTTTATTGGTCAGCCAGTTGCTGTCTTTGCTAAAATGCTGGAGTCTCATGGAGGCTAATTTCTTTGGCTGAGCACATGATTTACTCCAGGGAAAAGGAGAGCTATAATGAAGAAAGAGAGAGATAGAAACTGAGATTTAAAGTAAATAAAACTGATATTTCTAAATATGATCCTCTATGTCAAATCTCACTCTGTCACAAGATGAAGAAGATTCCACTGGTTTCAATACATAAAGTCTTTAATAATAATTAAGTAAACTGGTAAATACAGAAGGTGTAAAAGGGAGTGTGTGAAACAAATGCAGACACAAACAACAACCGACAACTGTGCAAAACAAAGCAACTTAAATACACAGTGATAATGAGATGACAACGAACAGGTGTGATGATTAGATGAGTGTCCATGACAACTGATGACTGGCGGGAAACTAAGACAAAGAAACACATGTGATTGAAAATAACAAACCAAAAGTCCATGAAAACAGAAACTAAGAACAAACAAAACTTAATATGTGTGACAGAACGCCCCCTCCTGGAAGGCGCGACCTTGTGGCGTGGAGATGGTACAGGAGATGGCGGAGGGATGATGATAGGAGATGGTGAAGGGATGGCAATTGGCGTCAACGGAGGAATGGTGACATCTGGACGACGACGAAACCCCGACGGCGATGATGGTGGACGGCACAGACCCAGAGCCCAGTGACGACAGCCCAAGGTGGAGTTGAGGGAGGAAGGAGCCGCACGGTGGTGTTGTGGCTGACGACAACTGGGGGACGACCAACAGAGATGGAGCTGATGGATCCCAGGACGCAGACGGAGAGCTGGCACAGGAGGCCGAGGTGATGCCGCGGTGACGAGCATCTGAGGTGGAGCCAGAGTGCCCCGAGGACTGAGGTGATGCCGGTTTAATCGAGGACCGAGGCGTACCTGAAGGGAAGGAGGAGCCTGCTGCATCCGTAGGGGTGGAGGAACGGAGCTCAACGGACCGTGAGACGGACCGAGTGACGACCAAGGTGGAGCCGGTGGGACGAGGGAATCCGATGGAGCCACAAGGCAGAGGATGTTTGGAGGAGCCGAATGTGGGAGGAGCCAAGATGGAGACACAAATCATAGTCCAAATAGTTCTCAGTGCTATCTATAAACATCGATGAAGGTTCAGAACAAATAAACAAATTACCGTCCAAATAGTCCATAGTGCTGTCTAGGAACACCGATGAGGAACATGAAACGGGGTGGGATAGGGTGGGAGACGATACCTCAGTACTGAAGTCCATCAGCCAGTCCTCAGTCTCAATTTCCACCAGTATACCCTCGGCTACAGATGTTGCGGGCTCACATCTCTGGTCAGACTCACTGGGGGGCTCCTCTTCCAGGGTGAGGGTCAGCGCTGTCACCTTATCCCCAGGCTCTGGCTCTCCGTCTGTGGGGGGCTCACATGATTCCTCCGTGGTCGTAGGTGGTGAAACAGGCTCTGGGTCCGGCTTTGTTCTGGACCGTGTGTAGACACTCTCCAGACGGTGGGATGGTGGTTAGGTCCAATCCAGAACAAAGACTTCAGGGTCTTGCCGTCAAAGGGGCTGGTGATGAATGAATGAATTAATAAATTAACAATCCATTTATATAGAGCTTTCATATGTACTACCTAAAGCACTTTACAATCATATCACAGGATCTCTCCTCAACCACCACCAGTGTGCAGCATCCACTTGGATTATGGGACGGCAGCCACAGTACAGCGGCGCCAGCACACTCAACACACTCCAGCTATCGGTGGAGAGGAGAGAAAGTGATAGAGACAATTCAATGAATGGGGATTATTAGGAGACCAGGATTGGTAAGGGCCAATGGATGGAATTTGGCCAGGACACCGGGGTTACACCCCTACTCTTTATGAGAAGTGCCATGGGATTTTTAATGACCACAGAGAGTCAGGACCTCGGTTTAACGTCTCATCCGAATGACGGTGTTTGTTACAGTATAGTGTCCCCATCACAAAACTGGGGCGTAAGGACCCACACAGACCACAGGGTGAGCGCCCCCTGGTCTCACTAACACCTCTTCCAGCAGCAATTTCCCAGGAGGTCTCCCATACAGGTTTAACCAGGCTCAACCCTGCTTAGCCTCAGTGGGCAACCAGTCTTGGGCTACAGGGTGATATGGCTGCTGGCTGTGATGGCAAGACGACAGAAGTTTTCAGTAAAAACATGGGTGACCCTCCATGGCAATCGGAGTAGCCAAATGATTTTCACTCCCAACCATCAATCTTACTGACTGTCTCAGTCAATAAAAGTGTAACAGTCAGTAATCCAAAAGGCACTGGGCACAACTTTGCCCTACATATGAAGACAGAAAGTAGTCTAACCATAACCATATTTCTGACCACCAGCATGGTTCACTGACTGAGGCTGAGACTATAGGAAGGAAGTGGCCTCTGTTCTCAGAAAATATTATTGATGCAGTGAATCGAGCCAGACAACAACCTGAAGTCAAAAACAGTATTGCTATCAAAAAAGGTTGAAAACATTTGGCTCACACAAACTACATTATATGTGGGTGGAAACTTATGACTATAATCTACCAGTTTTTCTTTGACAAGAATGTGTTTTTTTTTTGTAAATGCGAATGACGTTGAGATAGGTTATTAGGTCAAAGCCCAGGTTGCATTAAAAATGGAATAGGAGGTTTGAAGTGAACAAGATAAGTCTGAGAAACATCAGCTAATATTGAGGCTGAGGACTTTTTCCATTGCAGACATATCATTTGGGACATATTGTTTGTTGACTTGAGTATGGGTTGCAAATGGTAATTGTCTTCTTTTTTCTTTTTTTTTTCAATATATCTAACTTGGATATGCAGAGAACAAATTCCGAGTATGGATTACCATACTTGGACTTTACATCACTTCACTGTTCACTATATGTTTCTAATATATCCATATACGTTTCATTTGTTTGGGCGTATTTTTTCACTGCACACCATTTGGTTGTGAAAATATAACCATTACCAATTCTGTGCTTTTTCACCCAGTGAATTTAATTTTAGGCATTATGATTTAACATATGCACTGTTTTCTTGAAATTACAGTTCTCCCTTTTTGTGACTAGATAAATAAAATAAAATCATATTGAGAACTGACTTACACCGGACATTTTCTAAAACTATACATCATTCAAACAGGGGACAAAAATAGCATTTTTTCCTTTAAAAGTACAACCATTGCATCCTGCGGTCACATGCATTACTAAGTTTATGAACCACTTTTTTGTAATTGTAGGGCCTCACACATAAGAACCCATGAAAAAGCTTGGAAAAAATGTTGCTCAGCCATTCGTCATGATGTAAGCTGCTTTATACCTTAGTCTGTCAAAGTGACTCACCAAGGATTAATTTATGACAGTTTAGTGTTTTCACAGTATTGCTATATGTAGTAAATACTGTAATATACAGGTATTTAAATATTAAATACCAGTACTGATATTAAATATTAGTAATCTTTTTGGTAATTGATTAAAACACTGAATGGAAATTTTTTAATAGGCCTACATTTTTGTTTTTTGAAATGGTCGATGATTAACATTATTGAGATGTATGCAGATCTTGTATGAAGATCTCAAACTTGAACTGATAATATAATATAAATAATTTTTTACTTACAGTGTGAATATACAGTATATCATTAAAAGTCACTTATATGCTCTCCAAATAATTTATTTGACCAAAATACAGTTAAACATAAACAATGTGAAATATTATTACTATTTAAATAATTGTTTTATATTTTAGCATATTTTAATAACATGTTTTTTTTTAATGTAACATCTTTAATGTTTTTAATGTCACTTGTGGTTAATTTAATGCATCCTTGCTAAGTAAAATAATACAATTATTTAAAAAATAATCTGATCTCAATCATTTGAGTGGTAGGCCTGATGTACATCACAAGAAAATAACATATTGCATTATATAATTAAGGCAAACTTAGTGCTGAAAATTGCTACCTTTAAAGAAAAATGTTCCATTGACACAAGATTCACAAAATAAAATGATCATTACTGATTTTAGAATTGATATAATTCATTAGTGTGATAGTAGGCTATTTTACGTATGATTTTAGAATGACCTTCAGTTGCTTTATCAAATAGCCTACACAATTTGTATGGTAGAAGCCATGCCTTTTCCAAGGATTATAGTAGTCAGTGTAGTAGGCTCACAGTGCATACGTCATCAGTATCACGTGAACGCGCGTAACAGTCCCTCACATGTAGAAGTCGGCAGCTGCATGAGAGAGGGAGATGAAACCTCAACTTGAGAGCACGGACCCAAAAGATGTTTACTGACACGGTTCTTATATATTTCATGAAATAACAGTAGACCTATACCTAGCTCGCCGTGAATGGTTCTTATGCCAAAGAAAATGTTTTAGTCATATTATCACCAGACAACTGTGAAGCCCGGCTGCATACCGTCCAGTGATTAATTTCAGCTGATTATAATTAGCGTTTTTCAAGCAATAGGACACAATTCTCAAGCGGGTTGCTTTAATAATACAACATCAGAACGAGCGCGTGGAGGCACCTGGGACGGAATCTCTCGCATGCACGCCGCCGCGCGCTCCTGCCACACTGAACACGGGAACGGGATCCGCGCGCTGGACATGAGGAGGACCTCATCCCGAGCCTGATTTCCTGCGGTCCCGGCCATCTGTGTGGCTTCGACTCGGAGGAGAAATTACTCTTACAAAATGACACAGCCTCAGACGACCACGGACCTGGAGCAGAGCTGCAGTATGTCAAAAAAGAACATGATCTCCAAAATTTTTAAAGTTCGCAAAAGGAGAGAAATGCTGTTAGTGCAGGTGTGCTTCATCTGCAGCGTCCTGTTATTGGCTTGGTGTATGTCGGCGTTGCTCACAAAAACGGGTAAGTGATTGTCCCTATATGGTTTGGTGATATTATACATCGCTAATTATGAGGTTCATTATCGTATAATGTATTATTAATTCGCCGATACAAGGTAGCAGTACATGCTTGTCCTTTTTGGGACGTCAGACGTTGAATTATTAACAGGCGAGCATCATTTTCTCTCAGAATTCAAATGATTACACAAAGACGGTTGGAAGCATCATCCGTTATTCTGTTGGATAGCCTATTTGTATATTTTGTCGGTTGGTATACTGTAGTTAGGCTTACGTTATATTCTCATTTGTGTGTTTTAAGTCTAACGAAATGAGACAAACAACGCTGATTTCAAGCCGTTTCATTTCCAAAATGTCATTTTCACATATAGTTTTTGTTTCTGTTCGTCTGTAAGTAACGGTATGATAAAAATAAATGAATGCACCGTTTCATATCATTCGACGACTAACGTTAGCTGCCATTTCAAGCTGTCAGAGTTTGAATCGAGTCTCAAACGCTTAGATGGGCGGGTCAGTATTTTGAAGGGCGGAGTCAACGTCACAGCCATATCTGTGACTAAAATTGCTTAAGATTACTTTCATTAATGTAGTATTACTTGATTTTCTTGAATGTTACATTGAATTGATTGCTTGGTGTACTTTCATGAGTATTACATTTCATTGAATGTACTGTAGTAGAACATCTCTTGTAATCTTTCATCAAAATAACTTCCCCTCCCTCTTGCAGCAACATCTCTTCTCTGATGACGTGTTTACTGGCGTGAGGGCGGGATCAACCTGTCACTCACACGAGATTGCACCAATAGCAAACCAAAACGATGGACAAAATCAAGTCCTGTCCTACATTTTTTTATTTTTCAAGAATCAGTTTCACTTGTATATACTTTACAATAAGGAAAAAGTCTATCGTTCGCAACTTCTGTTTCATGCTGACTTAAAGAATGTATTCCAGAACGTACTTCGTTGCTATTTGCCTGACACTTATGTTCTAACAACAACCATGTAAATAATTTACTCTTGTTGCAAAAAAAAAGTACAATTTACCTAGGGAACAACTTTCTTGGTATATTTTAGCTCTTTAAAGCAGTCACGAAACAGAAGTAGCGACAGATTTTTTTCTTTTATATTGTCATGTACATGTGACTAATGGGATATCAAAAAAAGAAAAAAAATGTAGGGTGGGGACTTGGTTTTATCTATCGTTCATAGGCACTGATTTATGTTTCTGCCAGTGGATGCCCGCACTCCATGTCCTATATCCTCCCACCACCCAAGGGATGTAAACGCACGTATTTCATTCTTTTATTTAGGTACTTGCAAGTGCAAATGCATTAACAACCAAATATAAACACCATCTTTATTCACATCCGTTTCCATCAGCAAATGATTACTGGGCTTTGCAAGGTGAGACAACAAATATGTTACCAATCCCCCTTAAACATTTTAAACATTATGCTCATTATTACGCAATAATTAATTATACTTGGTGTGTTAGCTTTTCAAGAGTACTGTCTTTTTCTCTGTGCTATGGTGTGCTTGATGTATTCCTTACACAAGTTACTCGTGTGTCACGAAGAGAAAGACACGGACTGAAAATACATAAACCAACCAAACAAAAACGGATATTCTTTCCATAAGTGTTGCGGGTCGCTCTCTCACTGATATACCTGATGATTTTTGGAGTTAATTACTTAAAATACAATTTATCATTGTGCAAAAAACAAAACCGAAAGCACAAGCTTTTGTGTCAGGTTGTAATATTAAAGGGTTAGTTCACCCAAAAATGGAAATTCTGTCAATAATTACTCACCCTCATGTTGTTCTAACCCTGGCCTGTAAGTGACTACAGTGGCTCAACCATAAGTTTATCAAGCGACAAGAATACTTTTTGTGTGCAAAATTAACGACTTTAGTTCACGTAGTGTAACAGCGCAGCGCTTCTGTGTTGTACAGTACGTCAGAATGTAGGCTCACTATTGGCCGACGCTGGTCTTGTGTGATGCTTGTGACGTACTATGCACAGTATCCAAACTAGGGATGGGCATTTTTCAAAAATATTGCATTCGAATATTCGGGCTCATAAAAATCGAATATTCGTTTATTTAAATAACGTTTAACTAAAAAGACGTTATTTTTTTAAGTTTTCTTTTAAGTTTTCGTCACCATTTCTGAACAAGCTTATGATTAGCAATATACACAACAAGCTTAAAATATATCTTAAGGTTTTCTTTTAGTTGAAACATTAAACAATACGAGTAAACTACAAATATAAAGAACAAAAGCATTTAAGCTCAAGCAGGCTAATGGAAAAAAACGCTAATAAAGCAGACCGCGCCAGTTATCGTACAGAAAGAGTCAGAATATCGTTATCGTGTTTATATTGTTTTACGTTCATGTTGAGAAAACAATAATATCCACATGCTCGAGTGAGAGAACGCGCTGCGCTGACACTCTGACAGACGTTGCAGAGACCAAGATAACGGTGTTCTAAGTGAAGTTTCTAACAGTCTCCCTCAACGAAATTTAAAGGAAGCATATGTCTCAAAATCATTTAGCTAAGTTAAGTTATCATCTTTCTCAGATCATTTGAATAGAAGCAATCACAATAGAAGCAATCACACCTTGCTTCTATTAATTGCTGCTCCAACAGAAAACATCTGAGTTAAAAACCTCGAAATCAACTACATGGTCTCATAGAAAACCTTTTTACCTGACTTTTTGTGTATGTAACCTATCTGCAAGATTATAAAGTCAATGGCAAAGGGAGTTAATTGATCCAACAGAAAACCCCTGCCTTAAAAGCCTCAATTGTAGTCCTGACATTATTTACGTAATGTAGCTTCATCACCATGTAACACACTTGCATAATGGCTGCCTGCTGGCTACTTTGGCTCGTTCTCAAATAGTTATAAGGCCAGGAAGAGTTTATCACTTTGCTTGAGGAAAGGTTTTTTTTTTTTTCTCTCTTCGCTCTAAGGCCGTGTGGCCACTAAAGCGTTTTTAGCCAGCTGAAAACGCTAGACGCTCTGCTGAAAACGCCTAGCTGTGGGCGCTTGAGAGCGTTTTGGGAGCGCAGTGTTTTTTCAGTTGAGACACTTCGTTGCTATGATACAGAATATCCGCAGCACAGTTTACTTGTAACTGATTTCGCAGATAATTTGTTTCATACTAAAAATTAAATTTTCATCCATTTTGTTCGGTTAGCTCTGCTGGTTGATGTCCTTGTACAGAAAGAATGTTGTGACATTTGGTCGGTGTGGTATTTGTCTCGCCCCTCCTACACTGTGATTGGACGGCTGGGTAAAAAGTGACAGTGATGAGCGCTGCGTTTTACCCAAAGTTTAACATTCTTCAACCTGTAAAAAACGCTGAGCGCTTCAGCACTTCAGCGAAAAAAAAAAAAAAAAACTCAGCACCTCGTCTCATGGCATTCAAAAATGCAAAAATGCGGCGCTCCCATTGAAAACAATTGAAAAAATACGCCAGCCGCGTGAAAAAAAACGCTTTAGTGGCCTTTAGTTTAACTATTTGTTTATTGAACTGTTATGAAATCATTGCCTCGGTTTAATTCGTGATGGTATTCCGGAAACCAGCACTCTGGTGGGATGTTTCTTAACTGTATAATATATTATAAATAAATGCGCGGGCCTCAACAGCGCAACTTTGTTTACCGTCAGTAGGCCTACATTAGGTAGGCCTATATTATTATCAACTATAGGCTATCAATCGGCACTTACATTAAATGAAATAAAATCAGAATCATCCTCGCGTCTTTGGTGATTCCCTAGTTATATATATATTTTTTAATATATAATTTTTTTTTTAATCAGGGCATTTTGTCCTGTTGGGCAAGTACAATCCTCTTTCACTTGTTCCTTCAAAAAAAACACACGTGTCCCGTTCGAGCCCAGGCATGCGTTTTCCTTGTTTGGTTTTAATCTTTAATCTTTGGTTTTAATTATAATCTTGCAGGTTTTCCCTGAAGAGAATTACGTTGTTGTAAAAGAGTGATGCACGTTCATTACGTTTTACCGTGATGAGAGTTCCGTGTCTTTTATCAAACTTAACACATTTTAATGATTTATCAGTCATCCACCCTCGATTAATTGGAATGTTGTGTTTTATTACTTGGCCCGCCCGACCCGCGGATTATGATCCAACAATACGGTTTTAGAATGAACACAGGCCGGGAACCCGCAACATAACCGTCACGGTGGGGAAAGTGTATCTGAGCATGTGACTGTCTGTCCGAGTTTTGTCGAGAGCCGGAGGCGGCACGAAATTTGACGGAGGCGGGAGCCTCGTAGTTCTCTATGCAGGAAAAACCCTGTTATATTGGATTCATGCATTCGGTCTTAAAGACTATGTAGTGTTTTAAAGTTTAACTCTGGATTTAATTACTATTTTGACAACTGGTTGTTTAATGCAATATTGTGTGCAAATAGATAAGTCCATAGGCTTGTTCCAGTCTGGATATTCTCGATAGTACATCTCAAAATTGTGAAGATCGCAAATCAGATTGGGGACCGTGATTGTTTGTTAAAAGTTTACCAATACTAGTTTGGGGGATTTAAGCTCTTTACATCTGGCAACCACAAACATCAATGTTAGTTAGGACTTGTTACCAATGCAAGCTGACCAAATGTCAAATAAAAAATCGTTCTCAGGATAAATAACGAGCGAGCCAATATGGTGACGATTATTTTGAATTAATCAAGCGAAGCAGATATCATTATCGTGATTAAAATATGATTAATCGTACAGCCCTCCCTGTCGTACAAGCACATCTCAGACACAAATGATTTCTCATTACAGGGGATTTTTGTATCACGCTTTTCCACTTACTCGCATTGTCTACAAAGTGTACAGCATTGCCCGTCTGGCTGAGAAATACTAGTGGGTGCGGTTGAGTTTAATTACGGCAAAATTACAAGCAGCTTAAGGGATTACCTGCACATGATATTGTAATGATGAGGTTGCTGAATATGTGCTTTCTGCTTAATGGCTCTCCGAATACTGGCATATCTGATGAGCCTGTCAGGAGTCCATCTGCTGTGCACTCCTGCTGTCATTACTCCTGCTTCCCAATTCTCATTCCTGTTCTTTTGCATCTTCTCATTTACCTCCATCGATAACTAAAGAAGTTAGTGCCGGCTGAAAATGCTGGTTAATGAACTTTATGGCTGTTGAGTTTATTATCCTGTCCTCCTGTGACAGTTTGTTACACAACTTTACTGGAACTTTTTTTTATGCTTCTCATAAGCTGTAAGTGGGTCATTCTGTTCCTGAATATTTTGACAGGTTTTGCTGCAGTAGATTTCAGCATGTGGATTTTTTTTCAGTGTCTATCTGGCTGCAACTAATGTACGGTAGCAAGTATTTATAGAATCAAGAGATAAAATATCTTTTTTGTATTTAAAGAAATAGGTCACCCGAAAAGGAAAGTTGTCATCACCCTCATCAAAAACACTATTTTGGTAAAACATATTTTCTTTAATAAAGTTCAATACATTTTTTTTTTTTTGCACTTTTCAGGGGAATTGTTATATAAAAGTCTTGTTATATAGTTTTTTGTATATTAAACTGGGATCGGAAATAATTTAAAGGGGTGGTTGATTATGATTTAATTTTTCTAACTTTAGTTAGTGTGTAATGTTGCTGTTTGAGCATAAACAGGGTAATAGGGACTACACAAGGTTCTTCTCGGGTTAGTGACATCACAAACCCTAAAATTTACATAAACCTTGCCCTCGGGAACACACGACAAAGGCCAATGTGCTGAGTCCACGAGAAGAGGAAGAGTTGTTGTAGTAGAGCACATTTGTGAGTCTGCTCAAGATGTCGCATCTGTCTTTTCACATTTATTGCAATACAGTACATAACACAAATGCAATAGCATGCCACTCTGTAGGCATCTTACAACGGTTCCCACGCGATCGATTTATAGATTATCATGATTCATGACAGAATATGCTAAGCAATGACTTGAAGATAGTTAACTCCACATCAGCTTCATAAATTCATCAACTAACCATTCAGAAACTTCCTGTTGCATTCTACATGTTGTCACCACTTCTTGAGTCTCTCTATCATTGTCCGACTCCGGTTTGAACATAAAAGGCAGAATGGTTTCTGACATTTTAGTGCGTGTCTGCAAGCTGTTAAGGACACGAGCTGTTGTAGCTCCGCCCTCTGTGTCGAGAGCAGCAGCTCATTTGCATTCAAAGGGACATGCACAAAACGATGTGTTTTTGCTCACTCTCAAAAAGAGACAATTTTAACATGCTATAAAATTTTTGTATTTTGAACTAAAACTTCACATACAGATTCTGTGGACGTCAGACACTTATCTTGTAAAAAGGGGCATAATACTTTAACATTTTAAAATTTAACAATTTAAAATGAACATTTCACCCTTTACGCAACACAGTAACAGTTTTCACTTTGAGTTAGACATGACAAAAGTAAAATGTAGAGCCCGACCGATATGGATTTTTGGGGGCCGATGCCGATATTAGGGAGTAAAAAAAGCCCGATACCGATATATCGGCCGATATTATTTATGTGTATATTATAATACAGTAGCAATATTATTTATGTGTATTATAGTACAGTATACCAGTCAAAAGTTTGGACACTTTCCTATTGGTGTGTACAAACTTTTGATGGGTACTTTACACAGTAGCTATAAACAGAATAAATATATTTTATAAACACGTTTTGCAATGATCACTCAAATGTGGTAATCAAACACTTGTGACACAGATGACACTGTAATGGAGGCAGGGGGAATGATAGAATGAGAATTATACAGCTGAGCTGTAACCAAACTAGTTTGCATTGCATGTTATATTATATTATATTCTAAATACTGTTGCATAATCTTCACTAACGACGACTTTGTCTTTTAATTTAGTCATAACTTGTATCAATAAATATATAAAAAGTGTCACTGACAAAACCTTATTATCTTCTATTTTTACTCTTAATTCCTCTAATCTCTACCAGTGGAGGAAGAACTCAGATCTATTTACTAAAGTAAAATTAAAAATATCATAATGAAAACGTTTTTAATTACATATGTACAGTACTTTTATACTATTTTAAATAATTAGTAAGCAAAATGTACTAAACGTGAAACTAGGCTACTCTTAATGCAAAATGGCCCTATATAAAGTGTTATAATTATATACATTTTTGGAATATTGCTTGATGTTGTAGCGTTATAGGCAGAATGAGCTTTAACACTGTGTCTACACCGGACGCGGCCATTACTGCTCGCGTCGCAACAGCTGTTTACCCGAGACAAAGCAGAATCAGTTTACTGTCTTAGATCGCTCGCGCCACGCATTTTAATCAATGTTTCATCAACCAATTGCCTTAATAAATAAGAAGTAGGCCTAAATATAGCAGACAATATAATCAGGACTTCTCAGCTGCGCGCTTGCAATAGTCACAAGCTCACACAATAGAAACGTGAGAGAGGCTTGTAGCAGAGAAATCAATTCTGTGAATTACACTGCGCAAATCACAAGTAGGCTACTACCCACCGGATGAAGAAGGGTTGGCTCTCAGTCTCCACAGGCTACATAAAATATTCATTTTATTTTATTTTTCGTGTTCGCATTTATGAGGAAAAAACAATGTTACAGACGCGACAGTTCAGCACTACGGACGTGAGCGCTCTGAAAGCGGCACTAAAATATGCTTTGAAACTTTCACATAGACATCAAACAGAAAGCACAAAACCTTTCGTTTCAAAGTGAATTTCGTTTTGTATTAATTGTATCTTAATTTTAATCAATGTTTCATCAGCCATTTGCCTGGATTTAATTTATAAGAAGTAAATTTAGCAGACGATAGATAATCTCGACACGGAGGCGCCTGCGGGTGAACTGGAGCTCGTCTCATGAACCGAAACTCGAAATTGAAATATATCTATATTGAAATGTCTACTTTTAAACAGAACAATTCAAAACGAAAGCCAGACAGACTCATGTAATCGTATGAAATGTGCATTTCTCTCTGGCGCGCGCTCACTGAAGATCGCGAGTCAGCATCGTCAACTTCATCTTTGGCTGACACTGACTGAAAACACTTGTTTATTAATAAACAATTAAAATGTCTCCTTGCTATATTTGTTGTATTCATAATCATTACTTTTGCCAGTTCTTGTGACAGCTTTTAGGTGCTTTATTGGCAGCGCCACCCTTACATGAATCACCCGCATTTTTTTAAATATTCATTTATCGGCCATTATAAATGCCGATACCGATAGTTAGGAAAATGCCTAAAATCGGCCGATAATATTGGCCCGCCGATATATCGGTCGGGCTCTAGTAAAATGTCAAGAACTACTTCTACATTTGTAATTGGACTTATTGAAACTGATGGTTTGAGAGTCATTTTTGGACCGATTTATTAATGGAGTTAGCTAACCTGTCATTTATTCTCCCTCATGTGTACCAAGCCATAATTTCATTGATCTTTAAAACGCAAATTAAGGTATTTTAATGAAATTTGATATGTCCCTCCATTGTTTACTCCACGCAACTACCACTTTGTCGCTCCAAAAAGTTCATAGAGATCATAAAACGAATCCATATGAATTGAGCTGTTTAGTCAACATTTTCTGAAGAGACACAATTGCTCTATATGATTGAATATTTAATTTAGGCTTTTATTCACATAAACATTCATCAATGCACACATCTGATATAAAAAAAAACGGAAGCTCAAGCATGTTCGCTTGACTTGCAAGAGCCAATGAGGTTTGTTCTTGCGCGTGAAGCAGGTTCGGTCGACCTTCTGTTTATGTTTGCTGCTCAATGTTTATATGTAAATAAAAGCCATCATATAAAGCTAAACAATACAAATTATCAGACCGCATTGGGGAAAGAATCCAGGCGTTCAAGAAGTGTCTATGCTATTGAATGTCAGGAAAATCCTCAAAAATAGAACAGATTGCCAACTCGAATTATGGCTACAGCTGCCTAGTCATTCTGTTGGATAATTTGTCATGCTATACAGAAAATGTAACCACACATTTTAATATTTTTGTTGAATTTTAGTTTTTGGGTGAATTTTTTTTTTTTTTAAATAATATAAATAAACATAATGTGTTCAGTGATTAACAGCTGTAATGCTAACTGTCCAATAAATATGCCCCACTAATTGTGTGCTATGCTTAGTTTCATAACAAGATAAATGTGATTATCCTGTTTTTTGGACCTCATTGCATATCCTCATGGAAAAGTGATGTGCTGAAGCATAGACATACAGACACAAAATCCTAATTCAAGCTCTGGCTGTTAGTACAGTATGCATGGCTGAATCTTCACACCAATTTTTTTTCTTTTCTTTTTTTTTCTTCAGATTTTCCCAAAATAAATACCCCCGGTGCTGCTAACCATAATACAATGCACATCCTGTAGGAACATTGATTAAAACAGAAAGCCTGGCAGATCAAGGCCACAGTATCACACACCGAACCCCAAACCGACAAGTAATTTAGCTAATTAGCTCCAAGTTGTTAACCATTCTTTGAGTATTTGGGTCGATGATATCAAATGTAATGCAAGGTGACATACAAACATATAAAATTATTCAGTGACATTTAAGTGATATTTAAACAATATTTGACTGTTTAAATGAACACTTTTACAGAAATATATTAGGTTAACAAAATACTAACATTAATTTTATTTTATCATTTATATTTTGTACAATACATGTAAGGCCTAAGTTTCTATATCTACAGATAATTCTGAATATTTTATGTAATGAGATACATCTTCATACACAGGTCATGGGCTGGTGCTACAGGAGGGTTTTGCTGCTCAAAGAGATCACTTGGGCCGAAGGCTTATGGCCATAGCGGGAGACAATGAGACTGAGGAGAACTGCACAAAACCAGGTAATGCATATGTCACTGAATAGTATGCAGTGTTTCCCACAGGATTTTGTGAGACTGTGGTGGGCAGTCCTTGGTCCCTCTAGGGGGGGTTTGCGGGCAAGACAATATTGTAAAGTTAAGTAAAATTAATCAATCTGACAACAATGCACGTACTTCAGAAAATATAACGAATAAAGAAGGCATAACTACTAATTACAATAGTATTTTCATGTTTTTCACAGTCAGTAATTCATACTGTAACATTCGTTTGTTCGTTGTGTCAAGTTGCAGTTTGTTTGAAATGACAAACCTGTTCACCCGAAGGAAAACTCGACGAAGTGCTATTAGAAGACGTCCTGTCATAGCTTTTTGGTACATAACGGCTACCGTAGTTGCAAAACGCATTTGAAAAAGCGAGGCGCTGGAGAGCACAATTCGTTTGAATGCAAAATACAATTTCACCGCTAGATGGGAGAAATTCCTACACATGTCATGAATGTCTTTAACATCCACCCTGACCGATGGCATCACCTTGCGGAAGACCGGGCAGCTTGGCGGTCTGCTGTGACAGAGGGCACGACTCTTTCCTGCCATGCTTACACCAGTTTTTGCACAAAGACGGCAGGTTACTGTACGTTCACACCGCTGCCGACTTGAGCTTCCAAAGTCATTCATTTTCAATGGAAGCTGGCTTCTCTCAGCTGCAAGGAGCGTCAAAGCATTGTCGCGTTTTGAGCGTCAATCAGAAAGTTGAAAGAAGCTCAACTTTATGGTAATGAGCTATGACGCGGTTCAGCAGTAAGCAGCGGCAAAACACCAGCAGGATAGGCATTAGTGATGCGCGGGTCGATACCTAATCGTCATAATATTCATGTAAAACGGCATTCACATACAAAAAATGTGTTGGCGCACCACCGCCAGTGCTACTCCGCCACCGCTGTGGAGATTTACAACTACGGTGGAGTGGTTGTCGAGTTTACTGGCACAGCCCTATATAGTATACAACAGTATATTGTACAAAGTATATAGCAAAGCTATATTTGTTTATTATAATTTGTTTTTTTTATAAACCATTGGCTGTCATGAGGCCATAATAACATTTTAATGACAAATTCAATTTGTACCACTGTAGTTGAGGTCAAGAAAAATATTCATGACCGTTATAATGGCCTCATGACAGCCAATGTCAAAACCAACCACCTGACAGTTTATTGTAATGTTAACCCACAAAGCTAAGTGGTTTCTATAGTTTGATAATTAATCTGCTATGTCATGTTATGACATATTTATGACAATTTATGTTGTCTTGGTAAAGTTGTCATTACCAAGACACTGACAGGTTATGGTGTATTGGTTTGTCAAGCTGTCATAACAAAGACATCTCAAACAATGTCATTTGCATAAAAAATGTCATAATTGAGTGAATGACACTTAATGACAGTTGTTATAAACATGCATAAAACCTCTTTCATATTCATGACATGTCATGTCATGATTATGAAGGTGTCATGTCAGTCTTATGCACACCCCTTCAAGTAAAGTGTTACCTTAAAAACTACCTGAAATGACAGAAAAAAATCTTTGGAATTTTTTTTATTTTGAAGCGTAATTTGATTTAGTTTCCATCGTGTCCCATTAGACTTCATGGGGAGGGCGGGGTTTATGACCTATACTGGGACCAATCACCTGGGGGCGATCGAGAGGATTTGGCTTCACTTTTCAGGACTTGTGCGGCACGCTTGGCAGAGTAATCCTCTAGATGTATATGGAGACAGAACTTCTTGAACCTTTTCGTTGCAGCAGGGTTGAATTGTTAGAATTAATCAATGAGTTATCACCGCCGTTACAACACGTAACGGAGCGCTGTCCCCAACACTGCAGGTGCTAATTTCTCTTCGATTTTATGTCAATGCTTGTATACCAAAATATGCATACTTACTGAATAGCTCAATCATTTTTATTGTTTCACAATCTGAGTAAATTTTATATTTTATTTTTTGGCTCAGCAGTCATTTATCATCTATTCGTTGTAGCCAATAAATTCAAATTTGTAACCATAGCGGGTACACGCATCGCCTACGCTAAGCTACTGCACCTTGTCGTAGTTTTAGATGGTGCAACATGTGTAAATATTCAACGGTAAGAGCTTACACCCAACTTTTTTACGTCCGGCTGGTGCAATTGGCCCCTTGTTACCAGAAATGCACTATGCATTATCAATCGCTCTTTACACTGAATGTGATCAAATCAGAATCGTCCTTGCGTTTCATTGCTTCCTTGGGTATTATATAGAAGTTGTAATCAGGCTACTTGTTTGGTCGGGCAAGTAAAATTCTTTCACTATGGCGGGCCGCTACAGTCTAGTTCATAACTAGAAAAAAGGGCATTATTCATACCAGTATTTCCCATTTTAGTGATTTTCTTAGTTCATACTGAGAAAAGACATTGTCATTGCAGAGCTTGCTAAACGTAAAAAAAGTCCCCATATCCCCCATGAGTTTGGGAATACATTGAAATTTCTCCAACCACTTCTGTTACTATTCTGAGATCAAGTCTTAGGGGTAAATTGTAGCATTTCACAATATGTTTTTCAGATCTGCTGTCACAGGACACGCACGAATGACAATTCAAATCCTTGATTTAATGCTATGCTGCCCTATGAGTTGCCAGCTATGCCAGGACGCGATACATTTAACTTGTTACTGGAATCTTATTGCATGTCGACACAGAAGCGACACGACTACAGGATGCAAAAAAAATCTATAAAAAATCAGTCAATCAGGTGAATGTGAACGGGCTCTCTGATAGGGCTCTCACTCGCAACGAATTAACAAGTACAATTAAAATTGCGAATTAAAATTCATAAATATTACAGCATTTTAACATTATTATAAAAAAATGTAACTGAACCAGCTTTGTCATAGACTACACTTAAGTTCACATTGAGTTCATAGTCCGAACGTTCTTCAAGTCTGATTAGGACACAGTGTTAGAAAATAAATGTATTCCACATAATGAAATTTCAATGTCTGTGATTTATTTTTTGCGTCCCTTGACGCACACTTTGGGAAATGCTATTTGCTTCACATATCATCCCCTTTTGTCTATTGTCAAAGATATTGACAAGGCAATGCTGATAAATGCATAAATCTTGAACAAAATGTAATATATGCATTAGAACGTCAATGGAATGGGGCCTGGTCCTGACAAGTTATTGAAATGAATTGTTCCAACAGTAAATTGAGCTGCCCTGACTGGAAATCTTTATCGCTCGTAGCAGCTTTGTGGAAAGACAAAAGAATTGTAAAAGAACATTTGCCATTTAGGAGAAAAATGGATCTGTGGCTTTGCGTTGCGTGTTCTATAAATGGAAGCAATAAGGATATTTTTAGATGTTTGTCCCCTCGACATTGCTGTGACCATAGGAGATGCTAGGGAAGATGAGACCAGATCTTCGGATATATCTTGGGAATTCTGGCATCTCTGCCCCAGGGCTCTCTCATTAAGCGGATTTTATTTTGTCGGATGCCACAGTTTGGTGTGTGTGTGACCCTGCATGCACTGCATCGTGAGATTCTGGAACGTTTCAGGGGTTGTCTCTATTAGAGTTGTGAGCTGAGTAAGTTTGTCATTGTGGGCTGATGGAATCTGCCCTTTCGATTTGTTCTCTGTCTGTAATGAATGTTTCAATGTCTTGGGGGGTGTGGAACAGCACAGCTCTCATGCACATTTGCTCAGCGGTATGCCATGCGCCGTTGTCAAACCCTGACATAGTGGATCTTCGCCTCGCTGCTCCCAGCCAGAATGTGAGCGAGCGGTGATCTGAGGTCTTTGCCAGCTACATAAGGGAGAATTTATGAATGCATTTACAGGTTTTTTTTAAGAATTGATGCAGTTAGCGGTTCTAAGCCGCTGAAAAATATGCCTTGTTTTTTCCAAAACTCCCTCCTACAAAGATACCCTTGAGACCGTTGTAATCTGAGATGAAGCAGGAAAGCATTACATCATCTTGATGTTGTCAAATTAATCAAAAGCAACATTAGCAAAATAGAGCCTTGCACGACAAACTAAAAGACAACTGCTTATGAAGCTAAATATACGCTTAACTTGACTGATTCAGCTACTACTTTCTCATTCTCACTACATTCCCTCTTTATAGGATGGCCTACACAATGTTTGATGGGCAGAAAACGCATCAGACTTCTGATGGGTTAAGACATTGGTTCTCAACATTTTTGACTCCAAGGCTCCCCATTGTCCACAACAATATTCAAGAGCCTTCAACTAATTAAAATTAGTTTCAGAATTCTCAACTTTATAAAACCCAGCCTTTTGGGTGGCTTTCACGACTAATTCAGCAATATCTATCTGGTGATAAAGGTATTTTCCGAACGCCATTCCTTTTGCAGAATGGCTCACTATGGTAAAAATGCTGATGTTTCTGTACAGCTCTTGAGTCTTAGGCCGTTTTTACACTGAGCACGTTTGCAGCAGTCCGAGCGCGATTGTTCCCAGCGCTGGTCTGGTTTCCCTCTTAACTTGATTTTCTCGAACCCTCGAGCATTTGCGTTCATCTTACGTCATCACAAACCGGTTACTTTTTTCTTCCTGAACAAGTGCGCACCCGAGTCCCTGTTGCCTTTACATTCACGCAAGTCACTGCACAGTTCAAGTGCAACCGAACTCGGACCACCTCCTCCAGGTAGT
The DNA here is from genome assembly GCF_029890125.1 of Rhinichthys klamathensis goyatoka. Classification (NCBI taxonomy): domain Eukaryota; kingdom Metazoa; phylum Chordata; class Actinopteri; order Cypriniformes; family Leuciscidae; genus Rhinichthys; species Rhinichthys klamathensis. The sequence goes on from NW_026606581.1 coordinate 2,314,327, forward strand.
CTCGGGTTCGGGACCTCCGTGCGCTCCCAGGTCCACATTACAGCTTTCACATTAGCAATTTTTCATATGAACATCTGATGTTTTCCTCAAACCATTGTTCATTCCTTGCTGTAGACATCAACACAGTGCCCACGCATACCTTTGGCTATAATTGAAAAAAGGTGAATAAGTTCATTAATGCAGTTTCTCTTGAGAGGTTTAGTGTCTGCCCTCATATTACCATTAAGGGGTTTCACAAAATATCAGTATATTATACTCACTGTGTAAAACATTTGACAGTTCACCACAATATTGTTCTGGCCAATAATAACCTACTCACAGAAGAAAAGTTGACATAACAGCCATAACACTCCAGCCAGAGTTTCTAGCTTTGTGACATTTAGAAGCAGGTAAATGTGAAATCGATGATACCGTAATAATCAATGTGCAAAGTGGCGGCGCTTTCAAATACTGATACAGCAATCTCTGTGAAAGCTTGCACAGACTACACTTAAGCAATTTGTTTAATGTCTTGCAACTTTGTGGTCAGAATTTTCATCCATCTAAAAGTAATGAGTAGCAATTATTTCATAGGAATTTCTGTAAACAGTCCTGACTATAGAGAATATCAAGTTTACTTGATACTAAGTGCCTCTCAAATATCTTTTAAGGATTTTATGCCATGCACCTTGCACGCTTTGGCGAATCAAGTGTTTGTTTGCTTCCTCTGAAGAGCTCATTGTAGCAGCTTTAGTACTTGGTAAACACTCCTTCCTAGCAGACTGATTAAAATCAATTGCACACTGATTTATGGAAGTTGCATAGCAGTCAGCCAATCAAATTGGAGCTGGCCAGTTCTTGCCATTTCTGCATGCAATATGCATACAGTCTCTAAGCTGTCCATGGACACTTTCTGAAGCTGAGACTATAGGGTAGGTTGTCATCAATAAGCTTATGTTTCTCTTTTTAATAAACCATAGGTTCCTTCATTGTCAGTTTATGTGAAGTTGATTTATAATTTGATGTGATTAGGGCATCATACCAATGTCTTCAGCTCAAGAACGACATGAAACATGGGTGTCTGGGGGGGTATTAAAAAGTATTAAAAGTTGATAAAAATCAATTTAGAGAAAATTAAGGCCCTTAAAACGTCTTAAATGCCATTTTCCAAGGTATTAAATATTGTATCTTTTCGTTATGTATATTTGTCCAAAAAGGTTGTATGCTAAAGTTTGCCTGAATTTAATCGTTTCGGCGAAAAGTGGGCTGTGTAGTTTATTTATGGAATCCCGCTAGATATGACGTCATCTGTTACCGCGCTCACTGACTGACTGCACTGCTGCGTGATAGCGCATTATGTCCCTTTACGCACGGGTGTTAAACAACATCGTTGACTAATGGGGAAATGCAATATACACAACAAGCTTACATTTACATCTTAAGGTTTTCTTTTATTCAAAAAATGTAAAGAACAGAAGCATTTAAGCTCAAGCAGTGCAAACAGGGTCCGAAATTAACACCCGCCAAGCGCCAAATGCGGGTAGTTTTTCCGTTTGGCGAGTAAATCTCAAAAGGCTATCCGTACCACTGGCGGGTGAATGTTCATACCAAAATAGTAATGTAATAAAATGTTTATTACAATTGCATTTTGTAATGTTATAAACTATCTGGCATGAGGGCTCGGATTTGTTGTGTTTGCCAGTAGGGATTAGGGGTGGGGGAAAAAATCGATTCTTAGATGCATCGCGATGCGGATGTGGACGATTCTGAATCGATTCACAATAGTCAAAAATCGATTTTCAAAAAAAAAAAAAAAATTTTTAGATATATATTTATAATAACGTAATATTGACGGAACGCGAAAGACGGAACTCTGAAGCGCGGAAGTGCAGTGGCCGCACCGTCTGTGGCGTGCACATAACAGACGCGGACGCGATGGCTGAGCGCCAAATCCAAACACCCTCCTCGTTAAAAGCTGACGTGTGGAAATATTTTGGCTTCTGAAGTTGAAGGGGGAAAGGAGCTGGACAAGAGCCACACTAGTTGTAAGCTTTGTAGAGTAAAACTAAAATATTTCGGAAACAAGACAGAGGAGGAAAAACACTCGGCTGTAACGTTACCGGTCGTTGTTATATTATTAATTTACTACAAATATGCTGCTGCTAGTTCAGACACCCCTAGTAGGGATGGGAATTGAACTGCTGCGCGTGTGACAGGGCGCAACTGAAGAACGAGCAGAGAGAGCCCCGGTCGCGCGCGCGCACTCTTTCTCTTCGGTTCAGAGACAGGCGAAAGCATAGACATAATAAATACATAGACGCCCTATTGGCCGCTGGAGCGTACGTCAACGGCGCCGCCATGTTGGGGATGGCAACTTTCCCATACCTGTCATACCGGGAATTGAGAAAAATGCATGTTTTGTGCGCTGTTTGGGGCTGTACACATCGCCACACAATTGAAAACAGCTTTCGAGGAATTACCTTTCACAAGCAAGACTGAACGTTTGTTTTTGGTTGTATTTGGTCATGATTTAATTAGTAATAGTAACGTTCAGAGGATAAATTTAAAAATACTACTGTTATTGTGTCACGAAATGTAGTTTAAATAGTTTTTCAGTCGACAATGTAGTTGTTTAAAGCTCAAATATGTGGTTTGTTTATAAAGATAGCGCCTATTTAAAAATTTGATCTGACGTTTTCGGAGTTGTAAGATGCGCTCAGCGCTCGTCTACCCCGCCTGGAACAGCCGTACCTCGGCCAGTGCTTTTGAAGTTTTGCCGCTGACTCGGATGTCTGTAGTCTAGTGGTTAAACATGAGATATAATTCGTCTTGTGTATATCTAACGGGCGATCTTTGGTCTCATTAATCTATAAATGGTTCCCTGGCAAATCGTTTTGGCTGAGGGCAAAGTGAAGTTTCATAACTTTATATTTAGGCTATTTTAACATTGTATCCTGCTGTATGTTTGACTGAAGCTACTTCTGTTATAATGGCTATAACTGATCAATAAAACTGAAATTTAACAAAAAGAGTTAAATATTAAAGTCACTATTTAACTTATTTTTTATTGTGTATATTCTGTAATTGATATTTCTTTTTCTATTGCTATTATTATAGTATTATTAATAAACTATGCTATTATCAATATTTTTATGATTGTATTATTGTACTTATGATATTACATAATTATACTAATCATTACTATTTTATTTGCTGTATACTATTTGTTTATTTTATTGACTAAACTATTTACTATTACTTCTCACTTTATGTTATATATACTATTTGCATTGCACTGTAGTTGTACCATAACGTATTATTATAAAGGATCCATCAGTTATCTTTGTTATTGCTAAAATCTGGTCAATCACAGAAAATGCTTTTTCCACAATAAGAAAACTTAAATTATATCTCTGTATGGGGGTCTTCACCATTCTTATCCAAGAATAAAAAGCCAGATACATGACAAGCCTGAGCTTTGACCATTCTTTATTAAAAAAAATATTTTACTAGTCTAACTATCGAGATTTTAAATAACTAGAGATGGAACTTTTTGTACACCACATACAAACCACTGTAATCGGTTGATAAATGTAAAAACAGTTTGTTTTTATCCAGAAAAAACGCAGCTCCCCCGTTTACTTACATTTGATTACAGTGCAGTCTTGCCCTCAGCAAAATGGCGGACCCGTTGACGTATCGCAGCAACGTTCCAAAGCGGCCAATAGGGCGTCTATGTATTTATTATGTCTATGGGCGAAAGTATAAACAAGGCTTCACCGTCTCCTAAGCGCTGTCTTGCTCTCTCTCCCTGGCACATATTAATCAAAATAAATCGACACGATGGTAAAAGGTCGGAAGACCATAGTTTCATGTGGAGCATTCAGATTTTTTTTTTTTTTTAATTACCACTGGGTGTGAATTGTGCTAAAATACCTTATCTTCTCTGAAAAGCGTTCCGCACATTCAGCTGACATAAACCACACTTTAAATAAACGAAAAAAACTATCCAGTGATTAAATGTTTTCTGTGTTGACACAAATCTTGTGGGATGTCCTAGCTGCCGGGATAATCATCACACAACGCGTACACATCCGATAATGACACGTCCAATTCGCGAACTAATGACTCCTTTGAACCGATTCATTTTAATGAATGGTTAAAACAACTGATATTTCCAGTCCTTCAGTTACTGATCGGATCAGTCAAGAGTAAATGGAGTAAAAAAATAAGCTGAGTAAAACAAAAACAAAAATTGAAATAATTATGATATATTATTATTGCAAATATTTTATTAAATATACAATTAATACATTTCATTTGTACAGAACTATTTTCATAGGCACCACCACAAAAAATCGATAAAAATGGAAAATAATAGACCAGAAATATAAATGACGACAAAAAGTTTAAATATACCTAACCTAGGCCTATATATAGATTAATGTATATGTGACACAAAAAGGCTGTTTATTATTTTGGCCGGTAAAAAATATGCTTGGCTGGTGGATTTTTTCATCTACCAGTCCCCGTGGCAGGTGAGCCAAAAAGTTAATTTCGGACCCTGATTGCAAACGTAGGTATACACTCGAGTCAGCATAATATTTATCTTGTTTATATTGTTTCACTTTCATGTTGAGAAAAACGATAATATCCACATGCTCGAGTAGAAAACGCGCTGCGCTGACAGATGTTGCAGGGACACAGAGACGGATAACGAAGTTTCTAACAGCACTTTGCGTTTTCTGTTATTAAACCTGTCTTCCTTAATGAAACTTAAAGGAAGCATATGTCTCAATCATTTTGCTATCAGTTAAGTTATCTCGCTCACTCGGGTCCAGCTGAGTTTACCTGCAGTCGTGAATGCAGTGATGAACAGCTGTCTTTCCTCATTCGACTGATGTTTGGATTTCATGTTATTTCTCATTGTGGTGGTGATATTATAACTCCGTATCATTAATTAATTTGATTAAAAGTAATTCCATTTTGTAAGATCATTTAGTAAGAGAATTTTCATCCAAGTTAGTAATTCCAAACTTTGTGAGGCTGATGACGACATTATGTGATCAAATACAGTCAACACGCTACAAAGCGCCACCCAGTGCATTTAATTATAACTGCGAGTTAGTGCTTGGGATTTATCATGGATTCACAGCATTTACAGCCAGCAAAGCAACGTAGTAAAATTTGAATAGTATTTAATTTTTTCGAATAATAATTAGATCGAACATTCGTGCACACCACTAATGAGTAATGACACTCTGCTCAGGTGCATCAAATCAAGCACTCAGTGGTAATCACAGGTAAACTGAATGACCAGTCAGGTGTTTGTCATGAGATGTGTAGCCTACCACAAAAGAGCTATGGTTTGCACTTTGCAGACAGTTTTAAGAGTTGATGTTATAAATACGCCTTTTGAATATACTTTGAACTCATTGGGTCTCATTCATGAAACATTCGTAAATATGCGAGTGATTTGCGCGTAAAGAGACCTTCCCGAAAACTCTTCTCCTGATTCACAAATACTTCGTAAACGTCAGATGTGATAGTGAAGTGTGTGTGTGTTAATGAATTCCAATCCGTCGTAAATGGGATGCGCGTGCACGTTCATTCTCAATTACCATAAATCCCGCCCATTAAATCCGACTGACAACTATATATGGGCATCATATTATGACATGAAAGCGAATGAAACAAAAAAATTCTCAGATGCAGAAATTGAAGTTTTATTATCAGAAGTTCATTCAAAACGGCACATTTTATTTTCAAGCGTACATAGTGGTGTATCGGGTCCTAAAAAAAAGGAAGCTTGGCAGCATATTACAGATGCAGTTAATGGAGTTTCATCTGTTAATCGAACAATCCCAGAAGTGAGAAGAAAATGGTTCGACATTAAGCTTGAGAGCAAAAAAACGAATTAGTTCACTTCGGAAAAATAGTATTCAAACTGGAGAAGGACCACCATCGCAGATGCTATTACTGGCTATCATAATAAGAAAAACCGTATGTAATTACTATATATAATATTTTTTCAAAATGCTGTGCAAATATGTACCCGATTAAGGTGTATTAAAATGCAGCCTTATTAATGAGAAAAACGTTCGGGTGTTAAGCGCACTATTTGCGCGTGGCTGGGAGCAGGTGTAGATTTTTTTCGTACCAACTAACATTTGGAAAATACGAACATTTTAATGAATCCGAAAATTTACACCAGAACCACTTTACACACGATTTACACAAAAATTCGTTCTGCTCGTGTTTCATGAATGAGACATATTGTCCCTTTAGCTCGGAGAGGTTTATTTTCACTCTTCAATAAGTTTTGTCAATTGTTTTGTTTATTGGTCTAATTCTGGTTTCTGGTTAATAAACCTTGGTTTCTGGGGTAGTCACTCAATTAATTATCTTGTGCTTCATTCACACCCTTCTGAATTATGTTGCATTAAGGAGTTATCACAAACTAGGACTGTTTAGTTGTGCTATCTTACAATCAATATATAAAAAGGTGTCGCCGATGTAATGGTTAAAACTTGAAGTGGCGATGAGGTCTTAATGTATGAAAGGGGTCTTCAAAAAGGTCTTAAAAGGTATTACATTTAATTCCATGATTCCTGTATACCCTGAACTAATAAAAACACGCAAACAGCATTCTCAAGGGAGAACAGCACTTATTACTGTTCTTTCTGCATTTATGTTCAGAATTCAAACATGCTCAATTCAATCTATAGCTGTAAAAAGAAGATATTTTTCTTGTTCTTGTGATTTTGGTAACCGGAGAATCGCACTGAAGAGGCGTTCACATAGGCAAACATGCAGGTGCTTTGATGAGAGCGTCCTCCATTATGTTTATGCTCCTCAGAAGCTGCTCAAATCAATAAGTAATCCAAAAGAGAGAGAGCGCTCAGACAGTCTGGGTCGGATGCCAGCTTGATGACTGAAAATTGAATGAGCAGAATGCTCCTGTGCCTGTAGAGGGGTTATTTTAGGAACTTGCAAACGATTTGATCAATCTTTTCCAGTCTGTGAAAAATGTAAGGAAAAAGGGTAGAATGTGTTGTGCTTTGTGTGTGCACTTTTAAGATGTGACTACTGCAAGCTCAGGCACTGACATAGGTTAATACACTGAGATATGCTGCATAACTGTAAAGCTGTTGAATAAAGAAAACATTCTTTTACAGCGGGAGGCTTGTCAGATAGAGATGGGGCTAGAGGCGGCATTGTATTTCATCCAAAATTAATGGTGCTCTTTCCGGATTGCTCCTGTTCATGAACTACGCTGTTTATTCAGAAAAAGACTCGGAACTATTTGACATTTGAATGCTTACAGACCTTGACTGGTGTAATTCTGCTTTCAAATCAAGCAGTAAATAAGTCTTAGGTTGTGCTCTGGGTTGTAATCACTGGCAGTAACCAGACACACTATCCACAGTTAAACATGAAATGGCATTCACAACGGGACCACCTCCGCAGGATGGCTAGCTTAGCCCATTCCAGCAATCACTCATGCCCAGCCCACTTTGAGAGTCCTATAGGTGTACACGTTACAATTAACTGCATAAGTTTCTGCATACAGAATCTGCAAGATGTTTATCATTTAATAAGTATATAAAAGGAATCACAAAAATTTAGTCCAAAATTTTCGATATTCGAAGTGTTTGTCATGTAGTTTAAAACCACAATTATCATTAGAGACTGATATGGAATTTTTTTTTTTAGCCATATCGCTCAGCCCTTAGTATGTAGTACAGTATATGTCATTCTGAACACATCCTACAATTTCTTGCATAAGGCAGCGACTCTAACATGCTATTCTGACAACCACACACACCTCCAGCTCAGCACAGTATGTCCAACTGCGAGGCGCTGATCCTGCCATGTGTGTTCACATCAGGACAGACGTTGATGGAAAAGGTCATCAGATGACGGGAGAGAACGAAGCACGTACGGTCTCACTCTACCTGAGATGCTTCTCCAGGGTTTTCGTGGATCCTTAAAGTCTTAAAGGGGTCATATAATGGTGCATGCACTTTTACAAGTTGATTGTACTGAAATGTGTGTTGGCAGTGCCTGTACACAACCATCATATAATGATAAAAATCCATCCAGTGTTTTTGTTTTTATCTCCTTATATGTTTTCCCCTGCCTCAAATCGAGCCGTTCGAGCCTGTGACGTCACAAAAACGCACGCCCCTCCCACGATTGTTGATTGACAGGAGCATTTCAACACAGACCCGCCTTCGCTTGTGAGCGAGCTGTCAATCATAGTCTGCGCGGACCGGCGCGGTCATTGTTGATATGCTGGAGCACTGTCTATGAGCAGAATGGCGTCTAAGCGATTGTGGTGTTCTGTTCTTGGGTGTCATAACGAACACAGCAGTCATTTTAATGTTCCTAAATCCGAACCGCCGAAGACGCAGTGGCTGAGTTTGTTTTCGAAAGGAATATTCCCCACGAGCAACGTCAATGCTTTCATATTTGCGCGAATCATTTCACACACCAGACTGCTTTATAAACGAGGATCAGTATAAAGCTGGATTTGCTAAGAAGCTGCTCCTGAAAAAAGGATTGGTACCAGATATTCGTGTTCCTGCTGAATCTCCAGAAGAACGGAAGTGAGTGTAATGTTTTATTAAACTTTATATTAATATATTAATCTTTGCAAATCGCTAGCTGCACGCTTCACAATGAATGCGTCTAAGGTTTACACTCAGGGTACATTACGGCATGTTTTCTATGTATGACGTTCTCAATATAATTCATAATCCCACGTTTATAACGGTACTGAACAACGCGTTATGGTTATTGAGTTACAAATGGTGTACGCACAGAACAGAGGGGCGGGGTGAGCACAGCTCATTATCATTTAAAGGCATATGCACTGAAACGGCGTGCTGAAAACAGAGCTGTTTTTGACCAGGTAAAATAAGTGTTTTCTTACAATACTAATGAGAATTTTTAATTAAAGTATATTACAAACTTTTAATTTAGACCCTAAAGAATCATATTAGCTTGTACAAAAATGGCATTATATGACCCCTTTAAATTAGATTTTTAAAATTTAAGGCCATAAAAAGTCTTAAAAGGTCTTATTTTTTATTTATGAAAGGTCTTAAATTTTCGATGCCAATTTGACTTGCACATATCTAAATGTTTTCCAAATTAAAACTATCTGATTATCATACTTTTATTTATTATTCTTTCTTTGTGGATTTGCTTGTTCACGTGACATTTCGCATCACATTTGCGGCAGATTTACGTCTGTCTCCTGCACGCGAAACAGGAGGAGAGAAGCAAGTTGGTAAATGTCAGTTCAATTGTAAGTTCATTCATTGGGCGTAATATTGTGCGATGTGTATTGTCTATTATGATTTTGTAATCATTGTTTTAACGATGTACGAGAGCTGACATCGCTTTTGTCTCTGGTGCTTTCACTGCTTGATGTGCGCAGTTATAGGTATGTTCCCAAATGAGTTTTTGTCTTTTAATTATATCATATGTTATCATACAATATCACATTGCAAGAGGGCCGTTTTCCCGTGCACAATTGCAAATGTGATTATTTATTTTATATAACAGTTAAATTAACATTTGTGAGTTACATTTTATAAACAATATTGTCAATATCGTTTGTTTTCCTTTTATTTCGCCGCCGGAAATTTCAAAATGAAACCGTAGCAAAGTCTCCATGCAACAAACAGCGATGGTTTTTTGGACTAAAATCTGCGTTTTGAACAAATCAATTTAATGATTCAATGAACAATCACTTGCTGCTTTCCCTAATGAATCAGCTGTTTGAACAAATCGGTTGAATTAATGACTCAACTCACTCAAGACTTGCCGCCACCTAGTACTGGTGGTTTTAGTTTCACATTTAAAGTACCCTTTAATTAGAACGTTAAAATTAGAAATCAGTTCATATTTAAATATTGAATTAAAAAAACTATCTCATAGCTTTATTTATGCAATTGTAAATATATTGAGACATATTTTTGTCAATATTGCACACCCCTAATGCACGGTATTAATTTTGATTTCTTCGGGTCGTGAAAAGGTCTTAAAAAGCCTTCAATTTGACTTTAAAAAGTGTGCAGTAACCCTGTTCTCCACAGTAGCTCATCCTATATGCTGTTTGTATAGCAGATACAAACCCAAAGCACATACGTACATGCTTGTACTGTATTTTGTTCACCATTTGTTTGGAGACGCTGACAAAGCCTCGACCTGAAAGCACTGTCATGATGTCCACAGAGACGGGGAGAGATTGTTTTTAATGGTACTTTCATTAATAATGGATGCAGCATGCCAGAGCTCCTAAGGACTTTTAATAGATTTACCTGCAAGAGATTGCGATGCTTCACACAAGTGCATCAACCTGGATAAAAACAACTTCCACTGTCAGCAGCAGGTCCTGCTGAATACCACATGAAGTCCCATCTTACAGAAGCAGCACCTATGGAAAATGGTTGCTTCATCATTCATATCCGCTGATATTTAATCATATTATTTACTAATTTATATGCTCCTATAATTTATAATTTGATGGGAGAAATGGTACAATTGCTAAAACGCCTATAGGCTTAAATTGAAGGAGGGATCTGTGCCATATCTAGAGACCAGAACAGAGACTTGTTGGTGGGCTATTTGATTTTGGGTCCACCTATCAATGGCTTCACATCCACCCAGAATGCCCTATCAACTGCTTAGCAACCACCCACAACACGTAGCAATATCGTGGTCAACTTTTGCATACACTCACAGGTCACCTTTTTTATTTTATTTTTTATTTTTTTGTATATAACCCTTTGGCTTCAAAATATAATGTATTCAGTAGCACTAAGCAGTTCAGTTCTCTTGGGTGTGGCTGCTGTGACTGTCTGGAGTATGTGTATTTTGTTTCTGGTAGGCTGTGCATGATACTCTGTATGTCTGCATGTGCTCTGTGGGTTTTCTCAAGAGACGACCTTGAGGGTGTCCTCTCCTTCTCGTGATATGGGAGGGGCAAGCTGTGGGAAGGGAAATGTGATCAGGGCACCAATGACTCTTCCGCTTGATGGATAAAACGTTGGGATTTCGTTCGTTTTTCTCAACCCTTCAGATAACTACAATGGAAGCGATGATGGTGCTTGTGATAAAACATCACGCCACTATTGCTGTCATTTATGATAGATTACTTCTTAACAAGGAGAGCTAGTTCCTTGAGTGTTTTAATGAGCTCTTTTCAGATTGAAAAATTTGTTGGCAGTAGAAGATTTAAGCCATTTTTGATGCATTTACTAGGGGTGTGACGAGATCTCGTGCCACGAGATCTCGCGAGACTAAATATGACGAGATTTCTCGTCGAGTGAAAAAGCTGTCTCGCGATATCCCCATTAATATTCCACCGCTACACTCACATTCGCCTAAACTATCGTTTTGTTGTTTTTATAAAAAAATAAAAACCATTATAAACTAATGCAAAAGTCTGCTCTGCTCATCCAGCGCGAGTTGCCGTTGCAATCAGTGCAGCACGAATCACAGTTCACTGATCGCGTGACGATGGCGGAGGATTCGTTGCGCAACAGACTAAACGTCTGGTAAATGTCTTATCATTTAGAATGCGCGCTCAGCACCGCTGCTCCCTATACGCGCGGTCACGAATTTGTAAGTGAAAGTAAAACACAAGCTCCCTGATGTGCATTGCGCACAAATTAGGCTGCATACATAAAATAATCCGTCTCCCAATACCCATCTCTGGACTGTTTATTTGCGGCTCTGGTCTCTGTTGGCACTGCGAATATTGAGAGAGCACTGTAACGTACAAAGGACAACAGACAAGGGAGGCTCCGTTTCTGAACTTATAATCGGAACGCAAGAACAACTGTAGAGACAAACAGCCTCGTTTCTCTCGGCCTTTTCCGAACTCACCGCATTAACCCTATAACTGCCGGTGCAAAATAAAACCGCAATTTCACAACAATTATAAAGAGTCTGTGTGCTAACTTTGATTATGGTTGCACTCGCACTTATTGTTTGCACTTAATAAGACTAAGAGAAAACAGTTATTTATTTTTGTTATTTATACGGTTTTTATTTCTCTGTTAAATGTGTGTTAAAAGGAGTTCAGTTAGGAGGTCACACACAGCCTCAATCAGAAGTTCTGAAAGCTCTTAAATGTACAGTAAGGTCTGAAGAGACTAATGTGAAATTATACAGGAGAAAAGCCAGTCAATAAAAACCTTTTACAGTGCTTGAATATTGTTTTCTTTCAATGCATTTGATAATTCATACTCATAAAGTAGACCTGAAATGACATGCATTAGAAGATTATTAGTTAAAACATTGAAAAATGCACCTGCATACTATTTTTCCAGCCATGAATTTTGTCATTGAGGATTTCTGAAAAATTGTGCAAAAATCTCGTCTCGTTCTCGTGAACCCAATCTCGTGTCTAGTCTCGTCTCGTGAGATAAGCGTCTCGTCACACCCCTAGCATTTACACAGCAGACGCTTTCATTACTGGTGTTTGCTTTGAAGGATAATAATATGGGTGGAAAAGTCTGTCTTGCATTACCCCTTAGGGGTCTAAGGTGTTTTTGGGATCCTTAAGATGTTTTGACATGCCCTGACATTTGTGCTTTTTTCAGTTGCTTATAAACATATTAATGGCAGAGGTGTCATTACACTCTATTCAGCACAAACAGGGCTACCATAATATGTGAGCAACATGTTTGTATTTTTGAGAGAATGTTTATGCATGGTTATTGAAAAAATAAAAAGTTAAAGTTTCTGAAATAAGGCCATAAAACATATACTAAATGTGTCCAAGACTTTTGACTAATGGATGTTGTCGCCTAGAGCAGCGGTTTTCAATAGGTGAGGCGCGGCGCCCCCACAGTTATTTTTTTCTTCGCGTAGGGGAGGTGCGACACGCGAAGAAAAAATAACTATGCAGCTCTATTAATATCGGCTGTGAGGGAAAAAAAGAAAAAATGTTTGGGAACTTGCATGCGGTTTAATAGTTTCGAGTCAATTGATTTCACCTACCAATCATATGAGAGGAACACAGCTCTAACACGTTACAAGCCTATCAGAAGCAGAGCAGGGTGGGTCCTGGCAACACAGTGTGATTGAGGTTAGAGTCGTCTGTGAAAGCATGGAGCGCAAGTTCATGTAGCCTGGGGGTGATGTTCTACCCACAGGCGTAATTTAAAATTTAAATTTTACACTTTAAAATTCGTTTATGATTTTTAACCGCACGCCGTCATTGCCACGGAGGAGCACGACTGAGCCTGTGTAAAATAACGTTAGCTCACTGACTGAGCGTTCTAATGAGCAGGCCTAGCGGTTGCGGCACAGACAGCGATGAAACGCCAGAAACAACCACAGGTGACTTTAATGTGAGTTTAAAGTGACTTTAAAGGAAATGTGAGTTGGTTGATTCAGTAAATTAGCTCAGGTCAGGATAATCATACTTTGTCTACACCTTTTGATGTTAGCCTTACATTGATTGAGCTAATGTTAACATAGACTGCTGCTAGGTAACTTCAGACTGTTAGCTAAATATTTAATGTAGAACATTGTGTAGCTTACTAAAACAACATTCGGTGTAGGCCTACCATGAAAACGAGTCCACTTTAAACCGCAGCATTTTCTGTCAGCAATGTATGACAAGTGCTGTCAACGTTAATGCATGCGATTCATTTTTGTCAGCTGTCCTTACCTACTGTAAAGGGAGGCTCACATTCACCCAATTTGAAAACCCCTGGCCTAGAGTTTTTGCTTCAAAATTATGTGAAAATCATCTTGCCTATAAACATAAAACATTGAAACATAAACATAAAACCTGCCATTGTTCACATAAAACAATACATTGATTTAAATTTTGTAAGACACCTTTTTGTTTAGAAAGGCAATATGTGTGGGGGCGTAAATAATCATGAATAATGGACGTGGCATGCGCTGCGCTATTAGGACGTGGCATGCGCGGCGCTATGAAACACATTCATTTCAATGGCTTGCGCCGCGTGAGGACGTTTTGTTGCTTCGTCGACCAAAGCGCAAGCGGATCTAGCTAGACCGGAAACGAAACAACAGGCACGCCGCACGCACTTGTTTGGGCTTGCGAGCCGGCCAAATAGTAGGTTAAAGTTACGGTTTGAGTGGATGACGAGCGCGAGACGCCGAAATGGATGCCAATAAGATTCTGAATGGAAAGTTTACTTTTAAAAAGTTGCAAAATGGTTCCATCGACAAGACCAAAGTGATCTGTGTGTTTTGTCGTTGTGAACTGAGCTATCATCATCGCAGCACGTCCAGTCTGAAATACCACTTCTTGATGATGGCCAAGCACACACACAGCTGATGCGAATTCTCCGCCCCCTTGTCAATATCAGGACCTCGTCAGTATTTCTTTCACCCTTTTATTGATGGATAGTGTTGCATTGTGTGAGAGATTATTTGCTCCAAGTGAGAATGTTAGTGTGAAATTTACAGTATATCCCAAAGTTGTTTTCAATAAAAAACATTTGCACAAAGCAAGCCAATCCACTTTTCCATGTTGATAAGAGCATTAAAATGAGAAAAAATAATGGGACAAAAAGAAATTAAGAGACATTTAGAATAGATAAAAATGTGTGATTAATCGCCAGTTAACTATGACATTAACCCTCTGGGGTCCAAGGTGTTTTGGGGTCCTTGAGATGTTTTGACATACTCTGACATTTGTGCTTTTTTCAGTTGCTTATAAACATATTACTGGCAAAGGTGTAATTACACTCTATTTAGCACACACAGGGCTACCATAATGTGTTATCAACATGTATGTACATTTTTTTATTTTTGAGAGAATATTGTTTATGCGTGGTTATTGAAAAAACTAAAACTTAAAGTTTCTGAAATAAGGCCACAAAACACATACTAAATATCTGTCCACAAGACTTTTGACTAATGGGTGTTGTGGCCTAGAGTTTTTTCTTCAAAATGATCTGAAAATCATCCTGCCTTATCATTCACATTAAACAATAGATTGGTTTAAATTTAAAAATGACACTTTTTGTTTGGAAAGGCAATATGCGCAGGGGTGTGACCTGCTGTGATTCACACCTGAGAAGACAATGGGCCCGCATAATGAGTGCATAATGGGGCTGCATACTAATGACCCTTTCATTCAGGTGTGTCACTGAGCCACAAGAATGCAATGCAATGACTATATATATATATATATATATATATATATATATATATATATATATATATATGCCTATATAATACAAAATTGGTTCACAGTTCCAATTATTTATTTATTTTTCAAATTGTGCTTGCAAATTGTATAATATCAAATGTAAAAATTTATAGTAATTGTGCAGTTAATTATCATACTGTTTTTACAGAAAGTTTGGGAATGTATCCCAAATGTGTCACTTATAAAACACAATACAAATAATTTAAAGAGGAGGCTTATATTGAGCTTTTAAGATTTACCTAAGATTTATTTATATGTAGCCTACATATATTTTTGCTATTTTAATAAAAAGGTTACAATTACAACAACAATTAAAATGTAACTATATTTCAAATGTAATCTTTCTTTGTATTATATACTAAAGTATACATTTTATCATACATATTTCACAGTTGCGGATTAATTAGTTTGAATATAGCTTACAATCGAACAAATACTATAATAACATCTTAGCAAACAAGCTTATTTGATGTGGCAGTATTTTACAGTAAAAACGACATCTTGTCTTTCATATGTAACATATCGTTTTTATGATTAGGACATATAAATGTTAATTTGCAGTTTAATTCGTTGCTTATACAAAAATATTTTATTTCAACATATTTCAGTCGATTTTTACTCATCTCAGTATTGGAATATAGTTAGGTAAAAGCTGTTCATTCATTCACACACAAAAACGCGATTCAAACAGTCTTTTTGTTTACAGACACTATTCCATATCGCGATTAGCACAAAGCACTTGAAAATAAAGAATGTACCTATTTCCTCGGCTGGATCCGTTGCTCCTCCAAATGAAACTACCTGTAGCCTACTTCTGAGGTAATTTTTTCCAGGATTATTATTAAGATAGTACTATTATTCCTCACAGCGTCGTAAATCTGAGTCTCTTTCGGTGGTTATCCAGCTGGTGTGGGCGTGGATCGCCTCAGAGCATTTGTGTTTGAATAGAGCGCGCGCTCCGTGGGCGTGGTCAAATTAACTTTAATGAGCTGAGACGAGAACGACTATCATCTCTCTCTTTTCGTACAGATTACATAAAATGAGAAAAACATTTTTTTATATAAATTACTTCATTTAAAAGAAGACAATTCAGGCTTCATGCCTGTGTGCCTGTGTACCTGTTTGACTGAGTATTTGCAGAGTTACAGTTGATTTTTCGGACGCGTTTCAGAATGGACTTCACTGACAGAGAGAACGCAGAACGCGCATCATGTTTATTTTTCTTTATTAGGCGAAAAGCACAACACTTTGTTTTTATTATGAGGTTCCACAAAAAAAATACAAACTTAACAGGATCGAATGATGTACAACACTTATATGTAAGATCAAAATTAACAGAGTAATTTGAGTCTCTTTTGCACTGATAAGGAAAAAAGTGAGCTGGTATCGCCGGCGAGACCGCCGACCCCAGAGAGTTAATGCGATTTAATCGCGATTAAATATTTGAATCGTTTGACAGCACTAATATATATATATATATATATATATATATATATATATATATATATATATATATATATATATATATATATATAAAAAAGGGGTGTGAACCTACACTGGTCTCACGGTCCGGTTCGATTATGTCATCGATTCAGTTCAATTTGACACTGCATCCTCAATTTTCAATTTTACTTCAAAAGTGATGTGCGCGTGTTCACTGGTTCGGGAAGTCGCAGTGACAGAAACAGTGACATTCCAGTTTAAGTTTCAAGCTTAAAAGTAAATCCTGTTTATGCCATTAAAACAAAATTGATTTTGACAATTTCATTTTCTTAAATGTTCATTTAAAAGCAGCGCTCATTCATCAGTGTATAATGTTACCATTAGACATGCCCGCATCAACCGTCGCCGAGTCCGCTGTTGAAGGTGACGATCATCCATTTATAATCACACGTAATAACACAGAATAATTGTAATTTAACCATCGGGTACGGATACTTAAATCAGAGAAAATTATTGGGGCGGGTGGATGATTTGTTTTTGTCTGCGGATTCGGGTGACGTTGGAGCTCATCCGCAACTCTAAAGCAGTCAGACTCTGTCAGGCGTTAACAGCTCGAGGTGAAAACTGCTAACGTGGTTTATCAAGTTAGTGGTATTACCTCCTGCATATTCTATTTGTGCGTGACATGAGCGCACACAGCGCGTGTCTTCTCCAGGTCGTGCTTACCAGGTTGTTCATAAAAGCTGAAATGTGCTCAGATGTAGGCTTTTAAAGTAGTTGGAGCATTTTTAATTACTCGCACTTGCGTCTCGCCTCCCTCTGCCAATTAATGCTACCGCGACAAAGCACATACGCGACAAATGACGTCAGAAAAGCGTCAGTACATTATAATCGGTTATGGTCTATTACTGAACCGATACCGTATCGTCCTCATCTGCATCGCGATGCATCGTAGAAACGATTAATTTCGACACCCCATATATATATATATATATATATATATATATATATATATATTAGGGCTGTCAGTTAAACGTGTTATTAACGGCGTTAATTTTATCGCGCGATTAACGGTCTTTTTGGCCTAGCAAACTTTGCAGTTTTTTTTCACATGCTTTTGCAACAGGATGCGGCGCTGCACTATGAAACCCATTCATTTCAATGGCTTGCGCCGCGCGAGGACGTTTTGTTGCTTCGTCGACCAAAGCGCAAGCGGATCTAGCTAGACCGGAAACAAAACAACAGGCACGCCGCACACACTCGTTTGGGCTTGCGAGCCGGCCAAATAGTAGGTTAACGTTACGGTTTGAGTGGATGACGAGCGCGAGACGCCGAAATGGATGCCAATAAGATTCTGAATGGAAAGTTTACTTTTAAAAAGTTGCCAAATGGTTCCATTGACAAGACCAAAGTGATCTGTGTGTTTTGTCGTTGCGAACTGAGCTATCATCATCACAGCACGTCTAGTCTGAAATACCACTTGATGCACACACACACACACACACACAGCTGATGCGAATTCTCCGCCCCCTCGTCAATATCAGGACCTCGTCAGTATTTCTTTCACCCTTTTATTGATGGACAGTGTTGCATTGTGTGAGAGATTATTTGCTCCAAGTGAGAATGTTAGTTGAAATTGAACACAGTATATGCCAATGTTGTTTTCAATGAAAAACATTTGCACAAAGCAAGCCGATCCACTTTTCCATGTTGATAAGAGCATTAAAATGAGAAGAAATAATGGGACAAAAAGAAATCAAGAAACATTTAGAATAGATAAAAATGTGCGATTAATTGCGATTAATCGCGAGTTAACTATGACATTAATGTGATTAATCGCGATTAAATATTTTAATCGTTTGACAGCACTAATATATATATATATATATATATCGCACCCTGTATACATATATATATATATTTAATCGCACCCTGTATACCTATTTAATCGCACCCTGTATACATACATATATATATATATATATGTATGTGACCTGATCCAGCAAAATTAGTCACAGTGACCCAAATTTAAAAATTGAGATTTTGGTATTAATGGAAAGAGGAGACCATAAGCTTTCAATTGATATCCTAGTCAAAGTCATACCTTGAATGGTTGTAAAGATATACACATTTGAATTATGGTCGTCTGCCCTCTTTTTCCAATTGAAAACCTGAGAAAATCGCTTTTAAAGTTTTTTGCCCGTTTTTTGTTGATATCTTTCAAAATCCATTACATTTAAAGGGATAAACTATTTATTTTACAGCTTAATTTGACCAAAGACATTAATATATAAATGCTATTAAACCAGGCTGAAGCTCAAATTATTTTAAAAGTTTTTATTTGAATAAATAATTTAACAGTAGGCCTACCTTTTACAAAAATGTACTAAAATCAGAAAGATTGAACAGAGGTGCTAGAAGAAGAAGAAGAAGTTTTATTTATATAGCGCCTTTCCGAAGCTCAAGGTCGCTTTACATGGTACCTTTATAATACATTTAACACTGACGCACAACTTTACAATCACAAAGGACACATATAATCACATTTAGACGAAGTACATGTTAAACATGTATACATATATATATATGTATACATATATATATATATAGGTGCTACATTTGCTTGAGAGAGAGGGTGTGTGTGTGTGTGTGTGTGAGAGGCAGAGAAACAAGGAAACAGAGATCAAATAATGCTAGTCTATGCAATCATATCTTAGTGTAGGCTAGTTGACAATAACAGCGTAACAAATTCATAACGGAGATACCAACAGTTAAATATTGGGTTAATCAAACACATTGTAATGGATTCTCCTTGCAGATAAATAGCTACACTCATTCACATTTGTCAATCACGTTATGTCAATCACGCGTGCACACTACGAAACTTTCATCCGTTATATAAAAACAATCGTAAGTTTTTCGCATCCGTAGCAAGCAGTTTGAATGGTGTTTTGACAATTCGGAGCCACCGAATCAATACGAAAAAACGCATACGAAAAAAACGCGGACTCAGTGTGCAATGGCCAGGGGGCTTGATGACGCTTTGGCAACTTTGCTCGCTTTTGACAGCGACATTTCTCAAATTAATAATATTTAATCTTTCTGAGGAGATCTGCTAGCTTGTTTATTACACAGAGCGCTCGCTGCGAGTCTGACAGGAGGGTGGCTGGACCAATCGCGTGCCGGTCAGTCGAAACGGCTTCCCATCGACAAATGATCAGCATTTGTGTAGATTTCTAAGCTTTTTGATTGTTTCTATACAACGTGTAACACCATTTAAAGAGCACAAATAGTGACGTTTCAGGGGATACCCGGGAAATGCTCAGAGGTGACGAGAGGAGTTGAGAAAAGCCATGTTCATTTCCAGCGAATTTAGTAAAACTTTGTACACTTTAATAGTAATTTAAATACCTTTACTCAATTATCTGGACTACGAAACTTTGGGAGATTATTTTTGAATGTCTGTTCTTTTAAATTAGCAAAAAAAAAAAAAAAATCTATTATTTCATTGTTTTTCCACATAATCGGCCCATATCTTAAAATAGAACGTTGCGACTTCCGACTCATTTCGCCAGATTGGGTCACATATATATATATATATATATATATATATTAGGGGTGGAACGGTACATGTATTCGTATCGAACCGAAACGGTACGGGCGTCACGGTTCGGTGCACGAATTTACGCGGAGAATACACGGTATAAAAATAAATAAAACTCGCGTGCAAATTAATTAATGTAATGCGGAACTACTGTTAGATACGCAGGTTCTTTAAGGACACATAATCTGTAGCATCGGCTTAGCTCTGAACGCGCGTTCACTTCAAACGTTGGCTTTATACGCGCGTCCTATTCGCTTTGGACTAGCGTCGAACTAGACGCGAATTTGACGCTCTATTCGCGTTTGGTGTGACCGTGACCGCATAATGAACAGGCTGCGATGTCAAGATTGCAATGCTGGAGTGTGTGTGTGTGTGTTTGTGTGTGTGAGAGAAAGAGAGAGAGCGAGAGAGAGGCGCGCGGGCGCGATCGAACTGTGTGAGTGTGAGAGAGAGAGAGAGGCGCGAGATCGAACAGTGGAAACATAAAAAACATAGGCCTACTCCGTCATTTTGTTCATACAGATCATTAAACCTGCAAAGTGTTCACTTATATTTGTGTACACTCGCAATGAAACACAACATTGTGCTTTTGTCACACTGTAAACTCTTGTCAAACTGTAACCTACAACTGTCACCCAACCAAAATCACACACACGCACTGTTTTAAAAGCAAAACATATTTATCCAACTCCATTTCAAAACAGTCTGTGGGTCCCATCTTTTGGACATTCGTCATATTGCATTGGTTTTCATTTCTTGTCCTCGGAGCACTAATCTTACACATTCTACATTCATTAAAAAAAGAAAATTTAATGTTTTTAATGGTAGTATTATTTTATACATGCAGAAATCAATTATTTATAATTCAGATGAGAATAATGTTACATTGTCAATTCATAATGTTAATTAAAATTAAGGAAAACAAATATATTGATCTGAAATATAGCAAAATAATTTTAAATTAATAGTACAATTACCAAACATATCGCAAGGTCTTTTTATTAATTTAATTAATAAACTAATTATATAAAACTATTGTCAGTGCATAAACTGGTTCTATGCCTTTATTAATAAAACTTATTTTAAAAATACAATGCCTTCTGCATTTTTGTTTTGCTTTTCCCTCCATTGTACCGAAATCGTACCGAACCGTGATGTCTGAACCGAGGTATGAACCGAACCGTGACTTCTGTGTACCGTTCCACCCCTAATATATATATATATATATATATGGGTGCGATTTGTGAAAAAAAAACGAGGGGGGGATGTTTTAAAAGTTTTATTCATAAAAATAAATCATGAGAACATGAACTTCATCACTGCATTTGCAGGAATTGTAAAATCTTTTTTCTTATTAACTCATGAAGTAGCCTAACGCAATACTCTTATATATGAACTGTGATCACGCACAACGAAATAACACCCAAGAATTAAATCCCCCTCCCAATACCATGGATAGTGCCACTCGGCTTGACATGTCAAGACACTTATTTATGAATGGCAAAGTTAAATGGCACAACGTAGTGTCAACTTAAACATAAATAGGCTATAGTGTAGGCCTTTGCATCATACTAGGAAAACAGTCTTTTTCTGCTTTCCTGTGGGAAAATCCGCAGCTTTCCATTGGGTAGTCCATTTCGGATTGTATTGTTCTATCGCACTGACAGTTCACATTACAGCGCTTTACTTGGTTTAACTTTGCAATCAATCCATGGTTCAGCAGACTGATAGAAGTAGCCTACCCTAAACTATCACAGTAGAAACAGTTCTACTGCTGTTAAAGTAACAACGTTAACGTTACATCGCGTTGCTGAGCTACAGTGAAATGATAGAAAAGACAGATGCATTATCTGTGTCAATTCACGTCTGCCGCGCTAAACGCCTCCGACACACAGCTACTTGGCAATATCCAGCAATCACTCACAACACCGTAGCATCATCGTGGCAACTTGCGTTATGGTTGTCCCCATCAGTAGACCAAAAGTACTGAAGAGATTTAATTTGCTTTAGAGGGACAGATGCCTGTACAGGCATCTGTCCCTCATATGTGAGGTTTTTTTTTTTGGTAGTGTAGCCCTGACAGGGAGCATCTTGTGCCATTGGGAATTATTTGACCTACAGGGCTGCCCGGGTCACAAACAGGGCTGCTATGACAGAATGTACTGACGTGTGACCTACCCAGCCATGTGTTTGTGAGGTTTTGATGTTAAGTGATTTTGCTCTAACAGGCCTTGGAGGCATATAAACCAGATTTAAAGGAATGTCCTATGTTCAATATGGATTTTAGCTCTGTCTACTGCATTTGTGGCAAAATGTTGATTATCACAGAAAATGATTTTGGACTCAAGATTTTGGACTCCCTTTCTTATTGTCAAACATAAAAATCATGGTTACAGTGAGGCACTCACAATGTAAGTACACAGATCCAGGCAATAAACATTTATGGTTTCAAAAGTATAGCCATAAGACTTTAACCTTGTTTTATTGTTAGACTAGTGCAGTGGTTCTCAAACTTTTTTGGTTGTGCCCCCCTTTAAACCTTTAAAAAAAATCTTTGATACGTGGTGTTGTCATAGCCTTCAGAAGCGGAGTAATAAAACTCTCTGCCAGACCTGTTTTACACCATAAACTAGGGCTGTAGTCAACCAAAGAAATCCTTAGTCGACCAAAGTCATGTCCTGCGCAACGATCAGTCGACAAAAAAAAAGAAAAAAAAGACGCGATGTTTTGCATTTTGATTGAACATTTATTAAACAATTGTCATAGAGCATGTATAAAGCAACAATGAAAAAACATCAATAATACATAAAACTATAATAATAATACAATTCTTTGAAAATTAAGTGATTTTTTTTTAACTGCAAAATTAAGGAGCTCTGTCCTAGGTCTATAGTGACAGTCACAATCGCGCACCTGACCACACCACACACTACAAAAAAATATAACTGCCAAATAATGAAAAATCCTAACAAAAGCTCTCGTTTATACAGGCTGTATATTCTTCTTTACTTTCAAAGCTATGGGTTAACTTTTGTCCAGCCGATCTAGGCGTTTTAAAACAAACACACAAACCCAAATAGCCTAAAAAACAATCCTAATAATAATAGGCTGTATAGTAGGAAGGCATATAGGTTTATTTTAGTTTTGTTACATTATTTAGGCTATTTTCAAACGCATCAAGTGTACAAATAAAAACAAAAACATAAGAAAACACAATCTATTGAGTCAGCATAAGAAAGCCGTTAAAGAGCCTGCTCACATATCGCGTCTTTTGCGCGCTCAAGTTTGTTATTTCAAATGTAGGCGCGCGATATGCGCGCTCATAATGGAAGCGATGCAGTCGCGGTGCGACGCACTCGTTTTTTCCAAGCGCGTCCGCGCCGCGCCGCAGCAGCAGTGCACCCAGCCACAGGTGCGGTTCCCGAGTGTTCTACGTGGTGCGCTAAACTGTGGCGCTGTTACAAAATAGCCTAAATTACAGCATTTAAAGTGGGGATAAAACCATGGATAAAACATAGGCTAATTATATTTAGAATACAGTAATATATAACTGCTTATAAAGTAATAAATATCAAGGAGTAAATCAATAATTTCTTTCTATTAGTAAAAAAAAAAAAATGCAACTGGTCGACCAATGAGAATGTCAGTCGACCAAGATGGCATCGACCGATTAGTCGACTAAACGACTAAAGTTGACAAACTTTTTAGTAATCAAAAAGCATGTCTAATTGAAATCATGAAATCACACAAATTCGGTGTTGTGTTTTTTCTCTGGTAATCAAATTTTAAACATTAAATTTCTTTTAATCATATGAAATTAAACAAACTTTTTGCCGGGCTAATATGGTCCTACTTCCTGGTTCTAGTAAGAACTCTAGCTGCTGTGTTTTGGACCAGCTGTAGTTTGTTGTTTATGCATGCTGGGCAACCACCCATAAGAGCATTTCAATAATCTAGCCTTGAGGTCATGAACGCATGAACTAACCGCATTTTTCATTGAAAGCATATGATGTAATTTATATATATTTTTAAGATGGAAGAATGCGGTTTTATAGATGATAGAAATGTGGCTTTCAAATGAAAGATTCGTATCAGACCACACCCAGGTTCCTAACCGACGACGAAGATTTGACAGAGCAGCCATCAATTGTTAGACAGTATTCTAGGTTAGTACGTGTGGAGGTTTTTGGTCCAATCATTAGAAACTCTGTTTTTTTCAGAATTAAGTAATAGGAAATTACTAGTCATCCCAATTTTTATATCAGCTATGCATTCCATTTTAATTTTATTAAATGTATGCTCCATCTTTCATTTCAAATTCTTAAATTTGATCAATACATTCAATTAGAATAAGACACTAGGCTGTTACCAATCAAATTAAATTTACATTTGAAAAATTACAACTGTATTAAATGAGATTATGAGTGTTTTAAATATTTTTTTGAATATACAAATAAAGAATGTTGAAAAGAATGATACTTTGAAACTAAACCGCCAGTAGGTGGCGGCAGGTGACCGTTTTAGGGCGTTTTCACACCTGAAAGTCCGCACCAAGGTCCGAACCAAAGTTCACGTTTTGATACATTTTATACTTTCAGAAAGTTTTGGTTTGGTTTCACACTGCAATTATGCGAGCGCACTAAAGAACTTAACGTGACATACTTGTGTCCTGTCGTCATCATCTGTGTGGGCTGCATCTTGACATTGATTGGTTTGTAAATGGACGTGCATCTGACGTCAGCGTGTTGTCAATTCGGTGGGTAACTTTAACAACATGAACAGACGCATATTGTTGCAACTATATTGTTATTTTTATGGCATAATTACCTGCAGCACGAACTTTCTCATGGCATTGCGCGCCTTTGTATATTGCTGTCGTAGTTTCTTTATCTTCAGGTGGCATTGCTCTCCCGTCCTCTCCGAAAATATTTGGATTTCCAGTTGACTTCTTATGTAATCAGACCATACTTCAAGTAAAAACCTCGTCTCCTCCTCTCCCCCTGTGCTACATGGCTCATTTTGCCTGCCACCTTCTGTTTTTTCGGCTATGCGGGAACCACCGGAACTTCCTGTAAAAGGTCTGAAAGTCCGAACCATACAGAAATGCTTTCACACTAGAAACGAACCAAACCTTTGTTCAGTTTGATCCGGACCAAGACTACCTCTTTTCGTCGGACCAAATTTCATCTGTTTCGTTCGGACCGTGGTCCGGGGGAGGTTTCACACCTGTAATTTTGATTCGGACCAAACTAAAAAGTGCGAAAGACCGGACCAAACAAGGTAGGTGTGAAAGGGCCCTTAATGAGCGAGTCATTGAGTCATTCATTCAAACGATTCGTTCAAACGACTTATTCAGAATGAGGCAGTTTATGAATGGGTAGTTTAATCTTTGACTTAACCGATTCGTTCAAAACGCTGAATCAGTCAGTAATGAAACATGGCTGAGTGTTCCTGTGAGTTGCGCTATGGTTCTGCTGTGATCTTTGTTTGAAACTATTTTCGCTGCTGAAACAGTTAAAATTAAGTCACTTACATTTTAGACGCAATGACTGTTTTTGTTCTGTTTTTTGAACTGTTATGAAATCATTCTCTCGGTTTCAATCGTGTTGGTATTCCGGAAAACAGCACTCTGGTGTGATGTTTCTTAACTGTATAATATGTTATAAATAAATGTGCGATTTACTATTCAAAATTCAAACGAAAACAAAGGATCAGAGAAATTTCAGTGCAAATGGATGTTTCATAGGGGAAGTGACCCCATGTGTCATAGACAAATTTTTTAAAAAAATATATATTTTTTTTTTTACATTTTTTACTACAATACAACTATATTTTTCCAGAGTCTGGTATACTGGGTGGGGAAATCCATATTCAACCCACCCAGATCCTAGAGTACTAGGTGTAGCAAGCGAGGCATCCCGCTAGCAAAGCTCAATACTGGATGCATCACTGAATAGTCTCTCTGAGCTCACTATATACTGCTTACAAGCTATCATGTATCAGTAATTTTCTTTCCTATTTCTAAATTGAACTTTACCCATGGCTGTGTTGTGTCAGTGTGAAATAATAAATGCAGTCCCATGCACTGGTGACCATGTGTACTACATACAATGTATTTTTCTTGCATTATGATTTAGTATGTCCCTGTAGGCCTAATTTATATTCTGTTGCCCACACTTTCCAATCGTTCTTTGGACTGTACCATCATTTCATGGAAAGTGACAACTTGCGCCAAAGTGACTTTTTCTTTCTCATTTCCAATGCAGCCATCCTCGAGTTCCCCGTGGATGTATTCACCAACAGACAGCGTACACAAGGAGCTGTTCTGCTACACATATTTGCGGTAGGCAAACTTTGTGTGTGGACGTCAATCAACATCTAGCCTTGCTCACCAGTTGACCTTGTCATCTAGGATAAATGGTGCATGTCTGACAATTTTATGACAATTATAAATGGTTTGTCAGCTTTTTTCGTCATTTGTGGCTGGTCATGAGTTTGCCAATATGAGTTCACAGCACTGAGGCCACCCTGTCAACAACTGCTTATAGAACAGAAGATCACTTAGACACCGTTTAAATTATTTCTGCACATCAACCCCATTATGGTGCATCTCATTCTTGTCTTTCTTTAATGGGTTTATTGTGGTTTCTGCTTTCCATTTCAGGCTTTATATATGTTTCTGGCCCTTGCTATTGTCTGTGACGACTACTTTGTGACCTCTTTAGAGAAGATCTGTGAGGTAAGAATAAATGTACAGTGGTAACAATGAGCTCCTGTTCTTCTAAACCCAGAATTCCCCACACCATCCTTTAATGCCGAATGCTAGTTCAGGTTATACTAATATGCAACTCTATTAGGTATAAGTCAGGATGGTTGGTTTGTGTTTTTTTTTTGCATGTTGACTGCGTGCTGTGCTTTAGCCATCCCTTTGTAAAAAAATAAAATCACCGTCTTTGACAATAAATTTCAAGACAAATTACTGTACAACTTCTCATGCGTAATCCTCTCAACAAATAAAACAGCAAAATAGCTAATCTTTAATAACCGATTTTAATGTCAATTACTCTGCATTTAGTGTCAAAATATCCCTCAGAAATATGTCTGATCAGTGACATGGCCCTAATTATACAGTGTTCCTTAAAGGAATAGTTTACTAAATAAATAAATGTGTGCCATTTATTTACTCCCTTCATGTAGTTTGAAACCTGTTATTTTTGTGGTAGAACAGTGTAATTTTTGAAGAATTTTTATGGACATCTTTTCAATGCAATGACACGACTACTGTAAATGTTGCGCTTCATTAAGGGACAAAAAACTACAAGTGAGTCATATACACTACTGTTCAAAAGTTTGGGCTCAGTAAGATCATAGTTCTTTTGAACTTTCTATTAATCAAATAATGTAAAAATCTCCTTTTAGATTGAATGACTAGCAGCTCTTAAAGGAATTGTTTGTACAACCCACTGACAGTTTTGCACATCTCTGGGGTCTATTTAGACCTTTTAATTATGGCCTTCGCACATCCTCTGCTTGAATTTGTATGTTCCTCCCATCCATTAGAAACTGCACCTGAGTGAAGATGTAGCAGGAGCGACCTTCATGGCAGCTGGAAGCTCCGCCCCAGAACTGTTTGCCTCTATAATTGGTGAGCCACACGTACAGGTGCTTGTATATGCATTAGTCATGTGACAACAGTTACTGTGGATTAGAACCCTCTTGTTTTCTGCAGGTGTGTTCATTACACATGGAGATGTGGGGGTGGGTACCATAGTGGGCTCAGCTGTGTTCAACATCCTGTGCATCATCGGCGTGTGTGGGATTTTTGCGGGGCAGGTGAGCTGTTTTTCTGAGCTCTATATTACAGCTTCTCCCCTTCAGAGCTGCTGCAACTCTTGACCTTTTCATGTTTTCATCTGAGCATTGCAATGTGAAAATTACTCTCCAGATTTACTGTTGTTTTCTCTCTCTCATTCTCATTTCAAAGAGTGGAATTTTTGAAAGCGAATGTTTAAAAATAAATCAATGTAGGAGTTCGACCACAAAAAATACAGGATTTGCAGACAAATACTATGGTTACTAGTGAGGTCTAAGAAAGACCTTTTTAAAGTACATTGCTGTGATGTTTTTCTTTTCTTTTGAGAAATTAAGGCTTGGGGCCAGTTGCATAAACACAGCTATTATGTTAAGACTGTCTTAAGAACTAGTATGACCAACGAGCAGTTAGTTAGGGGTAATCAGTCTTACTTTTGTCAAATTAGATCTATATATGTTTTTATGTAACTGACTTAAAGTAATGAACAGTCTTAAAGGAAAACATTTGATGACTAATGCCTAGTTCACACTACACAACTTTAAACGGCGGCAGATCGCTGTGCTGTTTAGACTACATGACTTGCTCTGGAGTCTTGAAGTCGTTGTGGTGTTCACACTACGTGACACTACGTAAATGATCTGCAACAGGGGGTTACACACTACACGAGCTGACAACGATCACCCAACAACGCTATCGACTCTCGACTCTCCCTAAACCACGTTTTGTCACGAAAACACACGCGAGAAGTGGAATGGAAAATGACGCGAAATAGGAAAATGGATGCCGGGACAAAATTGGCAGTGCAAAAAAAAAACATTTTTTTTAAAATGGAAGTTTAGAACTTTTCTAATGGAAGTTTCTGTTTAGAACCCCGAAAAAAAAAAAAAGAAAAAAAAATGTTTGAAAGGATGGATAAGCACACGCGGGCAGCAGGGATTGTCTGTTACAGAGTTGGAGGTGAGTAAAACATGTTTATAATGAAAAAGCAGCTGCTGTTGTTGTTTGGCAACGATAGTTACAAATACAAAAAGCTTGTGTAATGTGATAAGCTGTTCATTGGCTGTTGCTCGTTGCGACACGTGACACCAAAGGCTATCAAGTCGGCCGACAGCTCCAGATATTTAGCTTGCTAGATATTTGTCTGGCGTCGCCGAGCGTTTTTGATGCGTTTAGTATTTCACACATAATAATTGGCGAGCGCGGATCACCTGCAGATTTGCACGCGATTACAGCCCGACCTGTCGGCAAGCTCGTTAACTGGCTTAAAATCATGTTGTGTGAACTAGGCATAACTTGTAAGACGAGTCTTAGCAGTTTTTGCAATCGGCCCCTGCTGGTTTCACAGACATGGCTTAGACTAAGCCAAGGACTAGGCCTTAGTTAAATTACGACATTTAAGTAGCTTTTATAAACGTAAAACATGGTGTGCATCTTGAGACAAAACAATAGGGCTGCAACAAACGATTATTTTGATAATCGATTAATCTAACGATTATTAGAACGATTAATCGACTAATCGTCGATTATTTCGCAGACTAATCAGTAAGTTTGGAACGATTATTCAGCTTTTCCAATTAGTTAAAACATTGAGTAATACATATTCTAACTATAATATAAAAAAAGAAAATCACTTCAGCTTTTGAAATAGTTGTTTTAATGAACTTTGAGCCAACTAAACAGGTCATTCTCTTTAAGTTTTCAGATTTCGGTCCAACTCAAATCACACACAAATGCTCTCTAAGCATTGTTTAATAGGCCCACTGCTTTTCTTAGAACTGAAACAGAAAAAGGGACATTTACTTCAGGACACAAAGAATGGTAAAATATTAATCTGCAAACAATTATTATAATTATAAAATTACAATCTTTTTTTACATGACAATTGAGCTGACAGAGACGTTCTCATTCCCTTTTAATTTATAGTATGATAAAGTGACTGCCGTGATATTCTTCCTATATCATAGGAAGGATATAACATCTCGTTTTGTAAGTCTTCATGATTATTGAACAAAATACAGGCAAGTGATAAGACTATAATAATACCTAATATACTAATAGTGTTACAATAATAAAAACAGCCCTGACTCCTAAGCTCGATCAAGCTTTATTCTATACAAAATAAGTATAGTAATTACTGTAATTATAATTACTGTAATTATATTACTATTGATAATATTATTACTATTATTAGTAGTATTGCATTCTCTAATAAAGAGAGATTTGCCGCTGGTGGTTAGTTAGCTCCAGCTGGAGAACACTCACTTCTCACCGGCTCCTCTTTTGCCGGGATGTTTCCTCTTGCACCCCAACATTGCACACGACAGCATTCTTGATTTGAAGTTTTGTGAAACATTCCCAAACCTAAACCTTGCTAGTTCGGATTCGTTTGCACTGTCATAATTCGTGCTGTTTTCTCTTCTACCGCAATAGCATTTGTAAGGGCTGCACTACACTCTAGCGCTACAGCGCCGTAGCGTTCAAATCGCGGGATTGCAGGCCCTTACATTAGGTCACGTGAGATCAAACGACTACTCGACAACAAAGATATTTGTCGACAAATTTTTATTGTCGACGTTGTCGACAACGTCGACTAATCGTTGCAGCCCTACAAAACAATGCCACTTACATATTTTAAGATATGTCAGTGTAAGTTGCTTTCAGTTAAGACAGCTCAAACATGCATTTTAGTCTGGGACTAGGCTTAAGCCTGGTCTGTGAAACCGGGCATAAACGTTTTGTTGTTGCATGTGGCAAACTTGAAGGTACAGTAGACCTGACACTTAACAAAAAAAAGAATGGTTGCTTTTGTTGACTTCTGTTTAGAAAGCTCTTCTCTTTTCCAATTAGGTTGTTTATCTCACAAAGTATGCTGTATTCAGAGACTCGACCTACTACATTTTTTCTGTGGTTGCCCTTATTGCAGTAAGTGTCAATTTAATGAGTTCTGGCAATTCAATGGTGCAATAGAGTAGGTTCTGGAAGTAAAAATCCCATTAACTTTCTCAACAGAGAAACTGATAATTAGCAATAACGCATGAAACTTTCAGGACAAATATACTATGAGCTCTGAGGTTGTAAAACAATGGCTTAGAAGCCTTTATGAAGAAACTGGAAGTGATGCTTGCAGCCATTTGCTAGAGTGTTTTTATATGGGCCAGTAACCACTCAGAACACCTATCGAAGATGCTGTTAAAGGGTTAGTTCACCCAAAAATGTAAATTCTGTCATAAATCACTCGCCCTCGTGTCGTTCCAAACCCGTAAGACTTTCGTTCATCTTCGGAACACAAATGAAGAACTTTGATGAAATCGGAGACCTTTCTGCCCTCCATTTACAGCTACGCAACTACCACTTTGATGCTAAAAAGTTCATAATGAGATTGTTAAACTAATCCATATGAATTGAGTGGTTTAGTCCAAACTTTCTGAAGAAACACGATTGCTTTATATGATGAACCGATTGAATTTAGGCTTTTATTCACATATAAACATTAATCAACTCGCAACTTTATTCTTGTGTGTTACGCAGCACGTTTGAGCTTCCGCAAGAACCAATGAGGTTGAATTGTTCTTGCACATCAAGCAGGTTCTGTTGTATGATAACAAAGTTATACAATCTCTTTATGAACTTTTTGAAGTGTCAAAGTGGTAGTTGCGTAGCTGTCAAAAAAGGGATAGAATAGAAAAGCTCTCAGATTTCATCAAAAAGATCTTCATTTCTGTTCTGAAGATGAACGAAAGTCTTACAGGTTTGAAATGACATGAAGGTGAGTAATTAATGACAGAATTAAAAATTTTGGGTAAACAATGCTTTTGCTAATTGGAAATCAGCAAAAGATTCCAACAGCTATAAAGCATTTTGAACAACTTGTATATCTTTATATATAGTAATAGTGTGTAATAAGCTTCAAATATATATTTATTAATATTGATTACATAATATTTTATATATATATATATATATATATATATATATATATAATATATTATGTAATCAATATGAATATATATATATATAGACAAAAACATGTATCTTTGTTTACTTGATTTATTTTAATGTTCATTTTGGGGCTATGTTATCCATAATGTTGTTTTGGATCTAATCTTTGACTATTATTTTTTTAGTTATTTAGTAAATATTTAAGTTATATTTATTAGGGCTGTATTCTCCCAGTCGACTAGTTGATTTATTGGTCGATACGTTCTGGCTCGACCAAAATTCTGATTGGTCGATTTTTCTGTGTTAATTTCATCAGGTGGAAAGCACTAATTGCTTGTTTCACAGGTAACAGTCTGTCTTCAGAACACCCCCCTTGTTTTCACTTTTTTTGGATTAGCCCAACCCAATGCCTAAACCTAATGAGCAATTGCGCTGTGCCCACTGTTTGTATTTGTTTTGAGCCTATGCTTTATTTTTCAGTTATGCACTTTATTTCGTTTCTGCTCTCATCTTGATCTGGTTTGTTTAATAATTATTTTTTTATTATTATTAAAGTTAACGTGACTTTTGTGTTTAAGTTAATAGTCTATTTGTGTGTCAGCCGCGAAGCTGAGCTCCTATGTTCAGCCTTGCTCTGTGTGAGGACATGCACAGAGCGGCTGAAATGATAGTGTCTGTCAGTTATTATAACATGACAAAAACAATTGTCTAAATGATGTTGCATATTCCTCAACAGTTCTTGTGCTGATATCACTAGTTGACAGTACTATTTTCGAAAATCATAGGCTAGCTATAATATTGCCCAGTGGCACGTGATGCAACGCTGTCAGAGCCGACAGACTCGAGTGTGTCATTTCAGTGCAAAATAATATTAATTTAATATACTGCAAATAGCCTACTAGTTTTTGTTTATTTATAATTAATTTAGGCGGACAAGGCTACCAAGTACTGCGCAGCTAATTAATCTAACGTTTTTTTTTCCGTCTCCCCCCCCCCATTTAGTCGATTTCTAGTTGAAATTTCAGGATTTCATTCGACCAAGATTTTCTTTGGTTGATTACAGCCCTAATATTTATATAGTTTTTAGACTATTATTCATCTGTGAAGAAAATGCAGGAAACAAAGACATAATGAATAGAACCATGTGCAATGAAATTCTGCTGCCACTCCATGATTACTTACAGACTGTATATTTCTTTCAGTTTATTTACGATGACAAGATTTTGTGGTAAGTGATCCTCTGTTTGAGTATACCTTATCTTGACCGGTTGATGGCAGAGATCTGATTGGCTTCCTCCTCTCTCTCTCTGCAGGTGGGAGAGTCTGGTACTGATTCTCATGTATGTTGGCTACATCGTCATCATGAAGTGAGTCCTCCTTTTTGTATACTCATTTAAACATCAGATTCTTTATTTTAATTAAAAACATTTTGCCTTCAAATATTTTTTTATTATTTATAATTTACGCATTCATTTTTAACTGTTTAATTAACTAAAGGGGAGTGTGTTATCGAAGTACTTTGTGGTATTTAAATTTAAGGTATTGAATCCTTAATGGTATTGGTATGCTGACTTAAGGTGCGGTCACATTGTTCTGTGGGGTTTTTTTTGTGTGTGTGAGGGTGAAATCCAATTGTTTCAACAAGAATCCTCGTGATTGGTAATTCCGTGTGAGGGCGAACGATTTCCTCATGCAGATTTTGCAATGGTTCAAGTTGGTCAATAGATAATAGACTGGGAAATTTTACTGTTTCCACACCTTTGGAGTTTAGATTGTTTTGTTTAAATCAGTTTCTGTGTGTGTGTTTTTTTTTTAGGTTTAACACTAGCATTCAAAACTCCTTTGCGGGCAAGGATGGCAAGGGTGTCGTCAATGGTAACGCGGTCAGCAGCGAGATGGAGGATGGTAATGAATGTTATGGGCAGTTTTGGGATGATGCATCATGGCCGCTACTCAGCCCAGGTAAGGGTAACTAGACAGGCTTCCTCATGGGATAGCGACTAATCCTCTCCTGCTTGCAACAAAGTCGGATCTTGTTCTCTTTAAATTAATTCCACTCTACTATCTGTATGTCTTCTGTTTGTAAAACCTATGCCAACAGCACTTAATAAATGCGTAGCCATCTGACGTCTCTTATGAGAGGCTGACACTTTGCTTCCTTGCTGAATAACCATGGTGCGCTTTCTGTTTCAGAGCACAGTGTCCTGTAGTGCAGCTCTAACTGTTGTGCTGCGTGGCGGTCTGTCACCCCCCTGCTGAAGCCTGTCTGTTTAGCCTTACTAAATCTGCCCTGGCTCTTGTCTCATCTTGCTGTGTGTGTCTGTCTCTTATTCCCAGTACCAGTGATACATCCTTCCATTCTTTTTACAAAATGGTATCTATCACTGTGCCTATAATAAGATTTGTGTTCATGTGAGGTTTTTTTTTATCTTCTAAGGTCAAAGGCAATATAGTGAAATATAGATATGGTACCGTCAACATTAAATCAGAATTGAGGATGTTCCTGGTCTTATTGTGCAGAATTTATCAGAGCATGTAATTCCAAAGAAAAAAACTTTGTCTTTATAATCTTTGATTGAAATATAATAATTGCTCTGCTTCTAAAACGACTTGGCTTTTTGATTGATGTCACCAAGCCCTGTTATTTTTAACACCTCTGTCAAATAGAAACCACTTTTCATATATGTATATATATTGGCCTGATATTTATATGGCCAAAAAGATGAAATTCTAAATGTGTGTAGCCTAATGTAAATAAATGAAATATTTATAACAGTATAGCAGACTACTTGCATAAAATGGATATAAATATAAGTTGTGGCTCTATATCTCTCAATAATCTCTTGGTAAGATGATATGTCCAGCTTGTTACAGCAGGATGGATTCTGATTTGCTGTCAATGTTGTTATCATCCATCAGCTGGATATAATCGTTCTGAAAGTGATTTGATTTATATTATTTCTCTGTGCCATTATAGTTATAAATGTGGAGTGAACTCTGCTATTCTTTAATATTGAGAAATATTTTTAGAACTGTATCTTCATAGTTATCGTCCTTGGTGTGTATCAAATGATGCAGTAGGCTTTATAGGGTTAAATATCACACAGTAGTCAATACCGACATATTGCGACACCCTAACAACAATGAAGACTTGGTGGTATGAGATTGGGATGGGACTATCTGTTTGGCCAACGAATGGCAGAAACAAGTGTTTGAGAAACGCTAAAAAATATATCTTTGGTCATTGTGTTTGTCGTTGTTGATAGTGTATTGGCAGTAGAGCTCTTCCTGTGATGTCCAGCTGTAATCTGGAGGATGATTGAGATTTCATTTTATGTTATTATTCTATGTTGATGGTTTCTGACAGTATACTGAGGGGCTCAGAGGTGGGCCTACAGTCTATCCCAGCAGGAATCAGTCTCTCACAGACAGGACTTTAGAATTTTGAAATCTGTGACATCATTTTTTTTTTCTTTTGAGAGTTTGGGTTTATGGTCCTGCTGGTTTCTGTGCACCATTGTTGTGTGTATTTATTTATTTTTTGCTCTCTTGGTCTCTCTCTGTGTGTGTGTGTGTGTGTGTCTGTGTGCAAATACGGTACATTCTGTGTGTTTTGGGCATGAGTACCATGTGTAGGTCCACTTACAAATGTTTTTTTTCTTCCGTGTCCGCAGTAAAGCCCAGTAAAACATACTCTAGGGGCTCTGTTGTGATGGTGGACGAGATGATAAATTCAAGCCCTCCACATTATCGGTTTCCCGAGGCCGGCCTCAGGGTCATGATCACCAACCACTTTGGACCCAAGACACGTCTGCGCATGGCAAGCCGACTTATCATCAACGAGGTAAGAAAATACACCTGCTGAGTGAACACCTCTGAGAAAATAAGCTAATAATCCTCAAAAGTCTTTGGGTTACGGTGATTTTAACACGGTAATGGAAACTGAGTCCTCAAGCCCATTTTAAAAGGATAGTTCACAAAAAAAATCCTCATGATGTTTAGAACCTGTATTAAATTTTTCTGAAGAACACAAAAGAAGATATTCTGGAGGAAAAAAAAATTAAGTGTTGTTTTGGACCCCATTGAGTTTCATTATATAGACAAAAACCAGTTCTTCAAAATCTCTTTTTTCTGTCAAACATAAAAATAGTCATACAGGTTTAGAACAGCATGAGTGGAACACAATACATTAAATTCGTGCCATTTAAATTCGTCCATTTTGCTTATTGTAGCTTTTTCAAACATCATCTTTTACTTGGAAAATGTCACAATACAGAATTAAATGGGTTGTGAATACGGATTCATGTTAAATTCAACCGATATGAGTCTGATGTAAAATGGATGTATTCGGCTATTTTATAAGGGCTTCAAATGCAGCTCATCTTTTCATAATTACGAGTTTGCACTATCCGATTTATAATAGTGTAACTCTGGCAACCCAGATACTGGATTATAACCCAGAGTTCTGAATAGCTTATGCACCCGTCTTTGTTGGTTAACTCAGCACTGTGGAGATCTCTCATCAGGTAGTCCAGTTCTGGGTGTGAGGCTGATTAAACTGTTTCTATAAATATCCACAAAAAATTGTTAGAAATTCAAACCCCTGCTACAAAGACTGCTGAGAAATTTGATAGAGACATGTCAGCTAGTTCAGAAAGAAATGAGGCTGTGAATGGTGTTAAATTGATAATGGATGAATGTTATGGACACAAGGTTGTCACTATAACATTTTAAGGGACAGATCACCCAGAAATTGGGAAAAAAAATCTGCTATTTACTTTTGTTTTGTTTTCTAACCCATGTGTTTTAGAAAAATAGCATCATACTGGCTGGGAATAACGATTCCTTCAAAGTATCTTAATTGAAAAGTGAGATTGTGAGGAAGTGGATAAGAGTGAACTTTTTGTTCAGTTTTTGCTCGTTATACATGCAGCAGCAGCGGCTGGGGAAGACGGCCAATGGGGGGGACGAAGTGCTGGTGGCTGACCAGAGAGCTGACACCATGGAAAATGGCAACGTAGCGGAGGACAAACTCTCTGAGGAGCTGGAGAGTGAGATGTCATCTCCTTTCAGCTTGCCTGGTGAGGCGGTTTGACTTTCACACATTAACACGTTGGATCTTTAACTGCATGTGGTGGCATCTGAAATGCGTATACCTAATTCACATAGTTATTATTCTGTAAGTTGATATAAATTAATAAGGTTCCCATGATTTTTTTATTATTATTATTTTTATTTTTATCTTGAAATATCAAGGTGTTTTAAAATTGGGATTTCCAGGCCTGGAAAAATCATGGAATTCATTTCTTTAAAAATGTTAAAGGGATACTCCACTTTTTTTGGAAATAGGCTCATTTTACAACTCCCCCAGAGGTAAACTGTTGAGTTTTACCGTTTTTGAATCCATTCAGCCGATCTCCGGTTCTGGCGGTACCACTTTTAGCATAGCTTAGCATACATCATTGAAGTGGACAAGACCATTAGCATTTCTCAAAAAAAAATGACCAAAGTGTTTCGATATTTTTCCTATTTAAAACTTGACTCTTCTGTAGTTACATCGTGCACTAAGACCGACGGAAAATGTAAAGTTGCGATTTTCTAGGCTGATATGGCTAGGAACTATACTCTCATTCCTGCGTAATAATCAAGAAACTTTACTGCCGTACCATGAGTGCAGCAGGCGCAGGCACTTAGTCCCGGTCACGTTGGAAGTTACCGAGCTGGGGACTATTTTCAGGCGCTGCGTCATATCATTACGCCTGCTACACTCATGGTACGGCAGTAAAGTTTCTTGATTACTACGCAGGAATGAGAGTATAGTTCCTAGCCATATCAACCTAGAAAATCGCAACTTTACATTTTCCGTCGGTCTTAGTGCACGATGTAACTACAGAGGAGTCAAGTTTTAAATAGGAAAAATATTGAAACTCTTTGGTCATTTTTTTTTTTAGAAATGCTAATGGTCTTGTCCACTTCAATGATGTATGCTAAGCTATGCTAAAAGTGGTACCGCCAGAACCGGAGATCGGCTGAATGGATTCAAAAACGGTAAAACTCAACAGTTTAACTCTGGGGGAGTTGTAAAATAAGCCTATTTCCAAAAAAAGTGGAGTATCCCTTTAACACTTTACATTTAGGTATAATGAATTAACAATGAACTAACAATGAACTGTTTTTATAGCATTTATTAATATAGGTTGTTGGTATTAATTTATAAATCTACTGTTGTTCATTCTTAATTAAACTACCTTATAGAAACGTTTTACCTAAATTTTGGAAAAAAAATAAATAATGGAAAAAGTATTAAAAATAATCATTTTAATTAAAAATATACTTTGTGTTTGCGTGTACATACGCCAACAGTTTTTGGTCAGCAAGGATGTAATAAATCAGTAAAAGTGGAAGTAAAGATTTTACATTGCTGTTTTTTTCTTCAAAGGATCTTTTTTTTTTTAATTTCCACAAATTTATCAGAACAACTGTATTCAACATTGATAATATAGCACCAAATAAGCATATTATAATGATTTCAGAAGGATCGTGTAACACTGAAGA
Organism: Rhinichthys klamathensis goyatoka; assembly: GCF_029890125.1. Classification (NCBI taxonomy): domain Eukaryota; kingdom Metazoa; phylum Chordata; class Actinopteri; order Cypriniformes; family Leuciscidae; genus Rhinichthys; species Rhinichthys klamathensis. The sequence goes on from NW_026606581.1 coordinate 2,352,880, forward strand.
CTATATTAATGTTTTTTTTTAAACCGTATTTTCAAGGTATTACTATTGTTACATATATACACATGCTGTATACATTCAACTGAAATATTTCCCTTTTGGTGATTAGTAAACTCTGGAAATGGAAAAACAAAGAATTGGACATTTTTACTTTTACATTTTTTATTTATTGTTAAGCTGTTTTTTTTTTGTTTTTGTTTTTTTTAAATCTTCAGTTATGAGTGATATATCATTTGCCACATTTACAGTATATTTTGTTTGTTTTTGGTTGGTTGTGAATGTACCTGGTACAATAAGAACACTGAATTGACTGAACAATGCACTTGTTTTAATTTGTGTGAGCTCAGTTGTGAGAATCACATGACACAGGATCTCGTTATTGTGTTGAGATTATGGCTTTTTCCTCTTTTTTTTTTTTTTTTCTTGTGAGCTGTGCTGCCCGCCCAGTGAACTCCTAAGTCATCATAAATAAAAGGACAGGATGGTCAAATGAATGCCATGAACATAAAAATATTTTTTTTTGTGGAGGCTTAATTGGTGACATGCTGTACCATGTGACTGTAGGTGGCGCTTTGGATAAAGTGAAGTTTTTCATTTCCTGGCCCATTTTGGTGTTGCTGTACTTCACTGTGCCCAACTGTGCCAAGCCGCGGTGGGAGTTCTGCTTCATGCTGTCCTTCTTCCTTTCGACGCTGTGGATAGCTGCCTTCTCCTACATCATGGTGTGGATGGTGAGTTCCTTTGTGTATGTAAGCATCTGTATTTGGATACTGCTTTTTCCTGCATTATTTAATTTAATTTAGTATTTAAATGTAAAAAAAATTGTCTTAATGCAGGATATTTAAAATCTTAATCACATCACTTAACTTAACTTAATCACATCACTTTTTGATCATAATCAAAAATATCTTTATTGCCAAGTGTGCTTGCACACTCAAGGAATTGTTCTTGGTACTGAAGCTTCTAGTACACTTAGAAGATCAGTATACAAATACAACAACATAGAAATATTGAAATAAAATTGAAGAATAAAAATATAAGTATAAAGACTCATTTAGGTTTTGTCATAAACTTATTTACATTATTTTGAATAATTTGAATAAATATCAACCGAGTTTACAAAGATTTTGCACTAAGCAGGGTATTGCACTTACAGGCATATGCCTTGGGAGGCATTTAACAGGTAATGGGCGTTTACAGCTCTGCGTTCCTTCACGTGGATCATTTGCATGTGAACAGTTCTTGCGCGTGTGGGTGTGGTCACATTAGAACTAATGAGCTCGGGCTGGAGAAACTACATGTCGTTGCTTTCATACGGATTACTTAAACAGAGAATATTTGTTTTTGATATGATTTACATTTAAAAATGGAGACTTCAAGCTTTGTAAAAGCTTTGTGTTTCAGAATGATCTTCACATTGAGAGAGACGACAGAACGCGCATCATGTTTATTTTCTTTATTTTACGAAAAACACAACATTTTGTTTTTATTATTAGTGTACACAAATAAAAGACATTTAACAGTTTTTAATGATGTATAACACTTGCCTGTATGACAAAAATTGACGGAGTTATTTGAGTCTCTTTTGCACTAATAAGAAAAAAAGCGAGACAATCACGCCGCCGCGATAGCCGACCCCAGGGGTTTAAGAGGGAAATGGCCTGTGTGTGAAAGTTGTTCCTGCGCCTAGATGTTCTAGTGCCCAGTGACCTGAATCGCCGTCCAGACAGCAACAATTCAAACAGGTGGTGGCCAGGGTGAATAGAGTTTGTGATGACTTTACCTGCTCTCTTTCTCACTCTGGAAGAGTACAGGTCCTGGAGGGTGGACAGGGGAGCACCAATAATCCTCTCAGCAGTCTGGACTGTCCTTTTGTAGTCTTATGTCTGATTTGGTAGCTGAACCAAACCAGACCGCTATAGAAGTGCATAGAACAGACCCAATGACGGCTGAGTAGAACTGTGTCAGCAGCTCCAGTGGCAGGTTGAACTTCCTCAGCTGCTGAAGGTAGTACAACCTCTGCTTAACAGAGGGCCGTTCAAACATATTCAATCCCATGAGCGTCTACACTACAAAAGCAATCAGGTCGAATGTCTACCTTTAAAAAGTCGAGCTTGTCCATTTTCCACCACTTCCAGACTCCATTTACACCTGTATTAGCATTGTCTACTTGATTCGTTTGACCGAAACACATCTTAATACCAGGTATAAACAGGGCCTAAGATCCTTGCATAAGTCCCAGGTCTGTCGAGATGTTGCAGGATGTAATGCTGTCCCATGTTGACTGCAGTTTGCATACAGAAAAAACGGGCCTGTAGATGATGCAGAGGTCCAGTGATGTTCTTCAGGTAAGCTATAACAGCAGTCCTTCAAACGACCTCATGATCACAGGCGTGAGTGCGACAGGTTTGTACTCATTATGTTCAGTGATTTTAGGTTTTTGGGGAGTGGAATGATAGTGGAGTGTTTGAAGCAGCAGGGAACTTCACACTGTTCCAGTGATCTGTTGGAAGATCTGTGTGAAGATAGGGGCCAGTTTGTCAGTGCAGACTTTTAAACATGCCGGTGAAACACAGTCTGGGCCTGGTGCTTTTCTAGTCTTCTGTTTTTTGAAGACCCTGCACCAGTGATGGGAATACCGGCGTTATAAATAAACAGCGTTACTAACGGCGTTATCTTTTTCAGTAACGAGTAATCAAACGAATTACTGTTTCCCCCGTTACAATGCCGTTACCGTTACTGACAATAAAATGCGGCGTAACTATAATTGAGCTCACTGAAGCGGTTTTCATCAGAGTATGCTCTCTCTCTCTCAGCCATAGGACCCGCAAAGTTTTTTGTCTGGTGTGTGTTTAAGGTGCTGGACTGGACAAAAGTGAGGCAAACGCCGCGAGAGAGAGACCGAGTGTCTGAGAGAGCGAGCGACATTGCGAGAGAGAGACAGAGGGTGTCCGAGCATTATATAGTTTGTTTATAAATAAATTACTCATTTCAGCATCCGAATAATCTCTGTAGCCTATTGGTATCATCTGCAACGTTTTAAGTAGTTTACATGGTTATAAAAATAAAACCCCAAAATAACTTGACCGGTTATGAACACGTGCGGCAAAAGTGCCTAGAATTTGGCTTAAACAACCTCTGATGATGATGTTCTCTGTAGGTTATAAAAATAAAACCCAAAAATATAATTTTATTATTTATTTTTGGTACATTGTTCAGTATTATAGGCTAACGGTTTACATTTGTGAGGAAGAAAATACTTCAAGTAGGCTACAGTATGTCTACCAGTTGTGAAGTTGTGTGAAAGTTTTATCAGTTTAATTTGCACACACAAAGAGTTTGTATATATTTTTATTATTATTTATTCATTTTTGGTACATTTCTTAAGAACCATAATTTATTTTTAGACTTATTTGTTGGCCAGTTGCGGTCTGTGCAATAAATATTAAAAGTTCTAAACATCTATTGTATTTTATTGTTCCACTATAGTAATGATATTTACAATAATATATTGAATTTAATAGGTGTCTCTATTGTCCCACAGCAACATTAAAATAGTGTAGATTAGTGTACACTTTTATAATAATAATTTATTTTATTTGGTGTCCATTTTCATTCATTTAACATTTAAGTTATTTGACATTTGAACATTTTATTAAAAAGTAACAATAGTTAATTTGCCTGGTAATTAGTTACTTTTATAATGATGTAACTCAGTTACTAACTCAGTTACTATTTGTGAGAAGTAACTATAACTAATATTTTTTTATTTTTTGGTGTTGGTGTATATGTGAAGTGCAGATCAGAGCAGGGGAGGGGTGTGAGACTGGGCTTTTTTCAAAGCTACAGTAAAACACGTTTAGATCCTCAGCCAGTTGTCGATTCTCCAGAGATCGGGGCAGTGGCCTGTCCAGACTGATGCCGGATTGTTGGGATGAAAACTGTTTTTTCAGCTTTTCATAGTAGCTTATTTTAGCCACTCTGATCTCCTTTGTCAGTGCGTTTCTGGCCTGGTTGTACAAGATTTGTTCCCCACTTCTGTATGCATCATCTTTGGCATGACAAAGAAAGAACTTAGGCCCCGTCCACACTACTGCGTTTTCGTTTAAAAACGGAGACCTTTTGCTATGTTTGCACCTCCCGTCCACACTAAAACGGCAAAAACGGAGACCCAAAACGGAGAAGTTTAGAAACGCTGCCGATCCGTTTTTCGTTTTGAATCTCCGGAGGGCGTTTTAGTGTAGACGGGTCAAAACGGAGGACTTTAGAAACGATGACGTAGTAGAGGCTCACGCTCGGCTCTATGATTGGGTGTCATCAGTCATGGCGTATATCTTTGCTAGCAGCTGTTGTACAAGTAAATTCTGCATTTTACAACGCTATAACTGCCTACATGCGCCAGAGTCAAGCTATTAATCGAGCGATCTGTGACAATTCCCGTGAGCAGCGGCGGCGTTGACCGTACATGGAGCGTCGGTTTGGGGTTAACCCAGAGCATGGTGGGATAATTTTATCAATGAAGTTGTGTTTACAACGGCACGCGCATGCCCAGTGTTGGTGAATGGTCACTTGATCCGCGTTTTCAGTCGTTTTAATGTGGACGGAGATCAATTCTAATACGCAGCTAAAACGCTGGTGTGGACGGAGATCATATTCGTTTTAATTATCCGTTTCTAAACTAAAACGCAGTAGTGTGGATGGGGCCTTAGTTGTCTGAGTGTTGCTGTAAACCATGGCTTATTATTGAATGATAAAAATGTCCTAGTAGGAATGCACATCCTCACAGAAACTGTTCAATGATGTTATTGGTGGCAGCAGCTTTCCATTCACAAAGTTAACTGACCATATAACATACTATATTATAGCTGTATACAGTATAACTGCCAGAGGTGGGTAGAGTATCCAAAAACTGTACTCAAGTAAAAGTACAAGTACTTATAGAAATATTTACTCAAAGTAAAAGTAATAATCTTAAAAGTTACTTGAGTAAGAGTAAAAAAGTATCCAATGAAAAAACTACGCAAGTAGTTAGTTACTAGTTACTTTGGATCACATAGGCCTATATATATATATATATATATAACATGATATTATTTAGATATTTTTTCATTTTAATGACTAAAATTATCATAATTAGATAAGCTATCTTTGCAACAAAAACAGAAGAGACAAACATTATTTCTGTATATCTGTATATTATATCTATAGCCCGAAAACCATTGCCTGTCCTTTGGTTTGTATAATAACTTATACAACTACATTTGGATTATTAGACAATGTCGGAATAAAGTGACTATGGAGTTTTGCATTAATATGTAAAGGGGTGGGAACCATTGACACAGATTAGAAAGAGTTAAAACTCTGCATGTGCTCGCAGTCATGTCATGCCAAACACAAACAACGATCAAATGCACGGATCTTCTTCTGTCTGTTCTCCAAAATGTATTTAAATGTAGGCTATATTTGTGAAAGCATCTTTAAACTGGTTAACTGTGTCTAATAAGGCAGGCAAAGGCATTCGTTTTCAAGTCGAGTTCGCACGCCACTGCGCAATACACACATTGTGTGTGTACACACATTCATAAACTGGACGATGATAGCTTATTTAATGTATAAATTAATGTATATGTCCAAAAAAAGGGTAATGTCATACGTTGTAGTAGTGCTAAATGGCGTAATAATCTGTTTGGTTGTAAAATGTATTACCTGAATGAAATGAAATCGAATGTATCGTTGTGTGGAATAATTCATTCACAGACAGCTTACGAAGTAACATACGAAGATGTTCAACTAATAAAGATCTTCATCGCTGGCAAAAAATATGATGCATTTGCAGATTTACTTTCTAGACTGTACTAGGGCTGTCAACTTTAGTCGTTTAGTCGACTAATCGGTCGATGCCGTCTTGGTCGACTGACATTCTTATTGGTCGACCAGTTGCATTTTTTTTTTTTTTACCAATAGAAAGAAATTTTCAATGATTTACTCCTTGATATTTATTCCTTTATAAGCAGTTAAATATTACTGTATTCTAAATATAATTAGCCTATGGTTTATCCCCAACTTTAAATGCTTTAATTTAGGCTATTTTGTAACAGCGCCACAGTTTAGCGCACACACATAGAACACTCGGTTCGCACCTGTGGCTGGCTGCGCTGCTGCTTCGTGCTCAGTAAGGGATATAGGTAGTTTAGCTGTATTCATTCAGTTAGAACGCTACTTGTTTCGGTTTTTATGTTTTTATACACTATATGTTTGTATCTCGATGCGGCGTGGACGCACTTGGAAAAAAAAGAGCGTGTCGCACCGCGACCGTTGCTTCCATCATTAGCGCACACCGCGCGCCTACATTTGAAATCGAACTTGAGCGCGCAAAAGACGTGAGCAGTCCCTTTAACGGCTTTATCATGCTGACTCAATAGATTGTGTTTTCTTGATATGTTTTTGTTTTTATTTGTACACTTGACGCATTTGAAAATAGCCAAAATAATGTAACAAAACGAAAATAAACCTATATGCGGTCCTACAATAAAGCCTATTATTATTAGGATTGTTTTTTAGGCTCTTTGGGTTTTTGTGTGTGTTTGTTTTAAAACGCCTAGATAGGCTGGACAAAAGTTAACCCATAGCTTTGAAAGTAAAGAAGAATATACAGCCTGTATAAACGAGAGCTTTTGTTAGGATTTTTCATTGTGGCAGATAGCAGTTATATTTTTTGTAGCGTGTGGTGTGGTCAGGTGCGCGATTGTGACTGTCACTATAGACCTAGGACAGAGCTCCTCACTTTTTGCAGTTAAAAAAAAATCACTTAATTTTCAAAGAATTGTATTATTATTATAGTTTTATGTATTTTTGATGTTTTTTCGTTGTTGTTTTATAAATGCTCTATGACTATTGTTAAAAAATGTTCAATCAAAACATCGCGTCTTTTTTTTTTTTTTTTTTTTTTGTCGACTAATCGTTGCGCAGGACAAGATTTGGTCGACTAAGGATTTCTTTGGTTGACTACAGCCCTAGACTGTACTGTAGACTGTGGACCGCCACTTCATACAACGCTCTTGATGTTCTTAAATCTTCCTGTTACGACTCCGAGACGATTCAGTGCGTGCAGGAAACTGAACAGATCATTCAAACTGATTCGCGAACCGATTTAGACAGATCTGCCCAACTTGTTTGATGACGTCTTTGAACAGAATCGACTCAAAAGAGTGATTCATTTGTGAATTGAGCATCGCTCATGCCCAGAAAAAAAGAGAGAGCGCGCGCTTAGAATAAACTACGCTTTTAACAACATATTGCATTAAAATAAAGTAACGAGAGGAACGTCGCCCAACGTAACGAAGTAAAAGTACCGTTTTTTCATTAGAAATGTACTCGAGTTAAAGTAAAAGTACCCACAATTAAATCTACTCTTAAAAGTAAAAAAATTCCAAAAAAATACTCAAGTAAATGTAACGAAGTAAATGTACTTCGTTACTACCCACCTCTGATTACTGCTATATGGACATTATTTTGATAATCATCTCTAACTGATAACAGAATACTTTCTAAATTGTAACATTGAAACAAGCATTTTTTTGTAAAGCTGCTTTGAAACAATGTGAAAAGCTCTATACAAATAAACTTTAATATGCATTAACTTTGACTGTCCAAGTATTTGTAAAACGGTTTTATTTTTTCCTTAAGTTTATTTAGACCCCCGGGGGGCCCTCGGACGCCAGTTTGAAAATGTCTCTGTTTTGACTTAATATTTCTTTGAGTTTTGGCTTATTTTGGGCCATGCTGCTTGCAGGCATGTTACATCACTATTCTGCCCTACAAAGGCTAAGAGCAGTATCTTCAATTTTTCAAAAAAAAATTTTTTGCACAAATAAAAAGTGCAGGATCTGCTCTACAATCTGTTAAAATTTCATATGGCTACCTAATACATTTCTTATATAAATGTACATTTTTTTGTTGCAGTATTGTATAGAAAAGTAGAGTGAAACCAAGGCAGAATGCAGTATCTGCCCGTTCTGCAGCAGTCTGCCTTGGTTTCACTATGATACTGCAGTTTGCCTTTGTGTGGCATGAGTCAGGTTTTATAGCATACTGTATATGTATGCTATAAAACAATTTTGTATGCTATAAAACCTCTAAGAAACTGTCAAAACGGCTTCACTTTTACGTGGAAAAATGCTGGTGAAACTTGCCTTAAACAACAAGGAACCAAAAACTGGTCAGTTTTAACCCCTTTTTTTGTCAATTTTGTCTAATACCATTTTAATAGTTTGGTTATAATTAACATATACTGTACTTTTGACAACTATAAGCAGCTGCTGCCGCTGTGTGCAAAGGTCTGGGTGATTTATGATTTATGATAAGCAAGTGATTATGATCACTTACTACACTTACTGCTGTATGTTATTGTATGGCCATGTAAGTATACGCAGTAATGCAAAGGCAAAGCGCAGTATAGCCTATAAAACTGTCAAATTTTGCCTGACTGTCAAAAAACGAAATGTTTAATATTCACCTTCCTTTGATCTATCTAATTGTATCCTTTGTTGTTAATTTAATTGGATGCTTATATTTTGGTGTAAGAAAAACACAAAAAGCTGTTTTTCTCAGTTTGCCGTTTTTGCTGATACTGCTCTTAGCCTTTGTAGGGCAGTATTCCTTTAAGCATTTGCATTTCTTTGAGGCTCTCATGTGGGTTGCTGTGTGCAGGTCACAATCGTTGGATACACACTTGGAATCCCAGATGTCATTATGGGTATAACTTTCCTGGCTGCTGGCACCAGTGTTCCTGACTGCATAGCTAGTCTTATTGTCGCACGACAAGGTAGAGCTCTCCTTTGTTTTGTTTTCTTACCTTTGCTTATCTTTCATCCAAAATGAGCTTACTTTCCAACTCTGGATTTGTGTCTATGTGCTCAGGCCTGGGGGATATGGCTGTCTCGAACACGATTGGCAGCAATGTCTTTGATATCCTGGTTGGGCTCGGCGTTCCCTGGGGCATCCAGACAATGGCTGTCAACTACGGCTCTGTGGTATCTGTCTTTGTCACTCCTCAACCATGTGCACACACATACACTGCCACAAATACTGTAAAATGACCTTTTATTTTTTGTGTCCTATGTAGGTTCAAATCAACAGTAGAGGATTGGTTTACTCTGTTGTCCTGCTGCTGGGTTCGGTTGCTTTAACCGTGAGTAAATGTGAAGAACAATTCACCTCACAAAAACATTACATGGCCAAAAGTACTATATGTGGTCACCCTATTTTAGTTTTAGTTAGGCCTCCTAATTCCAGTGAAGACCTAACTTCTTTAAATGCTCTCTGGCTGGGTATATAGATATGATTTAGATTCTGATTCATATGGGTGTATTTTGGTTATATTTTGCTTGTGTATATAAAATAAATACTCTCTCTGCACATTTTAAATTATACAGGGCAGTATTTCAGATAGATTCAAACTGCCAATTCCTTTTTGAACTCCTTTGAACCGAAAGAACTTACTCCTAAGGGTCATTGGTTTTGTGAATCAGGCTACACTATTTGGATTTACTGCAGGGTCCTACAGGTCGACCGATAATGAATTTTACAGATAACTAATAACCTGGCAAATAACTGATTAATCCACTGATAGTTTTTAAAATCTGAAGAAAACAACTCAATTGGAAAAAGTATATTTTGTACATTTAAAAGACCTGAACTTTATTACAAATTTAGCAATAATGACTTCAGAATGTTTTGTGATTATTACAATAAAAAAAGTTATTGTCATGAAATATACAAAGATCAGCCGAAACATTATGCCCACCTGTCTAATAGGCTGTTGCTCCTCCGTGTGCCGACAAAACAGAGCAGACCCACTGAACCATGAATTCTTCCAGACCTCTGAATGTGTCCTGTCACTGTGGTATCTGGCACCAAGACATTAGCAGCAGATACTTTAAGTGTCGTAAGTTGCGACGTGGAGCTGCCATGGATCAAACTTGTTGGTTCAGCACATCCTACAGATGCTCAATCAGATTGAGATCTGGGGAATTTGAAAGCCAGGGCAACACCTTGAACTCTTCATCATGTTACTCAAACCATTCCTGTACATTGTGTGCAGTGGGACAGGGTGCATTATCCTGCGGAAAGAGGCCAATGCCATCTTGGAACACCATTGTCATGAAGGAGTGTACCTGGTCTGCAGCAATGTTTAGGTAGAAAATCCCAACCCAAAGTTTCCCAGCAAAACATTGCCCAGAGCATCGCATTCCCTTCCTCCCGTAACATCTTTAAAATTTTCTGACTCGTGCCACAGTAGACCTTCTGTTGGCTTGAACTATACGGAATAGCCTTTGTTGCCCTCACGCATCTGAGCCTTGGGAGCTCAACACCGTTGTTGGTTTGTGTCTTCTCGGACCACTGTCGGTAGGTTCTCACCACTGCTGACCAAGAGCACCCCATTAACCTTGGCGTTTCAGAGATGCTTTGACACGTGTCTGGCCATAACAATATGGCCCTTGTCAAAGTCTCTCAGGTCTTTACTCCTACTTATTTCTCCTGCATACAACTCGTTGACTATGAGAAATGATTAACATCTAATCAACCCAGACCTTGATGTGACTGTTGACATGGTCGACTTTTTTCGCTTCACCTGTGTGTGGTCGTAATGTTTTGGCTCATCAGTTTATAATTGGATAAATATATCACAGAAAGAGAGAGAGAGAGAGAAAAGGATCGTAGTCAAATTAACTTGATGTTTTTAAATGTATTTTTCAAATGTGTCCAACTATTATGTATCCATGTGCCCTCACATGATTGTTACACCGTTCATCTTTAAAACCAATATATTGGTCGACCAACTATACAGTTAAGTGCATTCAGTAGAACGTAGCAGCAAGTGCAGGACTGGAAGCGCTTTACAAGTACGTTTTTACACAGCCACTAAAAATAGGCATAACGTATAAGATCAATCTTGGGTTTCAAATGAAGATCAAAATAATTGGGAGAATCTTTTTTTTTTTTTTTTTTTTTTTTTTACAGCCCTACTTAATTACAGTTCTGCTACAGCATGACAGTGTTTAGGTGTCCATGCTGTGTATATATGTTTTGCTCTGACTTTTAACTCTTAATTTTGTTTCTCCACCTTCAGGTGTTGGGGATCCATGTGAACAGGTGGAGATTGGACTTTAAGCTGGGCGTGTACGTGCTTGTTCTGTATGTCATTTTCCTCTGCTTTTCTGTCATGATCGAATATAACGTCTTCACGTTCGTCAACCTGCCCATGTGCCTCGAGGAACTGTAGGCCGGGAGATTTTCATGGGCTTTGAACCAAAATACCTCCAGGAACCAAAATCACCAATGATTCTGCTGTTTCCTCTGTATAATCTCCTTACTGAGTCTCTACTGTTGAAGAAAACCACTGTCTCCCACTTCACATTCACACCACTGTGGTTCAGATGGAAGAACTGCATTTCCCAGAAGACTGTTGACTCTCCATCAATTCCAGGAAATGAAACTCTCGTTGGCAGCTCTTTATAACTGGATATTCTTCCACTTCTGAACCTTGGACAATCACAATGCAGCTCATAATTGTCTGTACTGGACTGTTTGAAGCTGGAAGATTCAGACTGTACACTTTCATCACAAACTGCACACACAGCAATGACAAAGAATGCTGCTCATTCCTATATGCATTAGCAATCTACATTTTCTAATTTCTGTCTTCCCTTAAGACACTCTGACATGAACATGAATATAATGCACTTTATATGTGGCATAAAACATCTATATCACATTAATTTATTTCCTCCAGTACGAAAAAATTTAAGTATGTCCTTGATGTGGTGCAACAAAAAGATGGAACTGACATGAAATCACTGCCCTCGGGCAAGAAAGTCATTCTCGCAGCTCGTTACACCCAAGAAAACTCTTGAAAATATGACTCGTAACAGATGTGAAGCATTTTCTGTTATGGATCATGCAGCAGGGGGCGAGATGTTCTGGAATCCTTATGAGCTGGACAATATATTTCCTGCTGAGAGCTTCTGGAGAGGTTAGCGAGGGGGGCCAGCTTCTGACACACCGAAACAGAAGCTCTTTTAGATATGTTTTGGTTTCCCTTTATCATTCCAGACCTGCATTAGTGAATGGAACCAATCATAAAGCACACATCAAAAGCTGCTCCTCACCTCTCGTTCAGACCAGAGCAGACGACCCTCAGGACCGCTCTTTGCTTGTTTTAGCAGTGTGGAATATGAGACTGGCAACTGTGGCTGCTTTAATATTTCGTACGCATACTGATGATGACATCACAGAGGATCCTGGATTTTGCAAACATGCTATAAATCTACGTGTTTGTTGTTTATATGTAAATATAACATCACTGATCCTGTTTGAACTAGTGCTTCCTTACAGATGAGGGGTGGGGGGTGGATTTACATATGTGACCTAAGAGGCCATTTTTTCTTTATTTCTAATGCACCCGTACCTCCCTCTCTGGATCTTTACTACCGTTTGTCTGTAATGCATGATTTGACACAAAGAAGCCATTTCTTAAGCAGGGCAAAAGCTTTGTGAGCTCATTGTCAATGTCCCTATAAGGATGAATCTCAAGAAACTGTGCCCAGGTCATATTTCACCCTAAAATCAAAAGTAAAACATAAATTATATTGTGCAAGTACTGTAAGTAAAGGTTTAGGACCATTAAATGCATTGCAACATCTATTTCCATGGCAGTTGAGCACTTTTTAAATCCCCAAAATATTACCATGATTTATAAATACTTAAAATGTATACTTTAAAATGTAAATTTATTTTACCGTAAATGCTTTTTTTTGTATTACGGTAAAAAAAAAACTCATTACGGTTATGAGAACAAAATGAAACGTGAAAATGTTTTTTTTTTTTTTGCGTAATTATGAGATTTTTTTTTCCCGTTGCCATGATGAAAATTACAGTATTGAGGTTTGAGGTTGAAAATCTACTTTGGGGTGAAGTATGAGCTGAACATGTTCTTGACAGGTCTCCTGAGTTACCCATAAATGGCAGCTACCGGACCCCTATTCAGCGGCTAGTGGGCTCAGGAGATCTGGACTTGAGCTTAGGGGAACACGTGTTTGTGTCTTTTGTCAGTCGTAGAACCTGTCGTTGTCAAGTGCTAGGAGGTGCTGTTGTGTGTGCAGAACGACAGGTGTTGCAGTATTTGATGTACACATTATATATGATATATGCAATCTCAGTGGGTGAGGGCTGAGTATGGGGATTATATTTTCATAGATGAGCCATGTTTGTGAAAGCTGCTGAAATCGTCCACCGCTGTTACACGAGCATGCAGATTCTGTCATCTAATCAGACATCACATTATTGCCATTCTGTAGAAAGTCAACTTTAGTTTATTGTGGCTTTGTGTTGTGCAGAATGACGGTGTTGTCTTGATGACTCTTTTCTTTCGTCTTTGTTCTGTGGTGTTTTTTCAGTGGTGATCTGTACGATTACATTATTCAGCTGAAATGGATACACTATATGCATAATGTTGGAGGAGCATTGAAAGCTTCTTTCTATGCCTGGTTGCCATGTTAGATAGTTAAGTCTTTCTAGCATTAAATGCTGCCAGTAATTTAGTACTTTAGGTCTGTTCTGTTTGTTTCTCTCCTGGTTGTTTTGGGAGTTCTCTTTTTTCCAGTGCAATCTACACTTAAGATACTTGTCAGCACACTATCCTTTACTATTGACTTTGTTGCAGATAATTTGTGCCATGCTTGATTTTTTTTACATTGTGTATTTTATAAATCTCTGACCTCTGGGGTGGTTTGATTGTTTCATCGGGTCACTTCGGATGGGATGTCTTTGTTGCCAGTTGTATAGCACTCCATTGTATGTGTCTTCAGAGGACAGAAACTTGAAGTAAAATGCTTCAAATGACTCTGTCAGGCATGAATATGCACACACATGAGTATGAGAATTTCTCATGCAGTCTTTTGATTTATTTAAGACACATGCACAGATACATGCGCAACTGCTTCACAGGTGACCTGCTGCACTGTGAGTGGAACGGCATATAAGAAACCTGTAAGGTACAGATTTAATGATTTTCAACACAAGACGTTGATGTGTAACTTGAATGTATTGTCTTGCAAGCAATGGATGTATCCAACCAATGCATTTTAATGTAAAGCAATAATCTAAAACGAATATGAATCATACGAGTATTGTATGGAGAAAACAATTAAATTATACAGTTTATCAATGTTTTTTGGGTGTCCGTCTTGTATTTGGTCATTGAGTGTTTAGCGCCCTCTTGTGTATAAAACCAGTAGTGCCGTTTTGGCCATTTTGTGTTTTCTCAAAAAGAATCGCTGTTGACCTTCTGCATTCGCTTTTGATCCACAGCGATGGGTGAGTTTTGTAAATGCTTATGGTAACCTCGCTAGGTTGCCAAATCTGACATAGCATGGAAAAGATCTGTGATTTGTGAGAAACTGCAGGTCGCGTGAAATTTTGTTTGGTTGTCCCAAACACGGAAGTGTCAGTACGCTTCTAGACAGCAGCTGCGTCCGAAATCGCATACTTCCCTACTATATAGTTAGACTAAAAATTATGTCCAAATTCACAGTACTGATAAAAGAGTAGACAAAAAAGTACCTGGATGACCTTCTACTTCCAGCGAGATTCTGGTGTGCATGTGAAACTATATAGAACAGGGATAGATAGGCAACGTCGAGTTTAGCTCCAACCCTGATATAAACTCGCCTGCCTTTAGCATTAGTAATGCTGAAGACATTGATTAGCTTGCTCAGGTGCGTTTGATTAGGGTTGGAGCCAGGGGCGGATCTACCGGGGTGGCATAGGGTGGCAAATGCCACCCTAAAAGAAAGCCTTGCCACCCCTGCTGCCACCCCAGTTGGCGGCAACGAATTAAAAGTTATGGCCAATTTGACAATTTACGAACGCGAATCTCCAATGTCCGACTGCAGTGAATTCGCTCCGTGCATAATATGACGACCGTTGACGTTCGTACTTTATTGTGTGGGCAAATACTTCCGGTGATCTGACCGCGAGAGCGGGAGACAGCGAGAGCAAGAGACAACAGCGACCGAGTTCCATTACCAGAGAGATAAGTTTTCAACCCGACCAAATTTTTAAATGCATATATCATTTTCAGTGTATTTCACCTGTGCGTTTCTATGCTTTATATTACTGCATTTATTTTGTGCAAGTGAGATGAGTAAAGAACATCTGTTTCATATATCATTATCTGTCTGGTGTTTATAAGCAGTAGCCTACAGTATTTTACTACGTGTAAAATATACACAAACTTAGCTATATTAAGTTGTTTGTGTACAGTTAAAAATATAAATGTAAAATATGTGATAATAATATTGATCGAGCAATTGATGTAAGTAAGTAAAAATACATGCGCAGAATTAAGAAAATATTATTTAATATTTATGGAGATAAATTTTAGCCTATGATAACGTGTGAATGTTCACAGGGTATTTTATTTAATATTATAACTATTATTATATAGTAGTGTAATGTAGACAGACACTATATCACAACTAAAAAGAGTTTTGAGTTTTTTTTTTGTTCAATTTGCACACTGAATATGGGTTGGAGCTCTTTATTTTGAACTCTCAAAGTGCACCAGATTGATGAATTTAACATTAAAAAGCACAAAATTTTCTTACGGGGGAGCATGCCCCCGAACCCCCCTAGAGGGACAGAGGTGCACTCTGCACTCACCACAGATTTCCATGGGAAAAACCAGTATACAGCTTATAGCTTGTTTTAGGATTCATCACTGTGGAGTATAGTTCAACTGAGTATAGTTCAACTTTTAGTATAGTTCAACCCCCAACCCCCCCCCCCCCCCCACACACACACACAAAACAGATACAAATAATGCCCTTTTGTAGTGTGTTACACATACGATTTCTCATCAAACTGTTAACTGTGAATAAATTCAGTATATATACGTCTGCCATGTTGCCACCCCTCAAAAATTCCTGCCCCCCTCTTGCCACCCCATAAATATTTTCCTAGATCCGCCCCTGGTTGGAGCTAAACTCTGCAGGACAGCGGCACTCCAGGATCGACGTTGCCTATCCCTGATATAGAACATACTTTTTTAGCAGCCCTGAAGTAATTACTCCAATTTAAAATAAGTACCTACTCAAGAGAGTATGGGATTTCGGACGCAGCCAGCGTATATTTTCGTTCAGCTGTACGTTCCACTGCAGCAGATATACGCTTTTATTATCGTTTTGCATTGCGAACGATGTGAGCATGTCACGTCAAGGTGTAGTGTAGCAACAAGAGCGCTGATGACGTAACGCATGTATGTAGGCACTGGGCAGTGACGTGTCTCCTTGTCCTGAAACGTGTCTAAAATTGCTTTAACCTGTTAACTGCCCCTGGCCCACCGGTGGGCTCATTTGCCATTGCATGATGTTAAAAACAATTATATCCAGGGTTTGAAATCAACTTTTTCACTCACCGCCCAATTTGGCTACTAAATTAAGTTGCCGGCCATTCAGAACTTCTACTAGCCATAAATAAACCAGATTTACTACGTCACAGCTTTTATTTATATATATATATATATATATATATATATATATATATATATATATATATATATATATATATATATATATATATATATATATATATATATATATATATATATAAAATAAAATGTGGATTTCATACATTCATTTCTTATTCAAACTAAATCCTGTCATCCAGCCATCTTCTCCCTTCCTGTTTCATCCTCATCCTTTTAACCAAAAAATAACAAAGTCTTTTCTGTTAACCAAATGCTTTTTTAATCTTCGGTATTGCTTCAATGCAAATGAACAAGCGTGCCATTATTTGAACATTGCACAGTGACGTGTATGTTCAAGTAAGCCAGATATGCGCAGATTCTGTGCAATAGACGAGATCTCGTGCCACGCGAGGGGCTATTCACATTCGCTGTCAACTGTCGTTTTGCTGTTTATATAAAAAAAATAAAAACCATTATAAACTAATGTAAAAGTCTGCTCTGCTCATCCAACACGAGTTGCCGTCGCAATCAGTGCAGCAATAATCACCGTTCACTGATCGCGTGACGATGGCGGAGGATTCATTGCACAACTGAGCTTAAACGTCTGTCTGATAAATGTCTTGTCTTAGAATGTGCGCTCAGCACCGCTGCTCCCTTTACTCAGAGTACTGCGATCGCGAATTTGAAAGTAAAACAGGAGCTCCCTGATGCAGGCGAATTAGGCTGCATAAATACAATAGTCCATCTCAGTCCCAATACCCATCTCTGGACTGTTTAGTTGTGGCTATGGTCTGTTTGCACTTCGAATATTGAGAGAGTAGGCTTATAGTTGCACTTGAACTTATTGTTTGATAAACCGATTTACTGCACTTATTGTTTGCACTTAATAAGACTAAGAGAAAACTGTTATTTATTTTTGTTATTTATACTGTTTTTATTTCTGTTCAATTTGTGTAAAGGAGTTCAGTTACGTCACACACAGCTTCAATCAGAAGTTCTGAAAGCTCATAAATGTACAGTAAGGCCTGAAGAGACTCAAATTCAAAATTGAATCCGATATTAGCTTTACGCTTGATGCATACACGATACATGTAAACTATTTAACCCTTAAAAGCATACCTCGTCATTCACTACCCTCCTCCTAATTCATTTTTTAAAGTTAGATATCAACCTTAGTATTTCTCAATCAATTTGTTATAAACAAAATAAAAAGATTATTTTTTTAATAAAATAGTGCCTTTTCCATAAATATTTTTGTAAACATTGTAGCCTATAGGGTCGCTAAAAACCTGAGTTTTGTAACCGTGTAAGTATATTTTTTCTGCACATCAATAATTTAATCTTGGGTGACTGAATAAGTGCAATTCAGCTTTATTCCACAAAGTCTGATACATGTACTGATAATGTCTGATACACAATGATGAAGTGACGTTTCACGCAGTTACCACAGGCAGAAAACAAGAGAATAGGAAGTATCATCAGCAAAACTTGAAATGGCTCAGTGATTTACTGCAGAGCAAATACTAGTAATATATTATTAGTGTAACTGTCACTTGATGGTGGATCTGGTGAAAGAAGCTGTCAGCGATCAAAATATTGATTTTGAAGATGTTGAAAATGATAGTTTTGAGAATATGTTTGAGATTGCGAATATGTGCCAGATGCTGAATGTTCTGGGAAATGATCTCTGACGAGGACAGTGAGGATGGTATAAAACATCTGCTCAAACTGAACCCTTCCGAGCTCAAAAAGGTAACAAAATATGCTTTCATTTATTCTTCTGTAATTGTTACTCTAAAATCAGGAGAGTTTTATATTGTCGTGACAAGTAGAGATCCATCCGTGTTAGATATAGATCTGGGTAGTTAAAGAAACATTCATGCATTTAAGGGTTAAAAAAAACTTTTCCATTACACGCGCGCGCACACATTTCCTGGCCTTGAAATCAGTTTTTAGCCTTGCTAAATCTTTCAGTATTCTCAGGAACTTGCTCAAGGCGCATTTTTATTGACCGCTTAACAGGTAATCTCAATGTGTTGTCTGTGGTGTGAGATTTGTTAATATACGTATGTTTTATCTTTTATTCTTTTTATTTTCATGTAAAGCACTTTGGGCAACCTCTGTTGTATTTAGCAGTGCTAAATAAAGAAAGAAAAGTAAGTAAGTTTTCTCTCCAGGACATCATAATTTGCAGACCAGTAACCTGTGACAATGTTTCCTGCAGTGCTGTTGAAATGTGATGGCATGAGAAGTTTTCTCCGTCGTGCTGTCAGACTGAAATACAGCACCCGAGCAGCAAACATGAGGCCAGGTATGATTCACAAACGGTCTGGTGTTAGTTACTATGCACCATCATGCATTAATCTTTACAACAGTGGGTTTACACCAGCTTAAAATCATTAACTAGCTTGGCTTTATACTAGTGGCTGTCGTAACGCAGAGGAATCAGCATGTGTCAGTCAGAGGGTTTGTCTCCGCGTTCTCTGCGGACTGTAATTCGCCAGCAGAGTCTGGATATTAACAACACATCTGGTATAGCAGCAGGTATGAAAGGTTAAAAAAATCATGGTTAGATGCCATGGTATGTTACCTTAATTCTTGATTTTATTATGATTTTATCATTGTGTTAGCAAAGCACATTTCTGCTTGACAAAAGAGTGTGCTTTATACTGTATATAAATTGAAAGCTGAAACTTCAGTTCATTGTTCCAGTAGGATCTTGTGTGATTTTTAGAGCACCCGGATACTTAAAAAAAAAAAAATTATTGCATACCAAATTGTACATTCATAATCTTCAGCAAAAAAAAGTAAGATTTCATTTTACAAAGTCTGCAAGCATGGTGACAATTGCCGGATCTCACAGAGAAAATGATGTTTACTGACAGGATATCAACAGGCTAACGTGGTGATCTTGCACAAGGATCTTGCTGATGACTTTGAGGCGTTTTGTCGGGCTAACAGCAGCCCGCTCCCTCTGCTGTACAGGAGCAAATGTGGAGAATGGAGCTGCTCCCTCGCCACAGGATCTGACATCAGGTACTGTATCTTCACACCAGAGGGATCACAGGAATGAAAAGAAATGTGAAAGTCTTGGTCAGGGGTTTTCAGTCTATTTTATTTTTCCACTACCTATTTACTCAATGGGCTGTTCTTTAAAGGTGCAGTTAGCAATTTCTGAGAATCATTGTTCGGCACTGTTAATATTTGAAATCAACCCCAACTAACACACCCTGCCAGAGTGGATGTCTCTCTATCATAGCAGAAGTGAAGCAAAGAAAAAGTTTTGTGGAAAATAAACCAAAGATTATGGGCAAAAAATTAACATGCAGTACATTAGAGTAGGGATGTCACGGTACCAAAATTCCAGTAGTCGGTACCGATACCATTAAAATTTTACGGTTCTCGGTACCAATTTCGGTACCACAGCAAAATCAGTTTGAACTGTTTTTCCAATTTATTTAATTATTTGAAAAAAAAAAATTCAATTCAATGACTTTATTATTTATGACGGTACATTTATGAAAGCATTGAAGGCTACATGCTGTTTAAACGAAAATATTGATGATATTGAGAAATATTGCTTATAAAAAAATCAAGTGAAAAATAAGCAACCTTCTATGCACACATTATTAGTAGTAGTATTTTTAATTAATGGAGATGTAGTTAAATCTATTGTACAGTAGCCTAATATAATTATTTCTGTCAATTTCTTTAAGTTAAACCAAACTTTTATTTTGACGGGTTGCCATGAAGACCTTTGAGTTTCTGTGCGTGTATGATATGACGATAGTTTTTCTCAAATGAAACGGTAAAATGATCATGAAGTGACTCTCGGAGATGAATTGAATCATGAATCATGTCACCATATCGTGAGGCAGCAGAGACTGAAGCATCACTTGTGCTTCAGTGTGTGTGTGAGGTAACGGTAAATGAAACCGCGAGTCTGCGCCGTTCATTCACACAGAGACAAGCAGAACATGCAGGGTTAATATTTAAATAGTCTTTTTGCAGTTTATATACACAGTTTATATTTTTATATACACAGACACCACATCAGCAGCGCCGCCGGTCGCCATGTCTCAGCGCTTTCATGAAGACGACGCAACTTCACGCCCTTCGTGCATGCGCTTCCAGAACCGGGTTTGACCGGGTACTCGGTACCACCGGTACATGGTACCGTGACGTTTACATTTTTTTTAGTACCGACTTGGTACCGAAGTACCGAATATTTTGACAACACTACATTAGAGTATTTAAAAGCAAGAGTTGGTTGTTAGTCGCCAGCAGCAGCACACCAGCTCCAGACAATGACACTCAAAACCAATGTTAATCGCGTATGGAGCAGAAACGACACAACCTCGGCGTCCGTTCTCAGGTCTCTCCAGCGCTGGAAAGCTTTTCTAATATTAAAGCGCTTGTCTGATCATGATTCTTTTTCCAGTGATATTCCTCTGACTTTTTCTTTTTTGTAATGTCTCTCAGCCATCTCTCTTTCTCACTCTCTCTCCTCCCCCATCATGAGATGACACGCCCCCTACTGCTGATTGGCTACAAGTGGGTTATAGTGCTTGGTCTGAACCACTTTCAACAGCATTTCTCAGAAATCACTTATTGCACCTTTAAAAAACAGGCTGGGACCTTTAGTATGCACAACCCATAATCCCTCACTATGGCCCGGTTTCACAGACAGCAGGGGCGGACTGGCCATCTGTGTGATCTGGAGAATCACAGAACGGCCGGTACTCCAGGACGGCCGGCGGGCCGGCCCACCAGCCGCCACACACATCCCAAGTCTCCCGCATATTGATAGCGGCTCCCTGATGTCCGCAAATTAGTTAAAATCTCCCGGAATCTAGAGCGAGCAAGAGCGCGCATGCGTAGCGCGTGCACGGCAGAGAGAGAGGGAGCGAGAGATTGCGTGTGTGTGCTAGTGTGCGCTAGTGTGCGCGTGTCCCTCACGAAGCGCATGTAAGGACCCAACCAATCAATTGTCAGTGCGGGCGGGCTTTTATCTCTACTACTCCCGAACCGAATTAATCAGAAATTACTTTGCAAGTTACTTGCTAGGGATGATGTTAGGAAGTGATATTCAGCTTGCTACATTTTTAATGATTACAGTAGATAAAACAGCTAAACTTCAACATTTTAGCTGTAAAATGCCACATGCAGTTGCTAATATTAAGAAATATGTTGTGCTTTTACTTTTAAAAATGTTGGTAATGTTACAGTTAATGCTTACAAACTTTGAAGATTTTGAATACAGAAGTTACATTTGTAATGGTGTTTAGATGTTAATCACCTTTAGTGTTAATTTTCATTTAGATGTGGTATTATTATTTGTGCAGTAGCTAAGATTAATTACTGCATAAACTAATTAAGATTATTAAGTAATAAATTAATTTTAAGACAGCATGGAATAAATTGTATAATATGCTGTTAGCTATAATTTGGATGGTATAGTAGGCTATCATGAGCCACAGTTAAAGTGACACTCATGGCAGGCGTTATTGTTGTTGTTGTCGAGTTTCCGCGCACCGATTGCTTTGGGCCGGGCCTAGTCAAAGTCCAGGGCCGTTTTTTAGTCCCAGTCCGTCCCTGACAGACAGGGATTAGATTAAACCAGGATTAGGCTTTAGTTAAATTGACAAATAAGTAGCTTTTATAAACGTGCCTTAGGTAAAACCATTACTGATGTGCATCTTGAGACAAAACAATGGATGTGACATATTTTAACATCTATCAGTGCAAGTTGTTTTCAGTGAAGACAGCTCAAACATGCAGTTTAGTCTGGGACCAGGTTTAATCCTAGAGACCAGTTTCACATATGCGTTTCATTCAAACTCTTTCCTGCTGTAAATGACTTATGATGGATGGTGAAAGTGCGATAGATATGTGAAGAGACTTGCTTGTTCTGTCTTTCAATCAGGGAGGACTGTCCAGAGTACTGTGTGTTTGAGAAGGGCAAGCTAATGAAGAAGATGGCTAGTTTATCCTCCTACACTCCTCAACTTGCGGACATGGTCACATTCTACCTCGGCTGTAGTTTTGGCTTTGAAGCAGCCTTGACGGCCGCTGGTGTTCCAGTGAGAAATGTGGAACAGGGTAAAAATGTCAGTATGTACAAGGTCAGTGTTCACCCCAGGCCTGCATTACATCCATGTGTAGGACAGCTATTTACTTGATTTAGCTTGAGTCTGCTTTTGTCCCATCTTTGAAATTGTAAAAATTAGCAAAAGGAAATCCTCGAAGTGCTTATTCCTGTTTTTTTGTTTTTTTTCAGACATCAGTACCTTGTATTAGAGCAGGTCAGTTTGATTGTCCGATGGTGGTGAGCATGAGACCTGTACCAGAAGACAAACTGGATGCTGCGGCTCAATGCACACACGCGATCCCACTGGCACATGGAGGCCCTGTCCATATTGGACACCCTAGTATGTACTTGTTTCAAAAGAATGAAAGTTTCTCTAATCATTTACCAACACAATTGGCAAAGTTACACAAAATATTGATGCAAGGTGCATGTGCAAACGAATGATGCTTTCCTTAAGGCGAGTTTTAGTATAAATGAAGTCACTCTAATAGGTCACTTGTGTGAACTTGAACACTAAGCACAGTTTAACTACATTACTTATGAACATTGTCCATGCTGCAACATTTGACAACCCAAAAGGTGCAAGTAGTCTTTATTTTTTTAGTATATGTTTTACTTGAAAAATGTGTTTGTGCTTTATTTATTTAAAATAAATTACTCTTGGTTTGATCAGTGTTATTTTAGTATTATTTATATACCATTATATATTTTATTAATATTGTGAATTGCCTTATTTTTCCATCTTCAGTTTTAATTTTTATAATTTTATGAGCTTTCGTTTAAGTTGTTTTTCATCAAATGTTTTGTGTAATAATGGAAAATATTTGTAATAGTTTTTCATTAACAATAACAGCACTGGCTTTGATATGCTGTTATCTAACGAATGGAGATTCATACATTTTTAAGAGTTGCTTAAAGGATTAGTTCACTTTTAAAAAAACTTTTGCTGATAATTTACTCATCCCCATGTCATCCAAGATGTCCATGTCTTTCTTTCTTCAGTCGAAAAGAAATTAATGTTTTTGATGAAAACATTCCAGGATTTTTCTCCATATAATGCACTTTGCTGGGCACCAAACGGTTCAAGGTCTAAATTACCGTTTCAGTTCAGCTTCAAAGGGCTTTAAACGATACCAGATGATGAATAAGGGTCTTATCTAGAGAAACGATCTGTCATTTCAAAAATAAATAAAAAAGTTAAAGTTTTATAGGCACAAATGCTCGCCTTGCGAACTCTCCTGTTCGAACTCGTTCATCAAAATGAACGAGTCAATGACTCGAAAAAAGATTCGTTCATTTTGATGAACGAGTTCGAACAGGAGAGTTCGCAAGGCGAGCATTTGTGCCTATAAAACTTTAACTTTTTTTATTTATTTTTGAAATGACAGATCGTTTCTCTAGATAAGACCCTTATTCATCATCTGGTCATCTGGAATGTTTTCATCAAAAACATTAATTTCTTTTCGACTGAAGAAAGAAAGACATGGACATCTTGGATGACATGGGGATGAGTAAATTATCAGCAAAAGTTTTTTAAAAAGTGAACTACTCCTTTTAAGTGTTCAAATACATTCATCTCTAAACATACTTGAACTGTTAACATTTTAGGGGCTTGGAGGTGAAAAATACAACTCCTCTTTAGTTCTTTCCCCACCAGCGTCTTTCTTTCTTTCTTTCTTTCTTTCTTTCTTTCTTTCTTTCTTTCTTTCTTTCTTTCTTTCTTTCTTTCTTTCTTTCTTTCTTTCTTTCTTTCTTTCTTTCTTTCGTCTTTCTTTCTTTCGTCTTTCTTTCTTTCGTCTTTCTTTCTTTCGTCTTTCTTTCTTTCGTCTTTCTTTCTTTCGTCTTTCTTTCTTTCTTTCTTTCTTTCTTTCTTTCTTTCTTTCTTTCTTTCTTTCTTTCTTTCTTTCGTCTTTCTTTCTTTCTTTCGTCTTTCTTTCTTTCTTTCTTTCGTTCTTTCTTTCGTCTTTCTTTCTTTCTTTCTTTCTTTCTTTCTTTCTTAAGAAAGAACAGAGCCTCGGCTTTTAAACAAATATATATATATATATATATGAAATATATATATGAAAATGATAAAAAATGCTGGCACTGGCTGGCAACTCAAAAAAAGATGATGAAAAAGACTCCGGATCGTATTCAGAACGATAGACAGGCCTAGACAGATGGAGTAGGCTAGATCACGTGCATCAACACCCCCCACGCTTGCACAGTACTATACTTCTTCCTGGGTCGACATTTCATTCGGTAGCATAATGTTAGGCTGTTTTGATTTAATATGGTGTTTGATGATTGCGTTATTTCGCTTGTTTCTTCAGATTCTTTACCTGTGTTTTGATCTGGAGAGATTCTGTAATTTTTCAGAAGATGCGTAATAGCACCCCTACCATATAACAAGTCAAAACATGGATTGTCAAAATTCAGTTAGTGGCGGGGAAAGAGTTCAACATCTCGTAAACGCCCTTGATTCTCTCTTCCAGAGCTGCTGGGCATCCATGACTTGTCACGACCAGACTATGGGGACCCAGTGGAAGTGTGTTCTGGTGATGTGCCTGTGTTCTGGGCCTGTGGGGTCACCGGTGTTGAGGCTGTACAGAGCTGCAGTAAGATCAAGAAACTCCTCAATATTACAATACAGATGGACTTAACCGTTTAAACTGTGCCATATTTTGAAATCATTCAGGAACTTTGCTGTAGATTTACATACAGTAATGTCATTTTTGCCGCATACACAGATCATTTTTATGCAATGTGTCGAAAGAACTGTATGACCATTTGTTTTTTAATGTTGCAGAGCCCGCTCTAGCGTTCACACACTCTCCTGGCTGCATGTTCATCACTGATCAAAAGGCAGAAACTGTTTCACCCCTCACACTTGAGCCAGCACAATGCCCTTTGACAATCTGCATTTCCCAGAATCCTCAGCTTTACAGTATGACTAGCAAAAGAGCTGTTCAACAGATTCGAGCAATTGAGGAGCTCGTTGTAGAAGACCCAGGTATGAAGAAACACCGTTTTGACCTCTATAATATGAAGGACTAAAAATGACATAAGGAAAAATAAATAAATAAATAAAAGTAGAAATAAAAAAATAAATGCAGAAATATAGTAAAAAATAAATACATTTTGGTAATATAAATGGCTATTTCTGTATTTTTACATGTATTTTTTATGCATTTATTTCTGTATTTCTACATTTATGTATTTATATATTTATTTCTACATTTATTTATTTCTGTATTTCCACATTTCTACATTTATTTATTTCTGTATTTCCACATTTCTACATTTATTTATTTCTGTATTTCCACATTTCTACATTTATTTTTCCCTCCGCCTGTATGCTAATTGAGTGGGGGGTGCCAACATCAGTCTGAACCAGGATTGGTTAATACCGCGTTTCGGTGCCATCATTAGAAACAGTAGCAGTAGCCTATCCGATAAGCTCGGACCTTATTGATTTTAGAGAAAGTTTGGGTCCTTTCAGAACCGGGTCTCGATCCCCATCCTTAATAAAAACTATACTGAGTAACAAAAGAACGATGGTCTACACATCATTAGTTGACAGTGTATGGTTTAATTTTTCTAACATTATATTCAATGCACAAATTCTTCCGTGTGGGTGCATTAAAGTCTGAAATTAAGCAAAATGTTCTTGGATCCGCTGATGGATGTCACCATAGATTAAGAAGATGTCAATCAGTAGAACAGGTGTTGTGCCTAATTTCGACCCCCTGCCAAATTATTACCCATCCCCCCCCCCCCCGTTGAAGTCAGTACCTGATTGCCTAATCCCAACCCCGCCCGGCACTGCATGATGGACTCGTCCAAAGCAAAGCATCAGGCTCACAACAAACTGTAAAACTAGGCAATGCTGATCAAATATGAATCAAGATTCTGTTGCTGGATTGTCTATTTCTCGCTTTAAATCTTTTCAGAAATATATTTCAGTGTACTGTTGAAAACTGACGATCCACAGTTAAGCACCGCCCGACTCATTACCATAGATGGTATTACACACTAGCCGCAGCCTGCGTCCAGAGATGGATAGATGGATCGTTTGCTTCTGTCTGGTTAGCGATGCGGCCCCCAGCTAACCAATCCTGCTTCAGACTGATGTTGGCACCCCCCACTCAATTAGCATACAGGCGCAGGGAAAAATAAATGTGGAAATACAGAAATAAATAAATGTGGAAATACAGAAATAAATAAATGTGGAAATACAGAAATAAATAAATGTACAAATAAATATATAAATACATATATAAATACATAAATGTATAAATAAATATATAAATACATATAGAAATGCATAAATAAATAAATACATGTAAAAATACAGAAATAGCCATTTATATTACCAAAATGTATTTATTTTTACTATATTTCTGCATTTATTTATTTATTTCTACTTTTATTTATTTATTTTTCCTTATGTCATTTTTAGTCCTTCATACTAAAAAACCATGTGAATGATTAAGAAAGATGCACTTACAATGAACAATGTCAGTCATTTATAAAAAAATAAAAAAGCACATGAATAGACTGAATTTACAAAAAAAAAAAAAACGTTCACTCACGCTCACTCGAATAAGAAAGATTCCAGTCATATTAGTAGTCTAATAAAATGGTATACATTTTATACGGAGTTGGTCATCTTATGAGGGCAGACATTGTTTTATTGCTGACTGAAATTTACACTTAAACTTGAAGTATACGAATGGAGTTATGAAAGACTAGCAAACTTCATTAATTCCGAAACAAGTGCAAAAGTCTCTAAGATGGATAAAAGTTCAAGACTTTAACAAGTCTTTACATGAATAAGAAACTTGCAGTTTGTTCAGTTTGGTGCCTTTTTTTACCATCAGCAGTTAAGAATGTGATACTTACCTAAAATATTGAATAAATTAACTGAGGAAAATACATTTTGATTTGTTCTTAATGTCATGGAAACATGTATCCAGAAAATTGCATTTATACAGTGGCATTAACTGTAATAAAAATATTTGCCTTTGCGTGATGCTGCTACATCCACACCACTAGGTATCAGTGTAAGTCTACGACAACATAAGCACAACTACTAAAATAAAATTGAGTGCAACATTAATACATTAAGTGTGGCCTAAGTGTACAAATACTTTTTAGGGTCACTGTCTGGCATTAACAGAGTTCATTGTAAAGCATTAAAACTTAGAGAACTACATGGTGATTTTTATCTGTTCAATAAAATACCTTACCTATTGAGTAATAAAAACACCATCTCCGTGTCACTTTTACATTTCAAATCCCTCAGATAAATATTTTTTAAGAAACACTTAATTCTAATGCAAATAATGTCTAAAAAAGGTTGGTTTAAAGCACTTAATGACATTTTCTGTGACTTAATCTAAAGTTAGGACTATTTACAGTTAATAAGTTAACAAGCATAAACCGCATTATCTAACGCTTTATGAGCTAATTAAACGATAATAAATTGGTTAATTACAGTGACAATGAATGAAGAACTCACTATTTGTATGTAGCCTATTAATATATTAACAATGTAGAGACTACTATGAATTAACTATCATCTAATAGTTTGCAAATTATATGAAAGTACTTTATTACTGTATACTGTGTTGCCCAATGTTTTCCTTTTTTCTATAATCTGTCCCTACTTCTGTTTTATCATGACTTTAAAGATGCATACAGTGTAAGTCTGTGGTTTGTGTGCAGGTGCAAGAGGTATTCGGGCCCTGTTCTTGCAGGACGAGCTCCTAAAGGCCTGTCTCTCTCTGTCCCATTCCTCCTCTGTTCTCATCACTACTGGCTTCCCCACACACTACATGCACAGCCCCCCTGAAGAGACTGATGGGCCGCCCGGGGCCATCGCCATGGCAGCTATGCTTCAGGCACTCCGCAAACAGGTGGTCATCGTGACGGATGAGCGGGCTTTGGAGATGAACCAGCTCATCATGCAGGATGCTGTGAAGAAAGGTGCCGCATTTGGTCTGATTTAGTGTTTTTGAGATATTCTCTGGTTTGCTAATTGCTAGTCAGACGTAATTAAGCGACATAACTAGCCGTGTGTTGTTTGGCTTTTATTTTGTTGTGTTGATCCGATCCGCACACCATGTAAACTCGCAGCTACAAAATCTGCTTCACATCAAAGGTGCTGTAAGTAACAGATATCACTAAAATAGATGTCATGAGAAATTACACCTGTTTCTGTGACTGCATTTAGTAGAAATTTCCCAAAAGTTCCCACACTCACCGAACAATGAATTTCCATTATTTTTTCCATGACATTTCGCTGAAATCACCATTTTATATTCCCTGATATTTCCAAGTTTTCCATGTAAAAAGTCTGTCTGCACTTTTTTTAAGCCAATCACAAAACTAGCTAGTCAGAAACGTTTTGTCTGTCATTCCTTGTGCAGACATGTTTTGTGGTTGGTTAAAACGTTAAAAAAGGTCAGTGCCCCTGAATGACTGGAATCACTTACAACAGCTTTAAACAGGAAATATAGAGCCATAGTATCGTGATTTGCAGCCTAACATTTTGAGCTGACATGCTAATGAAAATGCTGGTGAAACGTATTAGTGTCAAGCTCAAATACACATATATACACTACCATTTAAAAGTGTGGGGTCAGTCAGTTTTTTTTTTTGTTTTTTTTTTAAAGAAATTATTACTTTTATTCAACAAATGTGAGAAATTTAGTGGGGGAAAAAATATAAATAAATTCTATTGATCTGAAAAAAAATCAAGGTTTCCACAAAAATATTAAGCAGCAACATTGATAATAATAAGAAATGTTTATTGAGTATCAAATCAGCATATTATAATGATTTCTAAAGTATCGTGTAACCCTGAAGACTGGAGTAATGATGCTGAAAATTCAGCTTTGTCATCACAGGAATAAATTATATTTTCAAATGGACATATAAAGTTTTTTTAAATAATATTTCACAATTTGATTTACAAAGAAAACGTATCAAATATATTTGGCTGTGATTTTTGTTGCTTTGCATAGCATTTCACTTTCAGTGAGGGCAGAAAACATGACATTAGAATACGGTGTTATTGTAATGTACCAAGATTTCTATGTGTGTGTATGTGTGTGTTCTTCATTAACAGGTGTGATAAAGACTCCAGTTCCTGTAATAAGTTTCCAGAGTAAAGGCCCTGACTCACCACTTCACTTCCTATGCCATGATGGCGATCCCACAAAGCCCAGGTGTAATGGTGGTTCAGTCTAATTTTCCATCCACTGCTTTTTCTTGGTGTTTATTAAGATCAAATGTGATAGAATATGCCTGAAAATGACGTCAATTGCAAATGCATACTGTATATTTAAAAAAAAAAGTTAAACTGAGCACATTATGCAACAATGAATATTATAAACAGTAGTATTGTACATAATTAAATTGTATCTCACTGTTGTTCCAGATAACCGATTACAGTATATAACTGGTAGCTTCGTGTCTCTCGTATCACACTTCCGTCTCACCTCAAATTAATATGTCATGTCCATTTTATGTAGTTATTTGGTGATTACCCATGTAATAAGAGGGATTGTGTACTTTTAGCCAATCATTATCATAAAATAAGGGTGATATTAGAAACCATGTTGGGGTTTATTTTATGAAAATGACTGCATTATTACCCATTACTTAATGCATTACTAAAGGAATATTCCAGATTAATCAACAGCCTTTGTGGCATAGTATTGATTCCCACACACAAAAAATTTTTGTCTCACTTTTTCTATGAAAAACTTATAATGGAAGTGAATGTAACCAATTTTTTGGAGGGTTTAAATAGAGTAATGTGTGAAGCTGATGGTTTTATAAAATCACATTTACTATTCTGGTAAAAGGTATGTGAAAACAAAGTTGTGAAATTGGATATACCTTTACCTTAAGAAGCTTAAGGGTTTAGAAGTGTGGAAATCAACGTTATGCCACAAGAGCTGTCGATTGAGCTTGATTTACTGAATCCGGAATATTCCTTTAATCCAACTCTTGCCATTCTGATCAAATAATGACTCAAGAAAGATGTGTTAAAAATCAGACACTTGGTATTATTATTCCGTTCATTCGTCACACATAAAAAAAAAAAAGAAAGGTTAGGTCTTAACCTAATTTGCATATTGCGCCACAGTATACATACTAAATAGTAAAACCAGTATACTATTCCCAAACATAGCCCATATCTTGTTTACCATGTAGTTGAACTCATAATTGTTCCTTTTTACTGCAAAGGTTCGACCACTTGGTGGCAATAGAGCGCAGCGGCCGGGCTGCAGACGGGAACTACTACAACATGAGAGGGGTGAACATCAGGCATTTGGTCGACTCAATAGACGATCTCTTCACCACTGCCAGCACTATTGCGGGAATCACTACCACTGGTAACAAAGCCAAAGCGCCTAAGCAACAAACATCCGTGATTAACTTACACTGTCAAATGTTGCTTGATCTGACGTAGTGAACATCCTAATCTCTTTTAACGATCACAATGCTTGAATCACCAACTTGGATCTCATCACAACGCTCCTAGTGCCAATCGTTAATTGGGAACTGTTACCTAACAGGATTAATTGTGTGTGTGTGCGTGTGTGTGTACAGGGATCGGAGATGGTGGTAATGAGCTTGGTATGGGTAAAGTCAAAGCAGCAGTTAAAGCATACATGCCTAATGGGAACCTGATAGCATGTGACGTGGCTGCTGATTTTGCCATCACAGCAGGTAAGCACACCTCACACAGAGACCACATGGGTGCTTCTCAGTTCTTATTTGTGCATCCTCGTTTCCTTTCCTCGCGTCTCAGCTCCACTCCCTGTAGGACGCGAGGGAAGGCTGCAAGGAAAGAAAAGGAGGAAGGAGGAAGCTTTTTTTATAGATTGGAAAACTTGATCACTCGAACGTCACTTCACAGCGTCATCAATATCGCTCAAAGGATCTGCCCTGCCCTTATGATGTTGAAGGTTAAACGTGCGTCACGTTTAGTCGATAAAACACTTCCGCATAGGATACACCTGTGTATCCTCGCTCATGACTCCTCTGGAAGATTCCTCACTCCTCGATCCTTGCCTCCTCACGGTGCAATTAGAGAATTGAGATGTCCTTCAAGATGGCTGAGCTCGATCGGTTTCCGGGTCATTCATTCATTCATTCATCCTTCCTGGAGAGCCATGGGTGGAGCGTGAAGTCCAGCTTCCCCCTCTCTGGATGTAACTTGGGTGTAATGGGTGGAGCTAGAAGGTCCAACCACAACCTCACCCTACCCATAACACTATATCAAAGTCAACACATGACATCCAGAGAGGTGGAGCTCTACAGTGAGCAACATTCACCTTCCTGCTGGCTGGAAATAAAGTGAGGACGTTGTGATTACGCAACCTACATGGTCCCACGCAAAGTTTCACATTAAACTCACTTGTTCCTCGTTATGAGGCTGAAGGAAGAATACTAGTTTCCGATATTATAGGAAGTGCAACAGAGGTGTTGATGTTCTTTGACATCATCAGTGTTTCCTAGTTTCTGTCTGGCTTAAAAATTGTGATTTACAAGATTTTGTTGACATTTAGGCATGTTTACAAATCGAAAAAGTATGGAAAATATTCAGAATAATCAAAAAATATTTTAATTAAATTAACATTATAAGTTAAGCTGTGTTGACTGCTTTTGCGCCATAATCTTGACTAACAAAAAACTGTCAAGACTTTTTTTTTTTTTTTTTTTACAAATTGAGGTTGAGATTACAGCAATTCACATACAGTATACAGTATAGTTGACAGATCTTCTACTGTTTTTAACCCAGAATATTTCCCCACAAAATTTAAATTGAAAAACGCAAAAATATTTCATTTAATGTTTTTTTATTTTAATATTATATGTTATAATCTGCAGAAGCATGTATTAGAAACAGTGAATACCATGAACAATCTTTTCCTTGCATAACTAACGTCCACCTCATGTGTTGTAGGAGTGTCCAACTGGGGTGGCTATGCTGTCGCCTGTGCGCTGTATGTTCTGAATCTCTGTCCAGTACACTGGCGGTACCTCCAGAGAGGTTTGGGTTTGTCACCCACACCTGATCAACGAAGCCTGTGGTCTGCCTGCCTGCCCACCATAGCCAAGGTAACACTGTATTCTAATGATGGCTGGTGATTATGGTGGTTAAGTTCAGTCCGACAATAACTCTTTCCCCGCCTCTTTTTTTTTTTTTTGCCAGCCACCACCAACATTTTTGATCATTTTCACAATTTTCCTCGCTGCTGAGTGGTTTGCATTTGTAGCTCCGTATAGCTTTGTTTTGAATCTCTATTTACTATCATTCCTTGATGCTTATATTGCTAAATATAACTTAATCATCAATATTATCTAATATTGCGTATCACATTAATCTGACATCGCTAGGTTTTAAAGGGGTGGTTGATTATGATTTCACTTTTCTAACTTTAGTTAGTGTGTAATGTTGCTGTTTGATTATAAACAACATCTGCAAAGTTACAATACTCAAAGTTCAAAACAAAGGGATATATTTTCTTTTAAAGAAATTGCTTTTTAAGGACTACAACAAACGACTGGTA
Organism: Rhinichthys klamathensis goyatoka; assembly: GCF_029890125.1. Taxonomy (NCBI): domain Eukaryota; kingdom Metazoa; phylum Chordata; class Actinopteri; order Cypriniformes; family Leuciscidae; genus Rhinichthys; species Rhinichthys klamathensis. The sequence continues at coordinate 2,386,070 of NW_026606581.1, forward strand.
TGGACTACACGACATTCGTCCCGGGCTAGTGACATCACCAACCCTAAAATTCACATAAACCCCGCCCTCGGGAACGTGATTTATAGATTATCATGACAGAATATGCTAATCAATGACTAGAAGATAACTACACATAAGCTACCTAAATTCATCAACTAACCATTCAGAAATGTCCTGTTGCATTCTACATGTTGTCACTTCTTCTTGAGTCTCTCCATCATTGTCTGACTCCGGTTTGAACATAAGGCTAAACGTTTTTGAAATGTTCAGTGTGTGTGTGTGTGAGAGGTAATCAGAGCTGCTAAGGACACAAGCTGTTGAAGCTCCGCCCTCTGTGTCGGGAGCAGCAGCTCATTTGCATTTAAAGGGACAGACAAAAAACAGTGCGTTTTTGCTCACCCTCAAAAAGTGACTATTTTAACCTGCTATATAAAAATATCTGTGGGGTATTTTGAGCTAAAACTTTACATACACACTCGGGGGGCATCAGAGACTTATTTTACATCTTGTGAAAAGGGCATTATACCACCCCTTAAATCTAAATCTCTATCGCTAGCACAACACGTTAGCATTTCGCTACCCTGTTAAAGGTGAACTAAGTAACTTTTTTACCTTAACCAAACAGCTTTGGAGTCATTGTAATGTTTATATTACTGATTTCGTGTTGAATGGTGGTCGTCTCGCACCCCCCTGGTGCCTGTGAGCCGCAAAACCACCCTTGCAACTTTGGGCCGGCGGGCCGCCGGCCTCAGTGTTAGGAAGTATCGTGTGAGATCAGGTCTCGTGAGGTAACGAATTGCTTTACGGCAAAAAACAGATCTGATAAAATTCTGATAAAATGAGCATCAAACAGAAATAACCCGGCGCCGTATACATGTGGTGTTCGAGGCGCACATTCAATACAGACTGCCGACAGTTAAACAGGGCGCGCGCAGCTCTTAAAGGGGCCATACCTTATTTCCACTCGTTACAGCGTCCATCCTACTGAACAGGTACCGGTGTACAGGGGGAGGGGATCCGGCCGTGAGTGCGAGCCATCTCTGCGTGAGTGCTATTCACGACAGTACAAGTGCTCCACAGCGACTCTAGGGGTCGCTGTTTGACAAAAACGGAATTCCTACTTAGTGCTGCTTTAACTTGTATTCGTGCTTAGTCTTTTTTCTCTCTCGTGCTCCATTTTTTACGAATCCATCAATCAACTGTGGTTCACATCAACTGTGAAATCAGTCAGTGAGTCATGGCATCTTCTCCAGTTATTGTCACTTGCACTGCCTGCCACATGTTTAGCGTAGCCTTATATATATAATAAAAGCAGGGAAATAGTTAGACTGACAGAGAAGATTTCAGAATTAGAGACACGCATCCAAACCTTTATTGAGCATAGTAAGAATGTAAGGGCTCTAGATACTGCTTTGAATGCGACTAGCTTAGCGAGCCCCGTACATTGTATGGGTTCCGGTTGCAGAGCCCCCGCAGCAGGGCGACTATACTGAACATGCAATAAATCAAAAGATTGTGATTGCGACCCCTACCGTATAACGGTGAAAACGGGAAATTCCCGTTGAAGTGTTTTCATAAATGACGGAAAATTCTGTCATTGGCGGGAAAGAGTTAAAACATCTGTTCTCCTCCAAGAGTTTTGTTGCAGCATGAGTGTCTGCACTGCAAGGGTTTATGCATGTCTCACCTCATTATATCACATCTGTTAACTTTTGTATCCCATTCTGTTTTCAATGGAAATCCACTGGTATAAAACTTGCAGGCATGTCGCAGTGCAGCTTCCTGTCAACACTGGCCATTTTTACATTTGCGGTGAACTGCAGACCACTTCAGAACCTCTGCCAGTATACTGTATAATCATCACGGCCACAACTGCTGGATTCAGCCCGTTAACCTTGTATTCACATTCCTTCCTGTTAGCCTGAATATTTTCTGTGTCTATCATGTTGTTTCTCCTTAGTGGCTGCTAAGATTGACATTTTAAGAATACTCTTCCTGGTTTAAAATTCCCACTCCCACATGTAGCTTAAAATAAAAGGCCATTACCACTGAATGCATTACTAGACTGAAGACATGCCTTGACGTGGTTCTTCTATTTGAAAACAGGAGGAAGACATGCTCCACATTTTGGTGAAATATGGCGTCCGCAGTGGTAAAACGGCAAACCTGGGACTGGAGGTGGACGGATTGACCTTTCATCCATACCATTCTGACATCATACAGCGTCTTAGACATCTCACTCTAAATGTCAATGTGTAATCTCAGCCACAAGAGTTGATACAGATCCGTGGCCAATGTTTTACTCAAGTCACCTTCATTTATATAGTGCTTTTTACAATAAAGATAGTTTTAAAGCAGCTTTAAAGTGATAAGCTGGACTATGATGCTATTTTCTGCTAGAAACAAACCTTGTTGCATTATTTTCCTGTTAAGTAAGTTCAGTGATGGTTCATTTTTGTTGTACAAATTTCACTAGTTTATCTACACAGCAGCTCTGGAGAAAACAGTGATGTCATTGTCCAGTTCAGTTCTCATATAATGCTGTCAATGCAGCCAGATCAATAATAAGCAAGCCAAAAGCCAAAGGTGACTCACATTTTTGTAATCATCTGTGAGAATGTGTATGTAATAGAAATAGCTGCCATGCTAACATCATGTTTCTTTATTTCACGTTAAAAATTGTCTTTAGTGTTTAATTTTTGTGCTCTCACCTTATAAAACAATCTCTGTTGTTTCTCACTGTAAGGAAAATATATTGGTGTAGGAAATAAATGATTTAAAAGAATAAATAAACAATTTTGTTTTTTGGATATTACTTATATTCTAACCACCATATACAGTACACTGGGGGACTTGTCCTACTGAATATTCAGACAACAAAAATTTTTAAAGCTGCACCTTGGAAGAAATTGTGCTTAAAAATGAATTAAATTATATTATTGAGAAAATGTGATGCTCAAATTCATATTATTGCCCTATCCCGATTCACAATCGTAAGCCTATGATAAAATGTTGAGCTGTGGGGTCGGATTTCGCAGGAAAATACCAGATATGGGCCTTTCTACAAAATTGGTTCAAAGTCAGAGTTGGAAATGTCTTACAAAATTTGTGGGAAAAGACACATTTTTTTCATGTATGCAAATTGTATAATATCCAAGTTACACATTTCTAGTAATTGTGCAGTTAATTATCATATTGTATTTTCAGAAAATTTGGGAATATTTTTCCTCTACCCAAATTTGTCACTACCGAAACACAATAATAAATAATTTAATAAGAAGGCTTATATTGACCTATTAATATTTTGTTTACATTTACCTTAGGTAAATCAATAACAATTACAATTTTAACAATATTTCAAGTGTAATATATAAGATTTGTTGTATTTTGAATCCAATCTTTCTTTGTAAAAGGCATTGAGTAGTGACAGTAATGTTTTAGCGACCACATCACATTACAGAATTTTAACTCGCATACTAAAACATACTAACTAATGATTTGCATACTGTAACTACTACAATGTTGTTTATTTCCCCCAAATAAATGATTATGTTCCCTTTTGTCACTACCAAATCAATGATGACATGTTTCGGTCATGACTGTTTCGGTAGTGACAATTTTAGATACTTTTGAGCCTAGCTCAAAGATGCTAATCAGCACATGGTTAACTAGCACAGTTCTGAACAGTTGTACACGCACAAAAACTCAATTTTATCGAATAACACTCAAAAAACCATGATGTCACAACCAAAATTTCACATGTTTTGGTAGTGACAATTTAAGATACTTTTGAGCCTATAGTTCAAAAATGATAACCAGCACATGGTTACCTAGCACAGTTCTGGAGTGCGTTTCCCGAAAGCATCGTTATCCAGCTATGATCGCAATTTCCATTGAACTCTATTGGTAACGACGGAACTTGCGACCATAGTTGGCTTTGGGAAACGCACCCCAGGACGGTTGTACACACATACAAACTAAATTTTATGGAATAACCCCCAAAAAAGTTTGCTTGATTGCAGAAAAGAGGGATTTGGTAGTGACGTTCCTTAAAGTAACATACAGATTTTCAGACTTTTGAAGTGAACACATTTCCCTCAAAATGATGGTACCTATCTACAATGAGAGAGAGGGACCATTTTTGCCTGATCAAAAATGTAGGGGTGTGGTTAAAATCAGTTTCAGCCAATGGACTAAAACACACACTGTTTCGGTAGTGACCTGAAAATGTGGGACACATTTTTTCACATAGTTTCATGATTTAAATATATATATATACACTCACCTAAAGGATTATTAGGAACACCATACTAATACTGTGTTTGACCCCCTTTCGGCTTCAGAACTGCCTTAATTCTACGTGGCATTGATTCAACACGGTGCTGAAAGCATTCTTTAGAAATGTTGGCCCATATTGATAGGATAGCATCTTGCAGTTGATGGAGATTTGTGGGATGCACATCCAGGGCACGAAGCTCCCGTTCAACCACATCCCAAAGATGCTCTATTGGGTTGAGATCTGGTGACTGTGGGGGCCATTTTAGTACAGTGAACTCATTGTCATGTTCAAGAAACCAATTTGAAATGATTCGAGCTTTGTGACATGGTGCATTATCCTGCTGGAAGTAGCCATCAGAGGATGGGTACATGGTGGCCATAAAGGGATGGACATGGTCAGAAACAATGCTCAGGTAGGCCGTGGCATTTAAACGATGCCCAATTGGCACTAAGGGGCCTAAAGTGTGCCAAGAAAACATCCCCCACACCATTACACCACCACCACCAGCCTGCACAGTGGTAACAAGGCATGATGGATTCATGTTCTCATTCTGTTTACGCCAAATTCTGACTCTACCATCTGAATGTCTCAACAGAAATCGAGACTCATCAGACCAGGCAACATTTTTCCAGTCTTCAACTGTCCAGTTTTGGTGAGCTCTTGCAAATTGTAGCCTCTTTTTCCTATTTGTAGTGGAGATGAGTGGTACCTGGTGGGGTCTTCTGCTGTTGTAGCCCATCCGCCTCAAGGTTGTGCGTGTTGTGGCTTCACAAATGCTTTGCTGCATACCTCGGTTGTAACGAGTGGTTATTTCAGTCAAAGTTGCTCTTCTATCAGCTTGAATCAGTCGGCCCATTCTCCTCTGACCTCTAGCATCAACAAGGCATTTTCGCCCACAGGACTGCCGCATACTGGATGTTTTTCCCTTTTCACACCATTCTTTGTAAACCCTAGAAATGGTTGTGCGTGAAAATCCCAGTAACTGAGCAGATTGTGAAATACTCAGACCAGCCCGTCTGGCACCAACAACCATGCCACGCTCAAAATTGCTTAAATCACCTTTCTTTCCCATTCTGACATTCAGTTTGGAGTTCAGGAGATTGTCTTGACCAGGACCACACCCCTAAATGCATTGAAGCAACTGCCATGATTGGTTGATTAGATAATTGCATTAATGAGAAATTGAGCTGGTGTTCCTAATAATCCTTTAGGTGAGTATATATATATTTTTTACTTCACTTTTTAAAAGAAATCAAAAAGATATTTTTAAAAAGAACAATGGAATTTTTTTCAAAAAAACATTTCAATATAGTTTTCACAAGTTGACATTAGAGTTCGGGACAGCCACCCCCCAATTGAAAGTATCCAATAAGTTATGATTTGATATATATTAAGCTTACTGATATTTTTAATATTATTGTGGGATTCAATAGATAATACAAGGATCTTTGTAAACACTTCAAATTTGAATACTTAAATGCTTTCTAAATGTTTTTTTTTTTTTTTTTTTGTGGGACAGCAGTTTGCACCAATTCTGTAGAATGGCCCATATACACCATGTCTGTAAATACAGGAAAAAAGGTCCGGCTATACTGAATCTCGTGACTTATTAATTACAAAAAATAATGTTGTTGTGTAGCATTAGAAATCCCCAGCAAGCTAGCTTTAAATGGCAACTCTCTGGAGAATCACCCATTGTCAAAACAAAGAAACTTCGAAATGCAGACAGTCAAGAAGGTAAAGTGACACCCCTGACAAAACAAAATAAGAAACCACAGCGGCATATGATACTTCATCTAATACTTGCTCAAATTACATTATATCTTATATATACTTCGTTGAGCATTCTATCAGTATTGTTTGTAGCGTGACAGATCCGCTCCCAAATAGCAATAACAGGTAGTAATTACAGATTTCTCAAACCATTTGATTAATCTAAATGCGATTTTATTTTCAAACACAGATGGCGATAGAGAGGTCAAAGTGACATAGCGCAGCTTTAATTAGGCTATTAAATCGAATTAATAGGCATATTTGATTACATTTATGGGTGGTATTTGATGCATATACCATGGGACCTAATAAATAATAAATTATTATACAATAGTATTCAAGTTGTAGTCCAAGGAACTTAAAAAAATTATAATAATAATAAATACCATAGTGTTACACAACTTTTCTCATGAATCGTAGAGTACAGGCAGCTGTTTTAGTTCAGATCCGTGTTACATAACACCTTCAGGTTATTTGGAAATTTGTATATTATCACAGACCTTTTTAGAGATAAGTGTCTTTCCCTCTTCCAAGGTTCAACCAAAATCAACACTGGAGAAGATCATCCCAAAACCCTTAATTATAAAGTAAAATAAATGGCAGACTTTTCATTAGTCTGGCTCTAAAAATAAAATAAATAGGCCAATGCATCATTTTCTTTAAAGATGGTGCTGGATGCATTTTTGGTGGGAATATGACCTTATACTAATTAATCACAGGTGGATAAACAGAAGCTTAAATACAGCTTTGTTTAATGTCACAATTCTGCTTCCAACAAGTAAAATAATCAAAACCAAACAAAGACAAACGAAAAAAGGGCCATAACTGGACAAGTATCTGGACAAGTATCTGACGAAATATAACAAACTGGACAAGTATCTGACGAAAGTGTTTCTCTGAACCAAAGAAGAGCCATTTTTAATGGAGCGTTCATTTCTGTCTCCTGTTTGATTAATGGTTCATCATCATTTATTCCTTTATTTAGTCTTGTTTTTGCTACTTAACCATTGAGGAGAAATTAGATGCGTACACATAAAAAGTCCACATTTTATACATTTTACTGAGGCTAACATGCCAAACAAAAACAAAATTCATTGATCAGACACCGTAAGGAGAACATTCTAAACATTGCAAAAAAGGCAAAGATTTTTATAAGAGTACCCATAATTAAATATATCTCTGTACTTTTTAGACCCCTGCAGTACAGCATAATTTCTGTCTCCATGTACTGTGTAACAATACAATCATTGCCAGTGATTTGAGCATCACAAACAATAAACAGAGTATAAAAAACAATAATAAAAATCTCAAATAAAACTGAACAGCAGTCACTATGTGAAATCATGAAATACCCTTGTTTGGTTGCGTACAAACTGCATGCATGTTGAGTATGCATTGTAAACATAGTTTGAATGAGCAGGAATCAGAGAACACTTCCACGTCTGTTGTTTCAGTTCAGGTCACTCACTCAAACTGGTATTAGCTGTGGTCACTTCCATCTTAAAAATGTAAACACTGCACCAAACACTCATCACCTTTTTATAAGTCAGTCGTTTGAGCAAACAAAAGATATGATTTCTGGAAGCAACCATCACGTCTTCCTCAACTATTTCCCCAGGATGTGATATCACAGTGGGAAGCATGTCCAGATTGAAATGGTCTGTTTGGGGGTGGCTGATCCTTCACACCCGTGAACCTTCTTGTGCTTGTTAACTGTCTGTGTGCTCCATGCCTTACTATGAAAAAAAAGATGAGCAGGTGACAAAGAAGCCAAAATGAAAAATCTGTCATCATTTACTCACTCTCATGATGTTCTAAACCTGTATGTTTCTATTGTGGAAGACAGAATTTCATGCCGTTCTTTTCCATAAAATGAAAGCATGCAGTGACAGTTAAGTGGTTAGCCTTTTAAGCTCCAATAAATCTCTAAAAGTATTGCCACATTAGTCCATGAAACTTATATTGAAGATGTTTAAAGCCTTTTCCTGTCATGCTAGCAGTCTAACTATCACTGGGAGCCTCATTAATAAAATGTGTGTAAGCACAGATTTGATCTTAGAATGTGCGAACGTGAAAATTCACGCCAACGTTCATATTTATAAAAAAAAGTCTATGATGTAGAAAACGTCAGGGTCTAAGCAGACGTACGCACTTTTCCTTGTGGCAGAGAGTCGGAGAACTGCAGGTATTTGGAATTTTAAGCAATTCTTGCTGCTCGCCTTTCTCAAGTAAAGCATTTGGACGTTGACTAATCTTTTATGTTAAAGGGGTCATATAATGCCATTTTTGTACAAGCTAATATGATTCTTTAGGGTCTAAATTAAAAGTTTGTAATATACTTTAATTAAAAATTCTCATTAGTATTGTAAGAAAACACTTATTTTACCTGGTCAAAAACAGCTCTGTTTTCAGCACGCCGTTTCAGTGCATATGACTTTAAATGATCATGAGCTTTGCTCACCCCGCCCCTCTGTTCTGTGCGTACACGTTTGTAACACAATACCATAACGTGTTGTTCATTATAAACGTGGGATTATGAATTATATGGAGAACGTCGTACATAGAAAACATGCAGTAATGTACCCTGAGTGTAAACCTTAGACTCATTCATCGTGAAGCGATTTGCAAAGATATAAATATTAATATGTTTAATAAAACGTTACACTCACTTCAGTTGTTCTAGAAGTTCAGCAGGAACACGAATATCTGCTACTGATTCTTTATTCAGGAGCAGCTGCTTAGCAAATCCAGCTTTATACTGATCCTCGTTTATAAAGCAGTCTGCTGAGAAATGATTCGCGCAAACATGAAAGCATTGACGTTGCTCGTGTGGAATATTCCCTTCGAAAACAAACTCAACCACTGCGTCTTCAGCGGTTCGGATTTAGGAACATAAAAATGACTGTGTTCGTTATTACACCCAAGAACAGAACACCACAATCGCTTAGACGCCATTCTGCTCATAGACAGTGCTCCAGCATATCAACAATGACCGCGCCGGTCCGCGTGGACTATGATTGACAGCTCTCACGAGCGAGGGCGGGTCTGTGTTGAAACGCGCCTATCAATCAACAATCGCGGGAGGGGCGTCCGACCGTGTGACGTCACACGGTCGAACGGCTCGATTTGAGGCAGGGGAAAACATATAAGGAGATTAAAACAAAAACACTGGATGGATTTTTATCATTATATGATGGTTGTGTACAGGCACTGCCAACACACATTTCAGTACAATCAACTTGAAAAAGTGCATGTACCATTATATGACCCCTTTAATGAAATTACAGGGCTGAGATCTGAAACCATTCAGTTGCGCACAATTTCAAGATCATTTGCGATTCATAGATCTCACATCTGAAAGAGAGATGTACAGACGTTTTTTGTGCGTACGTTCATTCATTGAATCACATGTACGCATATTTGAGAAATGATTGTAAGATCAAATGTAGGACGGATTCTATGTAACATTTTATAAATGAGGCCCAGGAACTGAAACCTATGAGGTATGAAAGCAGAAATGACTTTAATCTTGGACACCATGTTTAACCGCTACATGCAAATGTAGCTAAAGGGACTTGGAACAGTACATTAAAATAGTACATTTTTAGATCATTGGATATTGAAACCTCAAATGTCAACCACAGGTAGCAATCCCTGAGAATTACACCACATAACAGTAGAATGTTAGCTTACCAAAACCATGAAATATTGCAATATGACTCTAAAACAGCAAAGACTAATGTTTTAACCAATGTAAAACAACTGTATGTTGACTTTATGTGACTACACATCTAGGATGCTTGCTTCCATATGTTTGTCCACCGAAGAGCCTGTAGCTAAACTGTATGATGTCTATTGTATTGTTTAGATAAAAAAAAGTTCAAACTTCAGTTTTGATCTGCTGCAAGAGTGTCACCACTGACGTGCCTGTTACATTATCATTGGTGACTGCCAGCTCAGTGGAGTGCGTGCTGAACCTTCCATGACTTTTTGAGCAGCAGCAGAAGACCCGAGTACAAGCATCCTGAGCCTTCTGGATGCCCTTTTGTGCATTTTCACTGATAAAACAGTAGAGCGCTGGGTCCGCCACGCAGTTAAAGCTAGTAAGCAACAGAGAGAAATGGTAGTAATTGAAAATGTTCTCAATGAAAGCGCAGTCCCGCTCAAATACAGTGCGCACCAGCAGGAAGACGTGGTACGGCGAGAAGCACACCAGGAAGATGACAATGGTGCTGGTCACCAGGTACTTGATGCGCGTTTTCTGGGCGGTCTGCGTGCCTGCACTCTTGCCCACTGCTCGGAGGACTCGAAAGTACGACACTGAGAGGATTCCTAAAGGGAACAGGAAGCCTATGTAAAAACGGTAGTAGTTTATGGGGTACTCCCATGTCTTCATGGGATAGTGCTCAAAGCACACAGATTGGTTATGCTTGTCCTTGCTGAGCTCCTTATGCCGGAAAAACACCACTCCTACGGCAAGCTCTTTGAGCCAGACCACCGTACTGACCAGTGCTGCTGCTCGTACCGTCCTGAAAGCGGAGAAGCGGAAGGGGTAGACCACTGCAAGGTAGCGGTCAATGGAGATACAACACAGAAAACCAATGCTGACATAGATGTTCTCGTAGAGCAGGAAACCACACAGCTGACAGAGCCACTCCGAGCCGCTCCAGTCGTCCCCCTGGAAAATATACTGGAGCCAGAGGGGCAAGGAGGCCAGGTACAGCAGATCCGATATGGTCAGGTTCAACAAGTAGACCCCCAGCTCATTGCGGGCTTTTAGTTGCAGCCAGGCATGGTAGAGCGAGTAAGCATTGGCGGGAAGACCCACTAGCAGGACTAGGATGTACGCACCTGAAAACAGGTACTGGTGAATCTCGTGGCTTATAGTGCAGTTGATTTGCTCCTCAGACATGTTCATCTTTCCAACCTCATGTTTCTCAATGAGTGTAGGACGTTCGTAACCAACAGAGGTCTCCGAATAACATTCCATCAATTCTAAAGGAAGCAAACAAAATATTGTCAAATGATTAGTATGTCCAAATACCACCACAGGATTCATAAAACCTGGACTACAGCTTTCAGAGATTTTGATGTACGTATCGGACACCAAGGGAAAGGAGTCGTAATGTTCGTAAACGGCAGAAAACTGTGACATAGCTTAAGTTGTTACATTACAAAGCAGATTTAGTATGTCTGGTTTGTATTCCCTTGCAAAGTATACTTCGAGTTCCCTTTATTAAGTATACCTAAGTAAAGTTCAAGTATATTTACTTTGTTGATAAACTTTGTTTACCAATATCAATGTATTAGTAGTATACTTGTACTGTGAGTGTACTATTTCAATACTACTTGGGACTAAATTGGCCCACTTTTTAGTGTATAAAAGTATACTTTTAAGTGTAACAGTAGTACTAAACTTTGAGTACACAACTAGTTTACAACTACGTTTTTTGTTTGTACTGCAACTAGAAGGTTGAGATGTTAAACAAATGCAGTACATACTCTGACAGTGCTAGATTTTAAATGCACTGTGGGTCTTTCACATACATTTGTGTTTCCGTTATAATCCATTTATGATAGTGTGATGCAGAATCGTGGCTCAAGTATGGCAATGTGTATTGTATCGTGATGTAGTTGGTGATCCCTAGTCCAAGTATAGGATGAGGAGACACCCCCCCAAAAAATGAATGGGAAAAATCACAACGCTTCAAATGACAACTATAGAGTCCTGCAGGAGCCTTAAAACTAAGTTAAGTTAGTCACGCCAAATATAAAAACTCTGCGCATTCACAGTCTCGTTGAGTTTATACTTACGCTCTTGCAAACTATTCTAACTCAAACTAGTAAATTTTAAAGAAAGTAATCGAGAGAACCAGGGTGATGCCAATTCCGGGTTGGTCTAGAAAATTACATTTTCCTTCAGCTCTCTCTATATGAAAGTTACCATAAAACTACAACATATTATTACTGTTTGTTTGTCAATTTCAGCTAAAGAAGTAGCCTGGGAAAACCCAGACAACTTCCGGCAAATTTAGATTTGCTCTGAAAGTTAGTCTGGCAAAGAGCTCATTCAAGCCCATTTCCAATCCGTCGAAATCGCGGCACCAATCAGAAACGTTGGGGCTGGCTTTACACAATGAGGACAGCGCTGGGATTTTGAAGCAGATTTTGTAGCCTACATTACAAAGATGGATGCCGCCGTCGAACATCACTCGTTCGAATCAGCTATCGCGTCTGTTTTAAGCGATTTGAACGTTTCCTTTTAGTTAAAAACCGAGCAAAGAACAACACTCGGAGAAGTTTCTCCGCCGCTCTACATACGTCATCTCCTTCATCGCTCTGATTGGTTTTAGGTCTATCCACGACGTCCGTTGGTGACGCCCCTCTGGAAATGATTTGTCTATGACGCTTTGCCAGACCATAACTCAGTTACAACTGAGAATGGTCTGGTTTTAACCAGGAAGAATCACATTTTATGACCATTGTTGTAAGATTTGATTGCTTGCAGTACTTGACATACTTGTCAAGATGATTTGGGTTTCTCTCAATTTAAGCTGACAGAAGTTGTTCTTCTGCGTGCTTAGAAAATAGGAGCCTGAGGATGTTATCAAGATGGCTGCCGAGTGACAAATGGTTTGTGTGTGGATTTGTGTGTGGGCTGCGTCCTTCAGACTCTAAACTATTCTAAACATACAGAAAGAGATATTAACTAGAAGGAAGTGTGAAAAGTGCTCTTGAAACTAAACTATTGAATTCAGAAAGAATTCAACTGTACAATGTCTTTTGCACTTGGCTTCGACGTCAGCATAGGTATTTTCTTCATTGATCAGCGTGAAATGATCTGATGTATTCAATCCCAATTCACATTATGGATTTGAGTAAGATACATTGCCCTTTTCAAACTGACCGTGACCTGTTACACGGAATCTCGAGCTGATGAAAGGATATCTGATGAGTGAGGCCTTGGCTGTGACTACTGTGGAACACAACATATAACAGACAAATGAACCAGCATGAACAACACGTTTCATCACCAATCCATTAAATGCTTAAGAATGTTTCCCTGCATCTGAGTCATACACAACACCCTCAGTAATACTGCTCAGACAGTGATGCACGACATCTGTGCGAGTACAACATTATTACCCAGAACCATCTCAATATGGGAAAGCTTTTTTTTTTAGCAGAATTGTTTTTCTGTTCTTGGAGGCTTTTTTTTTTTTAGCAGAATTATTTTTCTGTTCTTGGAGGTTACTTCGGATTTTGTATTTGATATATTGAGCCAGCTTCAACATCAACCTAAGGGACTTAGAGATTTGACATTTGACAAGTAGGCCTTGCCCAGTGAATGCACCATTACATTCCTCTATTAAATTTCAATGAAGTCATATATATGATAATAACAGCAACAAGCATTTCATTTTTCAGTATAAAATAGCAGTTCAAGAGAAGCAACATGTTACAATGGGTGTGTTCTTAGGCACAACACCGTGGTTCAGTAGTCCAATAAATGCATGAATCATTACTACTTAGAGCAGACTTTTTCAGCCAAGCTGTAGTATAATGGAGGTTGCTGTGCAACATAGAAACAGAATTCAATTAAAGTGTGGTCACAGATGTGCATCTATCTCCAGTGGTTTCAAACATGACATCCAATTAGAATTCAAAGTCAATTACCCATTTTAGGTAACACTTTATTTTGATGGTCCCCTTTAGACATTATTTTGACTATAAATAACATTGAACCTACATGTCAACTAACTCTCGTTAGAGTATTAGTAGATTGCCTGCTAAATATCTGCTTTATTATGATGTCTGGTCCCAAAACAGAAATTAGACTGAATATGAGTAACTTTGCAATGTCAACTTACTAACCCTAACAGTCTACTAACACTCTACTAATACTCTAATGAGAGTTAGTTGACATGTGGGTGCAACGTTTGTCAACGGAATGTCTAAAGGGGACCATCAAAATAAAGTGTAACCATATTTTATTAATAAATCCATACAGGAGACTCCAGGACTAGCTGTCACATGAAGAAGTTGCAAAACCATATTTGTGCAATTGGATTTTTGATTCAAAAAGCTAGTAATTATTTTAAATTACAATTAAAAACAAAAACAAATTGTGCCCTCCAAACTAAAATCAGCAGTCATCCAGTATGTTTTTAAGAGGATGTACATTTTCTGCCATTTAATTATGAAACCAAAACACAACTGAGAACGTTTAGCCTAATTAAGGTTAAATATTAGGGATAGACTGTCTAACAAACTCAATAACCCTATTCCTGCTCAGACTCGGGGAACCGTGTGCTTGAACATCTCTATGCTGACACGCTTACTTTGGACAGGGAATGTTTAACCTAAAGCCATAATCCCACCGGAAGCATTAGTGTCCAAGGTCTGATATATAAAACGTCATAAGAAACAACTGCAATATATTTGGTGGTACATGTAATAATCGAGTTTATTATTAATGTCGTAAGCTATTGCTCTGTTTGCGCCGTCTCGGTGCACCACTTGGAGTGTAACTGCTTATTCACATTATAAAATTGCACATTTCAAAGTAGCCTACTGCTTAAACAAAATAAAAAAACAAACATAAAAAAGGCATTTATTCACAATTATCTTACCATTCTTCTCACAATTGCATGATAGTAGCCTAATGTAGCCTAATTTTATATATTTGACTAGTTTTGCATTTGTGATAATTGTTTTTGACTTGAACCCTTACACGGGTTAAACTTAAACAATGTTAATTTCGCATTCGTAGCACAATGTACGCAAAATGTGTTTGAATAATTTCACAGACCTGTTGGTCAGAGATGCCAAGATTGTCGCAACGTAGCCTACTTGAGAAACGACCAGGCTGATAGGCTAAATTATATATCATTTTCAATTATTGTAAAAAAACATAAAAAAAAAAAAAAAAAACATCTTGTGGAAAGCTGTGAAATATAAAGCAGCAGCATTTATTTGATTAGATTAGGCTACACGATAAGTCGCATGATATTCTCAAGCAGAAATACCACAGTGATTCTTATTGTTAGCCTATAACTTTATCTTTTATATAATATATTTTTTGTGGAGTCTAATTAGAAAGTAAAAAAAAAAAAAAAATTCGCCTTTTCCTTTTTTACTTTATGGTAGCCTACCAAAGTGCTCAGTTTTAGCCTACTACAACACTTACCATAGTAGGCTACATAGTATTATTCCTAAGTGTGAGTGAGTGTCAAATAATCAAAGTGTAGCTATTATTACCTTCAGATTGCCGCTTTTAATCCCACGCCACTCACTCGAGCCATTTGTGAAGTGTGATGAAAATCATATCCTCCCGTTCCACAGCTCCTCAGACTCTGTGATAGAGGAGCCTGTTTTTATTGAACATTTTTGCAGAGATAAGATCACACGCGTGTTCCGGGGTTATCGCATCTGGAAAGGAGAAATACACAAATTGCGTCAACCGTTTTACGCGATGATGCGCGCAATTACTCAGTCAACACTAAGGGTCTTCCCCAGAAACAGGACGTGTCTCCTATCGTGACCCTGCCTACACAGAATGCGTGTTTAGATACAGAGATGCGTTCCGAGTAGCTGGTGGACAGAACTGATATAAAACGCAGATAGGGTGAATGCCGGAAAAGTTGGCCATGTAAGTTTGATTATAGCTACTGTGCTCAATGGGTTTACAGTTTAAGTGCATGACAATTGTCTTTTATTAAAGAGACACTATTTCTTTAAATGATTAAATAGTTTTCTTGTAAGGTGTTTAAATATTAAATAAAGTGAACCATGGGATTCAGGTAAAGTGGGCGACCTTTCAGTTTCAGTAATTATACTCAAATTCATTAAATAAATTGACATTCACTGGCTATTTAGTAATCTACTTTTTTTTAGAAAACAGAAATAAGTGTGCTATTAGGAAATTCAAGTCAGAGATTGAAGAAAGGAAAAGAGCAGAACATAAGACAACGCATTAAGTTCAATCTGTGGAGTGAAGAAAGGATGAGAGAAGCAAAATGTAGATGCAGAACATAAAGCTTTAAAATATGGAAACAATTTAAGTTGTTTTAAAGTGTTTAGAGAAAACAGACAGTAAAAAAGTTTTACAATATGGTTACCATTTAAAAAATTCCTCTTATTAAATTTGTGTTAGCCTATTTGTTGTTGCAAATGTTTTAGTCCCATTATTTATGTTGTGGAGTTCATTTTCATCCATATTCTGATTTCTGAATATTCTGATTTTCAGATTTCATCAAATCTAATGTCAACACAGCTTGTTCCGTCAGTTGTTTTGAAATTTACACATGTATTAAGTGAAATCTAAGGTTCCCTCTATGGTATTGTTCACAATGGCAAAGGAAAAGATCTTAAATGCGTTGGTTCATTGCTCGAATACGCACACTTTGGTGTCCTATATAGCCAGTACTGGAAATGGCTGAGATGGGGAACCCAATAGTTGGGGACATATTTAATATTTTTAAACCATAGATGCAGAAATCCCTTCTATATTTATGTATAGCATTTGGAGGTTATTACATGGATAAAAGATGGAAATCCTCCTCATTTTGAAATGAAACTTTGTGTCCCTATGAAATGTACTCCGGAAGTGAATTTCAACAATTTTTGTTAACTTTTTTTTAACAATATTATACTAGCATGAAAAATGTTTAAAAAATATATATATATTTAACTAGCATGAAAAACAGCTAGTTTTAAACGGCAATTAAAACGTCAATATTCTGATTTCGTAATCTACATTGCAGTAAAAATGTTTTAATTACAAACTAATTTTTACTGAAAAAATTGCTGTGTCCCACATTTTGCGTGCAATCCTGTGAATGCATGATTTCCTCAGTTGCCAAAAAAATTTATTTACCATCCCTTATAATTGCCAACGAAGTTTGGACACTTTTTATGACTTTTTTTTGGTTAAAAACAAGTTTAACTGTATTCATCAACTTTTAACTCTTATATTGAAGTTATTGAAAAAGATCAAACCAATATTTTGTCTAATTTAGGGGAAATAGAAGCTTATCAATAACTACAAACCAACAATTTATCCTGAATTCGACAGATCAAGTGACATCTTATGTCATGCTAATCTGTTGATAAACTGATTTAGTAATAAACTGATTTAAACA
This sequence comes from Rhinichthys klamathensis goyatoka, assembly GCF_029890125.1. Taxonomy (NCBI): domain Eukaryota; kingdom Metazoa; phylum Chordata; class Actinopteri; order Cypriniformes; family Leuciscidae; genus Rhinichthys; species Rhinichthys klamathensis. Next base: position 2,403,266 of record NW_026606581.1, read on the forward strand.
TCCTAGAAACTAAAACAGCACATATATGGTATAATTTACTGAAACTTCAGAGATTGTTTTTTTTAAAAAGCTTTATTACAAAGAGTTTAGGTTTTGGACAACAGCTTTCTCTAAACAGGCTTCTATCATTCACAATAAATTTTACATTAAGTAAGGTTGTTAGGGTATCTACTCACACCATATCTTACAGTTAATGATCTATGTTCATGTGCAGTAGTGTATAAAACAGTTGTATATCTAAAATCATTTAACCAGTAGTTTTGCACACTCAAACAGGAGACTCTCCTTATATTTACACATCCAGTGTGAATGCTTGCTCCAAATATATTTCTACGAAGATCCACCATCTCCTTCGGTGACCAGCTCTTGCCACAGCAGACCATGAGAAGTTGGAGATGGTGAAATGAGATGGCAGAAAAGCACCACTGACAGGGAACAAAGAACACTAGATTGGTGACATGATTGAGGGATCCCGGGAATCCGTGGGCTTTTTCACCGACATGCTTCACTTAAGAAAAAAATTACAATCAGACTAGTCCATTCTTCCAGTATACAACATCATCAGACACACCAACAACCACACAAAACAAAAAATCTTGGAAAATTAGGCATACACGCACATTAAAAACAACCACACAAACAAGTGTCATTTAATTGTCTCAAAGACATTAATAAATAAACCAATTAAAGAACTTCTGGTCATTAGAAAAGAAGTGCAGTGTTATAAAAATGAGTGTGTCAGAAAAACAAAACACCAAACTGAGCTTCAGATTCTCTTTAGTACAACCCTAAATGTGTGCGTGAAACAGGGCAATGTGTCCAGTACTCTAGATTCCAACTTAAAACCCATTCCCTAAACAGTGTTCCACCTTAGGTGCTTTCTTTGTCCTATTGACTTCTCCTGTGTGTCTGTCTCTCTCTTTCTGGGTCTGTGTTGTCCTCTTGCCTCTGAACAGAGTCTGAGCCAAACCCAGGTCCTACAGCAAATACATGGTCACCCACAAGAAGCAGAAAAGAGCAGATTGTTTGGTCTGTCAGCAGGGAGCAAGTGAGAGAGAGGCCGCTTCCCGTAACGGGTCCCTGTGAGGCTGTCTTGGTGATGGACCTGCAACTGTCCTGCGCCTCCTAAAGATGGGTGCAGTCGCTACTCAGTAATTAAGCTGGGAGTGGCTCCGAGCACACAGCCCAACGTTTGGTTTCCACATTCAGAATAGAACGTGAACTGGCCTGCCATGGAGCTGCGGAAATCAAAGGCGTTCGATTTGATATGAAGGGGAAAAATACATTCAAGTGCCCCATACATTCGTTTCCAGGTCAGTGTGAACGTGTGCAAGACCCTCAAATGCACCTGGTGCCTTTGAAGCACCTGGAGAAATGGAGAATGGAAGGACGTGACCAGCCTTCCCAGATTCACTGGAGCTGCCTGAGGCTTTTCTTTGTTTACAGTGCAGTTTCATACGTCAGACATGTTTCTTCACCAAGTCCGAGGTTCTACACACAGCCATACTCATACCACACAGTCTGAGGGTCATTGTTGGGGTCAGGAGAAGCAGGTTTGCTGGTGGGGTCCTCCTTGGCGGTGCAGCTCAAGTCCGCAGTGTCTGTTTTCTTCAGTAGAGGCGACTCTGCCTGCCTTTGTTCCTGGGGTTCCTCTTCCAAATCCTTCAGCCTCAACGCTGACACAGCTCGCACCGGAGTCACCATGGCCACCTCACCACGGTGGGGCAGTGCTCGGGTTTGAGCAGGTCCAGGACGGACCGCTCCAGCTCGGCTACTAGCACTCCCAACGCATTCCCGTTCAGCCTGCAGCGATGTAGAAGAAGAGTGCATTGGGGGCGGACAAGCCAGGGACAACTCATCTCTCGGTGGAGCAAGAGATAGGCGACGGGGGTCCACGGACAGGTGCCCTGGGTCTCCAGGAAGAGGCGAGGATCCAGCCAGCCTAGCGGACATGGGTCTTTCTCTGGCGACTGCACCAGACCTCCTCAACACCACGTCAGTTTGGCTGGGAGAACTGGCCTCGGTGCGATAGCTGTCCGGTCCGTTGGAGCGGAGGAGGTCTGCTGAGGCCAGGCTGAACGTTCGGCTCAGGCTGGTGCGAGGATTGGACTGCTGCAGAGGTGAGGGTCGCAGTCCTGCTCCTCGGTTGGGAAGGGTTTGCGACTGAGATGGAGGTGTGGAGGTTTCTGTCAGACGAATGTTTGGTTTGACACTGTGTCCAGGTTTAGTGGCCCGACCATCTAGTTCTGCTGGAGTATTCTTGATGGTTGGAGTGACATAATTGGTGGGAGTTTTAGCGCCCTCTCGCAGAGGGACCGGTCGAGTGGATCTGGTGAAGAAATCAGTCATCAGATCCTCTCGACTTCCTGTCTGCACCTAAAGAAAAAAGACATATAATCATCAATTAAATTAAACTAAATCATCATAAAGCTTTTTACACACAAAAAAAAAAAAATCCCCATTGTGCCCCCTATTTTCAAGATTACAATGGTAATTACATGCAATGTTAAAATGTTAGGGAAAACTACAAAAATTGTTTAATTAAAATATTACTATTAAAATATTTATTATAAAAAAAATACTTTATGATGAAAATGTTAGATATATATCTATATAAACATAAAAAACAGATTTAGTTTTTACTCTCTCTGTTAAAGGGCTCAACAAGGGTTAACTGAATACATCAATTGCTAATTTAATAAAATGACTGCAATTAATCTCATGATTTTTCGACAAAAACAATAATTGTGTGCACAAAAATAAAAAGGTGTTAAAAATATTTAACTAATTTAAATAACACTTAATCCCAGGCCTGCCAACTTCAATGCTCAGCTTGGAGACTTTGTTCCATATCATAAGTAACCTGCTGTCTAGTCGTCAGTTTATAGTCTGTCCTCTTTGCTGTTTTTTCACTGTGTGAGAAAATGGATGTGTGACATGAGAGTGTGAGAACAGTGGCAATTGTGTGAGTCTCAAGCTGAATGCGTGAGAGTTGGCGTCCCTGTTGAATCCTAAAACAGAAATACTATTTTTGACGGGGACTCATCACTGGTAATCATCGTTTTAAAATGATTTTAATTGTTTATGACCATGGGAATCCTGTTGCATGCATTTCTCAACAAAACAAAAAAAATCAGAATACATATGTTCCTTTATGATAACAGACATATATATATATATATATATATATTAAATATGAATATTATGGCCACTAGCTGAAATGGTTAAGATCCATCACGGTCAACATCTCTATTATAAACATCTCACACAACACTCAAAATACATGATCTTAATCCGCAATTAGCAAGCAACAATCCATAGTGCAGATATCAAATATCAGGCTTAATTTATTTAGAGGCATAATTGTCTCTACTGACCATGAGTTATATTTATTTCCCCAAAAGGATCATCTTATACCTGGATTAAAAGGTCAAACCACCAAACAAATAAATCTGATAAGTGTTAAAACAACTTACAGTTGGTGGGGACAGGGCATTGCTCTCCTGCAAGAACTGCTCCAGGGTAACCATCTCGCTGCCAGGGGAGGACGGCCGCCGAGAAGTGGGCCGCTGGGAAGAGCGTGAAGCAGGTGTGGCATCACAGGGAAGGGTGGAGCTACGAGGAATCAGAGACAACTGACTGAGACGTGAACCCTCATGACCCAGTCCAACGACATCATCGCTTGACAGACTGGCAGATCGACCCTGAAGACAGTCCAGAGAACCTGGAGAAAGACAGGAAAAAATGTCCACATTAAAAGGTAGCTAATGTGAGTCTGTGTGTCAATAATACTATTCACACAGTAAGTAGAATTATAGTTTCAGCATTTACACACACTAGCCTGAGTTTTTATTGCGCAATCTAATCAGAATTTGACTGTTTTTCCTCCCACAACCCAGGAGACAAATATCAGGGTGATGTAGAGTGATGCATGGATGACGTCAGAACCCAGAAGACTAAATCGCCAGTGGGGCTTCGAGATCTTCCTATGGGCTGTTATAATGGGGTTTTTCAATTTATGAGTAAAATCATATCTGTGGTAAACATAACTTGACGAAATGTCACGCCCCAAACTGTCTCATCTGGTTACTTATTAGAAACCTACGTTTTCGAAAATAAAACCTTCAATATAAATAACAAAGTGTTCAGTCCATTCTGCAGTATATTTTAACCAAAGACAATAGAAGTAATTATGAAATTACACATAAATACTGTATGTACTAAAGTCCTACTTGATTGGGTCAAAAAAGTACTTTAAAAGCTATTGCATTTAATATAAATTTAAATACATTTTATTTTAATTGCAATTAACATGCAATTAAGTGCCAGGAAACATTACGTATAATTGTCTTAAAGTATATTATTTCCATAATAAGTGCTCTTTTTAAAAGTATGGTAAGTGTACTTCTTTTTCACAAGGATAGTGATGCTTGCACTAAAACACATTGAAAAGCTTCCCTGACCAACTCATTTTCCAGTTCATAAAAAAACACATGGCGCTTATAGGCTAGCGTTGATCATTAGGAAGTCTTCTCTCATCAATAATGGCAAAAAAATGCAAGATACTTTATTATTAAAAGCACATCATCATTTTATCTTCTCTTAGCAAGCACCACAAACTACTTTGCCACACCACAGTGATTGCGAGTCTCCAAATGAATACACTGGGTAGCACTTTATTTTAAAGTCCGGTTCTCCATGTACATACTATGTACTTATTATAGTAATTAAAATACTACGTACCAACCCTGAACCTGCCCCTAAACCCAACCTTAACCCATGTAGTTACCTCATATTACCCAGTAATTTCTTAGGTAAGTACACTGTAAGTACACATACTGTAAAATAAAGAGCAACCGTACACTGTAAATAAATCATGATAATAGTTCTCTCAAATAGCTGGACATTTGACTAAATGGCAAAACGACTGGTCCATAGCTTATTGGTCACAAACACACAGGCTGACTGACATGTAAATAGACAAAACTATATAAAAACAAAATCTGTTTTTATGTGCCAATTCAGTGATGGGTTAATCTGAAATATACACTGGAGTTTGGGGTAAACAAGATGTTTTTGAAAGAAGTCTCTTATGCTCACCATAAATACAAAGCTAAAACAGCATTTATTTGAAAAATAAATATTTTTTAACATCCTACCTGAATAAAAATATTAATTTATTTTAAAAAAAATCTTACTGACCCCAAACTTTTGAACGCTAGTGTATTATACCTCAATAATACACCAATATAAAATTAAAGATTATAAAAATGAATACATTGTGATTTCCATTACACGAGAGTAGATGTTAAAACTTCATGCTGATTTGTACTCGGCTTTCGCCAAGATAAGCAACACATTTAATTAATAATCAATGAAATAACCATTTGATTATCTTAAATATTTGAAGTGTTAACAATTAAATAATGCTTTCTCGACAACAGAGCTGCCTCTGCAAATTAATAATGTCTGGGAGCCATGCTAATGTTCTTTGTTTCAACCTGAGAAACAATTACCACCTCAATAGTTCTTGAAAGAGAGAGTGTGCGGGGGTGGCATTTCCCATAGCAGCTAATGAAGTGACTATGCATGCATATGTAACAGGTGCACGCACACACACACACCTTTAGAACTGATGGGGGAATTGCTGCTGGAGGTGTTACGGCTGAATTCGGCAGAACTGGGCCGGTGGCCTGTGGGGGGGGGGGGGGGGGGGGGGGGGGGGCATACATCACATACTGAATAAGCACAGGAAGTAAACAGGCTGTAAAGGCAACATGTATTGATTTAGTTAATTCTCTTACCTGTGTTTCCATGGACACCGCTGCCAAAGCCAGCATCTGGGGAATGATGGCGCAAGTCTTCCTCTGAGACCAACCCTAAAAGTAAGAGAGTGTAGCCCAACAATGTGGCAGTGAAAATATCAGTATATGTAGCATACATTTTTTAATAGATCATTTTTTTCCCGCACAATTTAGAACAGTGCCATTATTAGACATGATAGGCTTCCGGCTACTGCAGTCTTCCTGTGTGCGTTTGTACGAACATGACTGCTTGTTTACGCAGTGCAGTGGATATCTGAGAAAGCTTCAAGCGCTTGAAAATAAACATTGGTTTAGAGTGAACGCTTCGCTATTACGCTCACAGTGAATTGATGAAATGAGCTTCAGGCTTTTTGGCTGGGAGGTGAGAGTCACTGAGAGGGTCAGTGGTGTTTAAAGATGAAGCCCCCATGTGTACATCGTGGCACATTACACAATGTAAACTTGCTAATGGCTAAATAAACGAATGCGGTATGAAAAACAACAAACTCTCTTAACGGAAACTTCAACAACTGAACTTAAATATGGAAGAAAATTGAGAAGCTGACAGAGTAGGTAGAGCCATTAACCGTGAACACCCATCAGTAATTTAGCCTGGAAATCAGTTTAAAACTGTAGGTAGCGTGACGTCAACTTTAAGCTCTATCCATGGTGTGCTACTGGTTACCACAGAAAATTATTTCCACTCATCCTTCAAATTGAAAAATGAAGTGAAGCATGTTTAAAGTAATACAAACAATTACTAAAGCAGACATTCATCCACCTAGAAACGTAGTTTTATTTCAAAAGGATGATTTACCGTAGACTTAAAGTAAAAAACAACAACAATTTTTTTTTTTTTTTTTTACTGAGGAATCCAAAGTACTTTAACAAAAATAATAAGCTTCACGTTTTTAAACTCTTGGTGTATACTGTACACTACCATTCCAGGTTTTCTTTTTTTTAAGAAATTAATAGTATTATTCAGCCAGGATAAGCATTTAAATTGATCAAAAGGGACAGTAAAGGTATTAATAATGTTATAAAAGGTATGATATTTCTGTCATGACAACTCTCTGAGTGGTTGGCATGGTAATGGATATGACAATGTTGATATATTTGGTCTTGGGGGAATAGATCTGCTACGCTGCTGCAGAGCAAGTACGGGACATGCCACTGCCAATACATACACGACACGCTGCTGTGAGCAAGTAAGACAGACTGCTGCTGCTGTACAATATAGCGAACATGAATTACCCGTAGCAGATCTATACAGGTGGAGCTGGGGAAGGTGGAGGGTGTCTGAAACTGCAGCAACTGCTACAGCAAATGATGACCAAGTATTTGAAGGTTGAGAAGTGAGGTCATTGGCTACTGATACAGCAGGAACCAATCAGCTGATCCGTATAGAGAATGACGTGATTGCAAGCAGATTGAGTTAAAGACCTCTTAGCCTACACCATCTAGAGTTTCATGACAGAACTTGGTATTTTTAAAAACGTTCTATTCATCAAAGAATCCTGAAAAATAAACTGTAATGTGATTTCCACCAAATATTAAGTAGCACAACGGTTTTCAACATTGATAAGAAACGTTTCTTGATCATCAGATCAGCATATTACAATGTTTCTGTAGGATCATGTGACACTGAAGACTGGAGTAATGGTGCTAAAAAATTCAGCTTTAATATCACAGGAATAAATTACATTTTAAAATATATTAAATTAGAAAACAGTTCTTTAAATTTGTGAAATATTTTGAAATATTATTACAATTTAACTGTATTTTTGATTAAAACAGCCTTAGTGAGCATAAGAAACTTTCAAAAACATTAACAGCCCTAAGCTTTTGAACATAACTGCATGTACTGTATAACTGCATGTACCGTATATATTTCTTTAAATGTATTAGAGTAATTGAATTATATTGTAAATGTAGTGTATATTTTCTAAATCATCCTTTTGAAATAAGACTATTTTCATATTACAAACAACAGATACAGAGAGCTCAAAGGAACAGTTCACCCAAAAATGAAAATTCTGTCATTGTTTTTTCTCCCTCACATCATTCCAGACCTTTATGACTTTCTTTATTCTGCTGAACCCAAAAGAAGATATTTAGAAAAATGTCTCTGTGTTTTTGACCATACAATTAAAGTAAATAGTCAAATTATATTTGGAGTCAAACATTGTTGTGTAACCCATTGACATTCATCGTATAGGCTAAAACATAAAGAAAGTCATATAGATTTGAAACGACAAGTAAATTATGACAGAATATTAATCTTTAATTGTGAAATCTAAAAGCACCCAAAATTCAGCTATAATATAAATACAATACAAACCAATAAATCAGTGTCTCTAAGAATGAGTAAATTATACCAAACATGGCTCAAGGCCACTGACATATGTACTAATCGGCATAATTTAGGGTTACCCTTTGGCCTGCGTCCCGGCCGCAAGCTAGAAGAGGACGTCAAGCCTGGTGCATTATGGGAGTTACGGCTCAGTGGAGTTGAACAGGTGGCTCCTGGCTCCCTGCCCTTCCATCGGACCAGTTCCTCGTACCCGTTCATGCCCTCAATACTGCCCCCTACTGAGTGATAGCCCTCTCTGCCTCTGGATCCTCCACTGTCGTTCAACACTTCAAAAGAAAAAAGAAAAATTCAAGAGAAAAGGTCAGTATCTGTGGTGTGTACAGAGCATGTGCAGGGCAAGCGCTGCGCTGGGCTCCAGTGACGCTGCAGGAAGCTGTGTAGGAGGTGTCAAGGCAAAAGCACAAGCATGTGTTAGTAAAATGGATGAACTCAAGCAGAACTTTCACTACACTTTAAATAAGGTTAAAGGAATGTTCTGGGTTCAAAACAAGTCAAGCTCTCTATCAGTAGCATCTGTGAAATATTGATGATTCCACAGAAACATTATTTTCATGGGTTGCTGAAAAAACAAACCAGTCGGTGTCTGTCTTAAGTGATTCATTATTTGAGCAGTAAAGTTGTCCATTTTTATATCCAAAAGTTACTGGACTTATTGGCTTTACATGATAATGTAATAGTTGAAAGAATCTACTATATCTTGTTAAGTCTTGTGTCTACACAGTATAGCCAGAAGTGCACATTTAAACTTGCACTCTGGTGCAACGTCTTGACCCACAGACTTCCAAGCTAAGTGGATTACTGTAAACATCATTTTTGTTTGCTTTTACATATTGACGAACAAGTCAAATTACATTTTTTTGGGGATAAATTGACAGCATGCCACTGTTGCCACAGATGCTGTGGATAGAGCTTTGTATTTAACCCAAAAATTCCTTTAAGCTTCACTGCTGTGTCCAAACTAAAACACCAGCTGGAAAACTCTGGTGCTCTATGAGATTATATTAGAGCCATTCTGCAAATGAACCCTTACATGGTTTTTAAAACGAGGAGAAAATAGTTTCCATAACTGCCTAGAACATTATAACAGAAGTTCTACATATTGGCTTTTAATGGCTTTAAACGACAAATGCAAAGAGGAAATGTTGCAAGCAAGACTCAAACATGCATTATCTGTATGAGCACCATGGCTGTATTTTTTAGAGTGCATGTGCTAAGCGATAATTTAAAGTTCTAGGTAATTCTGCATAATGTTTTTGGCCTTTTTACCACTTTAAATGACATAAATGAGATGGGAAATGTTGCAAGCTAGACTCAAGCATGCATTGTTTATATGAACACCATGGCTCAATTGTGTCAAAGTGCATGTGCTAAGCACTAAGCTACAGACCCAAGTAATTCTAGATACATTTTTGCCTTTTTTTACCACTTGTAATGTCAAAAATGAGATTTGAAATATTGCAGGCCGGACTCAAACGTGCATTGTGTGTATGAGTGGCATGGCTCAGTGTAAGGGTACATGTGCCAACCGATAACACTACAGCTGTGAATATTTTCAACAATTTTTTGTCCTTTTAATGACTAGAATGAGATCAGAAATCTCACAAGCCACTCAAACATGCATTCCCTATTTGAGCACCATGGGTCAATGTGTCTGAGTGCATATGCTAACTTGCAATGCTACATCATTTCTTGGTTTTGGTCTTGGTTTGTTTTTCACAACATATAATGATGTGGTGGGGGGATAAGCACAGAAGCGGAAACAGAACGCATCCGTTTTACACCTGAAAATTATCACAGGATGGTGTTTGAGTTTAGTTTTTCCTGCTGTACGATGCACATAACTTCTCACACATCTCATCACACTGGCTTCAGACTTTCTTATTTGCTTAACACACAAACCATGCAAACCATGTAAATCTAATTATCTTATTCTTACTGAAGCTGTTGTACAATTAAGATACCTCTTGCTGTCCTACGAATGGTAATTATGGGACATACCGACACATCCCCACCCCCAAGAATGGCTTTTATAAGTGATGTGCGCTGAAAAGGCTAAGGTAAAAATCAATGCATCTCAGCCAGGTCTATCTGATTTGCATGTGAACCCTCCACACATAAATGGGACAGTCGCATGCACATGTACATGACCTACAGTGGACGAGCAAAGGAAGATGTTAAAGATGCAAAAAAAAAGGATGACAAACGTGGACACTGTTTGCTGGATATAATTAAATATTGCAGGCCATTTTGAGCAAAACTTAAGCAATGCAAGTTCACATGCCACACATCAAAGCACACAGCATAAATCCTCCTTTCAGCTAGGAGTATCTGATGAAGTTGTCGCCTCTGTCTACCTTTCAACCTCTCTCTGTATGCATGCACTTAATTTGATTACTATTGATTTGCAACTGTGGTCACCTAACCCGTATTATTCAGTGCTGGCAATTTCAAACACACATTTCTCACGGCAAGCGCAAAGCGGGCTGCATTTCGCTCCATTTAATTCACATTACTTACTGCAGGGTGGCATTCAGAGTCCCGCAGCCCGGTCCCACAGCCCCCCAGAGCATTTAAATGAGGTGTGGTTAAGGTGTGTGTTGTGCGTATTGATGTGTGTTTCATCGTCTTGATTGAGTACTGTGAGCCTGAGATGGTGATAGGAACATTTGAAAATGCTTATTTAATTAGCGCTTAGCTCGGAGTGTGCATTGGCTGGTTTTAGTGCCTAATAAGTGTAGCTTGATGCTTTTTTTAAAAAAGAAAAGAAAAAATTGTGAATAATGGTAGATGGAAAGAGTAATGATGGTGACTGATGTTGATGGAAAGGATGAAGAGTTAGAAATGGCCGATATGCGAAAAAGGCTCGCAGGGGGGGCAGGGGACGATGTTATCAGATGAGGACCAGAAGCGTAGGCGTCTGGTAATGGATCGTCGAGATGGCGGTGTCCCCGGAACGCGCATTTTCTCCTGGCTCTTGCTCCTGAGAAAGCGGAAATGCTTCGCTGCTGGAGGGGCTGGAGTGTGTGAGGGTTAATGTACAGACAGATACATAGACAGGGAGAGAGAGAGGGGTCAGTGGAAGAGAAGAAATGATGATTCAGAGATTGAAAAATGGCTACATCTATGATTCATGAAGAATGAAGCCCAGAGGTTTCCTTAGAAGATTATTTTGGCCATGCAATAATATAGCATGAAACTTAGGAAAGTATTATTACTTGAAAAGCTGAGAAATGAAAATGGAAATTTACACCAAGATTAGTTCATTGAGTGGACGTCAAGAAGAAAAAGAGATTGTATAATACCAATAACCCAGAAAAAAGTCGCATGGCGCCCCCTAGTGGAAAACACAGATAGCACACTAAATGCTAGTTTACTGCAACTAAAATGTGTTTGAATGAAAGTGTCCCAACTTTTTTTTTTGTACCAATTTGAGCTTTTAGTGCAGACCTGAGTATGTTTAGTTTAGTTTTCTGAATTCGTATGGCCATCAGGACCCCCAAATTGCTTGAAAAGGAGCATCAGGAGTATAATTCATATAGACTCTAGTATTATTCATGATTAATATGGAAGCAACTTTCTAATTTGTAATCACTTTCACTATTGATGTTGCCACTTGTCTCTTATATTGTATCTTGTCTCTTATATAATTTAAGTCCAAGTAAAAAAAATTTGTCCTGGGCATCGATTAATCGAATCCAAAATAAAGGTTTGTGTTTACATTATACATGTGTGTGTACTGTGTATAATTATTTTGTATATATAAATACACACATATGCATGTATACATTTAAGATTCTTTTTATTTATATATAAATATATATATATATATACACAATATATACATGCAAATATTTCTTAAATACATACATGCATATGTGTGTATTTATATATACAAAATAATTATACAGTACACACACATATATCAATTATTTTGTTTATATATAAATGCACATATGCATGTATATATTTAAGCAATATTTGCATGTATATACTGTATATATATATTTATACATAATTTATATTATACATAAATATAAATATTTTATATATAAATAAAAAAATTCTTAAATATATACATGCATGTTTGTGTATTTATATACAGAATAATTATTCACAGTACACACATATATATTATGTTAACACAAACTTTTTTTTTGGATGGGATTAATCGTTGCCGAGCACAAAAAAAAATTACTTATGTATTGTCTTGCAAAACGGTTTGATTTTCTTATTTCTGTGGAACATAAAAGAAGATATTTTGAAGAATGTTGGTACCAAACAACATGTTTTGGTTCCCACTGTCTTCCATTGTATGGACATCTCTCAAAATACCATCTCTTGTGTTCCACAGAAGAAAGTCATGTAGGTTTGGAACAAAATGAGGGCGAGTAAATGATGACAGAATTTTCATTTTTGGGTGCCCTGTACCTTTAAATAATAGTGGGAAAAGTTGAAGAATCAAACTCTGATTTATATATTGATCCAAACCATTATATGACTTGACGTGAGGAGTTTAGTTCAGCTCTGTGACAGCAGAACTCACCTCGGCCGTTAAGGGCAGGTGAGAGGATGGGAGACTGTATATGATTCTCCTCTGCGGAGTGACCGTTCATGGAGTCCAGACTGAGGCGTGACTGTCTGGGGGGCAGTGGTGGAGGGGGAAGGGGTGGCATGCTCTCAGGAAAGTCTACGCATGTGGGGATCTCTGGAAGAGGGATGTCTGGAGCGCTTCGGATCCTCTCACGTGGACCGTCCGCCCGTTCTCGTGAACTTTCTTTCTTAGGTTTCATGAATTTAGCTATTGCTTTGGCTCCAGCCCAGTGACGGCTCCTGTGTTACGAAAAAGAAAAAAGGTTCATAGTATAAAGAACTTGATATAAATGAACTTGATAAATTGCCCAAAGAGTAAAGTCTATTCAGTCTTAATCAGTTGGACTCACTTTTTAGGAGTCGGGTCATAGAACTTATACTGGTCCATGATCTTCTCCTCCAATTTCTCCTTCTGTCGTCGTAATGAATTCAGCTTATCACTGCAAGAGGAAACCATGACTATTAAGAAAATGGCATTAAGCCATTTTTACCACAAGTTTCTTGATTAAAATCAATGTTTCACATTATTTTAAGTATGCCAAATAATAAATATATTTGTTTGAAGTCACGGGAATAGCAACATTAGATTATCAAAGGGGAAAAAATATAATGCAGGGACTTGGTTCTGTGCATTGGTTGTTGACCGGATGGAGGCAGATATGAATGCGACCTTTCAGTTAATCATAAGAAAGAGGCGGAGTTTAAGCACAATAAATGATTGGAGAGTCACAAGAGAGTAGCTTGACATTTCCAATTATGACATTTTGATTATAAATACAAGGTTAATTTTGTGTACATATACATAGATGAATCGTTCACAATAAGATCATTACATGCATTTATAAAATTAATTTTCAACAAGTATGACATAGAAATCAGAACAATGCGCTATTTAAATCAACTAATGGTTTGTAATTTCTGTTTTATAGCTTTAACAATGCAAAATCATAATCATTCCTAGTACCCAGGATGGGAATCATTGATATATGATGGGAAGATGATATATGGCACACGGCTCACATGTATTGCTTCTGTTCTTCATGGTAAAGTTCTTTGCTCTCCATTGTTCTCTCCAGTAGGGTCTGGTTTTGTTGACTAAGCATCTGGATCTGACTGAGAAGATGATGGTTTTCCTCCTCCAAGTTTCCCTTCAAACGGGTTAGCAGCTAAATTGAGAGAATGAAAGATACATTAGTGCTGGAAGCTAAAACTAAGTAATCAATTTCAAGCCTTGTAATCAATATCTGGCCCGGCTTGTGATGGTACAGTACAGTCTTGTGCTCTCTGCAGAAGCTGCATGTATAAAGACGCTTCAGTTCTTTCATCCTGTAAGATCTCAAATGCTAACCTCACAATGGTTGTCCAGTTTGGTCATTGAGATGTCCAGGCCCTGATGCTGTTCCTTCAGTTGGTCATAACGTGCCTGCCAGCGGTTCAATTCCAGCTGAGACTCATTCAAAGAAGTCTTTAGTTCTTTGGTCTGCAGTTGCAGGCTGTCATACTCCTGCCTCAGCTGTGTGTGATTCTGTGACATTCTGCAGGGACATAAACAGAGGCTTAGATGGTATTATTTGATATGCTTTATATAATATTTTATACATTATAATGCATTTAAAAATATTATACATGTTATATTTTATACACATTATAATATATATTAATACTAAATAACAAAGGTCGCTGGAATATGGTGCATGCATACATTCAAGTCGTTACTATTGCTGAATTACTGAAGTCTATTCCAGCCAGCAGAGGGCAGTAAATATTTACAATGAATAAACTCAGCCTATTGTATGTTTTTAACTGAGAGCTTCCTACTGAGTGCATTTTGTTGTTAAAAAGTCTCTCTAACCTGTCTACTTCTTCCCTTAAACTGCGGTTCTCCCCCAGAATAAGAGTGTTCTTGTGAATTTCTTCTCCCAGACTCTCTCTGTCCCTGTGTTGTGACGCTTCCAGCGCCTCCATAGCGTCCTTCTGCTTCAGGAGAACCATATACCTGTTCAACACAAACATACAAACAGTGATTTTAACTAAACCATTTCTCTAATACACAATCAAGTCTCATGATTCTGGATTATAAGGAAGTAAATTCTGATTATCACTAATGTAGAGCAGGTTTTCCCCATGGGTCTTAGTTAAAGGGTTCATCGGATACCCATTTTCCACAAGTTGGTATGATTCTTTAGGGTCTTCATGTAAAGTTTGTAAAATACTTTGGTTAAAATTCCTCAATGGTTTTGTAAAACAACACCCTTTTTACCTGCTATAAAAACAGCTCTGTTCACAGCGACCCGTTTCAGTGCATGTCTCTTTAAATGATAATGAGCAACTGCTCACCCCACCCCTCTCTTCCATGGGGGGTGTCACACAAGACACATAAAGTGCTGCCTTGGGAACCTGCCTTGATGGACAGTATACAAATGGCTGTGGGCGGAAATATGCTAATACAGGACAGTCCGTCAGTGGTCGTGGGCTGAGGTTGAGCAATATGACATCATATTGCTCAGAAAATCCAAACGCTTGATTATTGAGAGTGTTTAGGCTTTTGAGAAAAAAAAAAAAAGGAGTGAATGGATTTTTTTCATTGTATGGTGGTTGTGTCCACACACTGCAAAGACACATTTATATGCAAACACCATGTAAAAGTGAATTTTGCATCCGATGACCCCTTTGAGGGAGATGCTACATTTATTATTTGATGTCAATAGTGTTGTATTCCTTTATGGCATCCATTTAAGCCTACAAAACTAAGAAAATGTCTTTCTAAATCAATTCCAGTGGACTAAAAACACGTCTGCTTGTTAATCCTTTTAACACGTAGAAATAACCTAGGGTACTGAAGATCTATCACAGACTCATTTTCATTTGTGTCAAATTGAAGACAGGGTCTAATCTGACAAACGCCCACAGGGTTAGGGTTAGTGGTTCACAAAGCAAAGGGGTTGTGATGGAACTGTTAAATTAAAAATGTATTTTTTTATACATGCATTCATATTTTGTAATTAAATTACAATTAAGTAATGCATGTAGACATAAAGCCCAACACTTTGATTAAATAAAATAAAAACATTTCTTTTAACGGTGCACAATCAAGAAGTTATTTATTTTTATACATCCAAAATACATTTATTTTTATTATTATTACTACAACTATTATTATTATTATTATTATTGTGATAAGCCATGTTTGTAAGTGCCTTGGACTTTTTCATACTCCGTCATGAAGAAATATATTTTGGAGAAATAATGTTTTAATTATTTGTGGAGATGTTCCATTATTCACTGAAAGTTTAGCATTACTTAAAATCTTAGGTGGTATTTAAAGTAAATAATTAAAGTCACGGTGGTTCAGCTAACAGAAAAATCTTGCCAGTGTTGGGGGTAACGCATTGCAAGTTACGTAAACAGATTACCTTGTTCAAGTAACTGGTAAAGTAATGCATTACTTTTAAATTTACATCAAAATATTTGTTACTTTTTCAAATAAATAAGTATTTTTCCCATGTATTTTTCCCACACCTCAGTCCCCATGTTGAGAAATCAGGAGTAAGTGCAGAGGCTTTGTGTGCGCTGTGTGAACATGATGGTTATTGTAGTTCTAGACTAAATGTGAGCGCTCATCTGACTTGCGCAAAAACAGATTCAGTATTCCTCAAATTAATAAGAACCGTGAAATGCAAACTCAAATTATGCAAACATGCAATAATTAAATGTTAAATTACACAAATATACTTTATGTATTTTTTATTAAGCAGTCTTCGCTGCTGACCATTGATGATCCAATTCAACCATACTAATAATAAGCAAAAATGACTTTAGATAAACAGCACATTTGGGTTTTATTTATTTTATTTTATTTATAGCTGAAGTAAGTGTTGAACTTTCTTCTCATGTGTCCTATTCTTCTGCAGGGTTTGTTTGAGCTGCGTCCTCTACTGTTCAGGTGTGAATTTGCATTTCCTTTTAGTTTCCAATCAGTTTTTAGGGAGTAACTGAATATTGTAATGAATTACTTTAAAAAGTAACTTTCCTCAACACTGAATCTTGGGAACCAGCTTCCCCAATGCCAACAGTCCCCAAAAAACCCAGTACTGTTCTAAACTGATGATGCTAGTTTAAATAAATAATAGTAATTAGGAGATTGAGTGTGTGTGTGTGACAGGTGGCATGTTGGACATGGACGCTGAGGCCGGTGGACATTACAGCTGATTGGGCCCCTGACAGCCATCTGGTGAACCCCTCAGCTGAGGCCCCCAGAGACACACTACTGCATTATTCATGAGACCGAGCGATAAAAGAGACAAGGGGAGACTACAAAACTATAGGCACACAGAACCATGTTTTTCCTGTCTCTAACAAAAGAAACAACTTTCCACAGTGAACCATGGAAAAATGAGTGTGACGTGAGTAGATTAGTGTGTATTAGAGCAGGTTGAGTTTGTGCTAATTAATGTCTAATAGGTGCGTATAAAAATAAGGGACATTTTCCACTGTGACCCACCTCTAAAAAAAACAATTCAGATTCCCATTGGGGCCGTTTCATTAGCAACACCATAGACTATATTCCAGGACAAGTCAGGCCTTAAAACCTACAATTGTTATCAAACACATTTGCGTATAGTTGGGGGAAAAAAGGCTATTTTTACAAGGACTAAACCCTGACTGTTCCTTACTATTAAAGGGACAGTCCACCGACAAATGAAAACTCTGTCATCATTTACTCTGCCTCATGTCGTACCAAACATGTGTGTAAGTGACTTTCTTCTGCGGAACATAAAACAAGATATTTTACAGAATGTTGGTAACCAAACAGTTTCAGTTCCCATTGATTTCCATTGTAATTGTTGTCCGTACAATGAAATGTCAATGGGGGCCGAAACCATTTAGTTACCAACATTCTTCAAAATATTATGTATTATGCATTATATTATTACCGGTAGTTTCTTTAAAACCTTTAGGTTCCGCAGAAGAACGAGAGTCGCAGTTTTGGAACGACATGAGAGTGAGTACATGATGACAGAATTTAGATTTTTGGGTGGACTGTCCCTTTAAGGGCCCTCCATCTCTCAACGTCTCTGTCAGCGGTGCTAATGGTATGGGGTCATTGTGGCGTCTCCGCTCAGACCAGACGCAGCTCATTACTCTATTGTTACACAGCCTCCTCAGGCAGACAGAAAGATGCATAAGCTGCCACCTATGGAAAGGCTCAATAACTCAACAAAGGTCACCAACTGTGTTCTTAAACCTTCTGCTGAAAATAAAGCTAAATGTGAAGTATTTGTTCATTATTATTAATTATTTTTGCAATTCCAATTGATCATGACAATTCTTCTTAAAAATATTAGGTGGTATACAGAATATCACACGAACTGTGCTAGTTTCCCGTTTTGCATATAGACCTAATGCCATCATGTTTGATGTAGAGCTGGATGGTAGATGAATGCATTTCTGAAGGACTGATTGAGTTGGAAAGGGACTGACTTGCTCTCCAGCGTGCGGTGTTCTTGCTCCAGAGCTCTCAGGCTGCCTTTCAGCGCTGCGTGTTGGGCGATAAACTGCTCGTACTCGGTCGCCTGCCGGTCGTGTACGCTGAGCAGGCGCTCGTGGTCCTGCGTGGCTCGGTCGCGGGCTGCACACACCTCCTCGCGCTGTTTTTGAAGAGACTCAGCCTCCGACTCCAGAGTTTGCAGCTGGGCCTGTAAAGCTCCATATTGAGCCATGAGAGAGGAGCTCTGGGAGATTAGGGTCGAATTTTCCACCTGACCAGGAGAAGGGAAATAAACAACCATGAAAATTGGACATCTAAGGATTCTGTTTTGCATATTTTAAGCAGTTAGACAGACAGATAGACAGACAGATAGACAGACTTTATCCTTGGCTGAACAAAACAACTGCCTTTCTTGCCGTATGGGTCAGAGAGGAACAGGTGAACATTCCGTTCTCATTCTGGAAATGTCAACCCTACAGTATGTTGTATCACACCTGCCATCTCTTTGGTCACGAAATTGCTTTCTCATGTCACTAATGACCCTTACACAACCAAAAAACAGAAGGCGGCATCCTCACCTGTTCTTTTTTTACGGTATTTGCTGAATCTAGTAAGCATTGGCAATGACAACCATTTCTATGTGCCTGAAAATGTCAGATATTTTTGGAGATCAAAAAGGAAGTGCTGATTAGCTGTACAATCTCAAAATTCTTAAAGGGGTCATGACATGAGAAATCAAATTTGCCTTGATCTTTTGACATATAAGAGGTCTTTGTACCATTAAAACATTCTGCAAGTTTCATATCTTAAAACGTCCTCCTCGTAATAACGAAAGCATTTATTTAATCAAGATCCAAAAATGACTCATTTGGATATTGTGGGATCTGTGACACACGGCAAATACTTTTGCATGTGCCTGCCTCCAGAGCAAGACATCGACGAATAGTTATACATCCTCGCATCATAGGCCCCGCCCACTCGCGTTCAGTCGCTTAACGGCTGACATTTGCCTACACTGGATGCGAGTGTCGCGTTTAAAGCAAATAAAACCCATTATAATCACTGCCGCTGTCTACACTGTATACAGAGGCGCGCTCAGTTTCTGTTGCACTTCACACGACAAGAGGACAAATAGAAGAGTAAATGGAAACGTAAAGGAAAGTTCACTTTGATGCGTCCTGTATAACAGCTCATGTACTAATTTCTGTAGAGACTTCAGAAAGATACAAGGAGTCATGAACGAGTGGATGGTTTATTTTAATGGTGTAAGCAAATCAATAGATGTCAAAAATTATTTCCAGGAGTTTTCTAGCAAGGGGGACCTGGGGGGGGGGTCCACAAAAAAATTAAATGGAGAAAACAAAATTTGACATGGTTATCGTTTCATTTAGAAATCATGAGATTAATGACATGATTTTTTTGTATTAACAGCCTTATGTTTTTAAAAGAAAAGAAATGTGAAAATGTAAAAATGTTTTTTATTAAAATATAATGTTCAGTTCAGTAGTGAACACAATTTAGGCCTACTGAATTAAAATATAAGAACAGAAGCCTGACAGTAATGATTAATGTTTCAGAAATAAAATGTACCTGGAGTTTGGCAGTTTCTTTATGAAGAGAGGTGTTGTGCTCTTGTAAAGACGCTGCCTGTTTCTGCAGAGCTAGTGTTTGTGCGTTGAGCTGTGCATTCTGGGAATCTAACTGCTTCAGCTGCTCCTTCAGAAGATGTTTCTCTGTCTGCAGGGTAGCATTCTGGGGAGTTCACAAAAGCATGTTACAATACTGAAGGCGATACTGTATAAGTTGAGCAGCTGGGTTGATATAAATATGTCGTCTTACATTCTTCTCAACATCGATTAGTCTGTCTTTCAGCTTGAGAAGTTCAGCTGTGGCCTCCCTCTGCTCAGTCTCCCACTTCTCTTTATCTGGGACCGATCTAGCCTGCCCCAAAGCCTGCTGGGAGATATCAGAGTGAGCCGCTTCTTCCTCTTGCCTTTGCTTAAGGGCCTCTAGGTTCTTTTTCACCTGGAAAGAAGAGAACAGAACAGAAAATCAGGCCTGATATAAGATGCAACATGTCAGAGAATTCCTTTCACCATTTTCCCAACTTTCTTTGTTTTTAATTGTATATATTTGTAGTTTGAGAAGGCCTGAACATACAGTGGTGAGTTCAGTGCGAAGTTGCTGGTTTAAGCTTCTGCTCTCCTCCAGGCGAGACTCCAGTCTCTGGATCTTGTCTTCTCTCAGTTCTAGAGTTTTCTTCAGTGCCGACTCAATCTTGGTCTCCAGGATCTTATATTTACTGAAGAATGAAAAAAATGGAATGTTGATATATTAGAATCTTAAATCTGTGTGAGCATCAGAATCTGACCAGTCAAATAGAAAAGCTTAGATCTCTGACAGTAAGTCACTACAACAGCCTTAGCAATAAATAGATTCTCTTGTCAAGATACGAAAAATATTTTGGGCAAAAATATTTAATTGTGTTTATTTAAGAAACACAAACTAGCTTTAATAAAACAAAAAGTTGGTAATTTAAAAAAAAAAAATAGAAAGTCATTTCAGAATGAGATGAGGTTGAAATTACATTTGTTTGAAATAAACAAAGTGCAGTTTCTCTGTTTGACATAGCTAGTAGAAAAATTAAGTAGTGAGTATTAAAAAGCTTAAAGGAGCTGTATGTAAGATTGTGGCCAAAACTAGTACTGCAATCACTGTCAAATTGCTGTAGAGTGGTGTATCCCCTCCCCCTCCTCCCTGACTCGAGGTTGCCAGATCGGCTGCAGGATCCAGCAGGAACGTGACGAGCTGCAGCTGCGGTAACTAGAGCAGAGCTGGCAACCCGGATGCCGCAACACTACTGACTTCGTGATTGGTAGATAGGTGGAGGGTGGAGCATCAGACCAAAACACAACATGACAACATCAACATCAGTTGAGGGCTGCAACTGCACTTTTTAAATGACAATATCCTGGCCAGACTACTGTTGTCAGTGATATAAGTATTTGAAATGTACATGATTTCTTAATGTCTATTGACATTTCAGGGCCATTTTATGATTAATTGAAATAAATTTCTTACATACAGCTCCTTTAAGGACTAAAATCCACAGGGCTGAACGTGTCCATAGTTCACTGTCATTTTAGTATTATTTATATTCCTAATAGTATTTATTACAATTGTCACTACAGTAGCTTTTACTTTTAGAAGTGCATGTTTAGAGTTTCATGTTTTTAAATATATTTCTATTTAGCTTTTATTTCAGTTTTAGTTTTAGTAATTTTAGTACTATTTCAGTTTGTTGCCAAGTTAACATTAGAACATTTCTAATTTTCATTTAAGTTTTCTAATTTTAAGCTTTTCTGCTAATATTTCTATTTTAGCTTTACTTCAATTAAAAACAATTTGAACAGTTTTAGTTAACAACAACAAAACTGCCATAGCTAAAGAAACACATTTACAAAATTCAATATTTATAATATAACACGGGCACACACACACTTAGCTATCTAAATGGGGACACTGAATAGACTTCTATAGTTTTTATATGCAGCTAGTTATAAATACTATAACCTAATTCTAGCCCACACCCTAACCCTACCAAAACACTTTCAGCATTTTTACAATAAAAAAAAAAAAAAAAAAAAAAAAAAAACCTGCATTTACTTTATTTAAGCCATTTTTACAAATGAGGATGTCCCCAGAAGGAGGTTTTGGTATGGTAAAATATGATAGTAAGTAGGTACACACACACACGCCCACACACACACACACCTTCTTGGAGGGATTACGAAGCACAGTGGAATGTGACTGTTAGTGGTAAATTTCTTCAAACACGAAGCGATTAGACAACTAGCGTTTTATGACACTATTAGCTGGTGAGAAATGTTGCAGTTTACATTCAGCCACGTTCATTTCTTTTGATCTAACTTACAAATACATGTCAGATGTCACACTCACCGTAATAATGGGGTTAAAGTTGGGATAGAGAGAAAGAATGAGTCTACTTCCTTATAGAGAAAGTAGAATCCATCACTACTGATCCCTCTACAGGGAACATTCCAGTGAAAACTAATCAAACTGGAGTATATACCAAGAGTCAGTTCTGTAATTTCTTCATACTGGGGCTTCAATATGAAAGAAACAATTATAAAAACACTACTACACAGCAAAGCTCCTGCAGACAACAACCACGTAAAGAACTTATAACAGGTCACTGAACCACACACACTACAGTAAAAACAGTAAAGTTAGCATGCACTTTGACTCAGATTATATTTCAGGCAATTAACAGTGTTGGGAAACACTACTTTTAAAAATAATTTAGTAGCATGTAGCATGTTAGTTAATTTTGCATAATTGTTTGTACGGTGTAAATTAAAAAATGAATGTGTTACTTGCAAAAAATAATCGAAATGTGTAGAGCACATTACTTATAACACTTTAACCTCAACACAGGCAGTGAGAGGAAAGAAAGACAGAGTCGAGACAAGTGGTGATGGTATGTACAAGAGAGAAAAACAAGCATGTCGCATTGGAAGTCTACAACTTTAGCAGCACCTCACCTGCTACACCTTTCATAGGGCAGCGTCCACATAAAACAAACAAGACACTTTAAAGCATCTAGCAACACCTTGTAATTACAAACTATCAAATGAACTCTAAACCCGAGAAAGGATATGACTGATCATTTTCTTATTACTCGTATTACTCACTTGTCTTCACAGCTGTGTTCTTCCTGTAGGAGTCTCTCTCGATTCAAGCCGATCTTCTCCAGCTCGTGACTCAGCTTCTCCAGGTCATTACACTGTTGCTGCACTCTCAACTTCTCATTCACCAGCTCCTGCTCGAAAGAATATGCAAAGCCAACACTGAACTCCAGGGATACCATACAGAGCACAACCGCAGACCCTCATAACTGTGTGTCAAGGTAAATGAGTCTCTTAAAGTTGTCTTTTGCATCACTCTTAACACGACACACAACGATAAGGCCAAAACCAGTGATGGAAATGAAGCACTCATACGGTATTCAAACAGTATGTCCAAAGATTCCGGCTGTGACTACAGCACGGTGCATCACATTTTACATTTTTCCTCACGTTTTCCTGTTCACACCTCCATTTTTCCTGCATCTGATTTGAAAGCCTCGTAACATACTTATGTACGCCTATGTCTTTACCAAAGCAACCCATGCAGATAGGTTGGGACATACAAATCTTATTTGATCCCTTGCCATTAATAATGTGCCTTTCTCAAAATCGACCTCAAGCTCGCATTCAGACCTGCCTCCATCCAGTCAACAACCGACAGAACAAGCCCACCCTACATTTTTTTCATTTTCGAATAATCCGTTTAGCTCAGATCTAAGTAAAAAAAAAAGAAGAAATGTCTCTATTTCCGTTACATTTTACTTGATGGCTACTTGGAGTCATTAAATAGAAAATTTTCAGGAAAAAAATATAAATGTTTTACAACAGAGTACATTTATAAGAACATTTTTAAGAGTTTTTTTCTTTATAGTGGACACTCACATATGTCATTGACATTGATGTACTAAACGTGTCATACCTCTCTTAGTGTGGCCAGAGTCTTCTTATCCATGGTGGCCTGTTTCTGCAGGTCTTTGTACTCTCTCTCCAGCTCTTTGAGTCTCCCTGCAGCCTCTTTAAGGCGGCCTAACTCTTTATTGAGAGCCGTGCTTTCTTTCTCCATGCTGGCCAGCCTGAGGCAGTTCTCCTCCAGTGCGGTCTCCTTCGTCTCCAACTGCTGCTTCAACCTACGCGTCTCCTTCTCCAGCTGCTTCTTCTCCTTCTCTGCCTGGCCCAATTCCTGCTCCATTCCTCTCTTCTCCTTCTCAACTGCTTCCGCCCATGTTAGAGTCTGCCTCAAGCCCTCTAACTCTCGGCGCAGATCCTTCTTCTCCGCCTCATTCTGCCTCAGCTCGCCCTCTAGACTCTGGATCTTGGTGGCGCTGTTGTCCAGAGTCTGTTGGAGCCGTTGGTTTTCCTGGCTCAGACTGCCGTAGCTCATCTCCAATCTTTCGCTCCTCTTGGCCTGGGAGCGAAGCTCCTCCAAAGTGCGGCACATCTCCTCATGTTCCCGCTCTAGTTCGGCATGTTCCTGCTGTAGTTGTGTCAGGCGAGCAGCTGCCGGCCGCAGGGTCTCCAACGCACGCCTCTGCACCAGGTTCTCCTCCTCAAGTTGCTGGTGATCCTTCTCCAGAACAGCCAAGCGCATGCTGGCATTCTGGGCCGTGTCAGCCAGCTTCTTCAGCCGGCGATTGTCTTTCTCCAGAGTAGCATTCTCACACTCCAGGGCCTCGACACGCTCACTGCCAATCTTTAAGGAGGCGGCTTCCCGCTGTAGCTGCTCTCGGACTCGCTCCAGACGTGCTACCTCCTTTTCCATCTCCTCACAGCGCTCTCCTCGTTCACGGAGAGAGTCTAGCTCTTTAGTTGCCTGCCGTTTCTCAGACTCCAGGCGAGCAAGTTTACCACCCGTTTCAGAGATGGTCTGGTGGAGAACGCGGTTTTCTGTCTCCACCTCTCTCACACGAGCCTCACTGTTCACCTGAGCACGCTTCCGGAGGGAGCTCACTGCCTGGGTCAGGTGCTCCTTCTCCTGCTCCAACTCTGAGATCTAATACCCACCCACACACAAACAAATGAAGTTTATGAATGAATAGTTCATATACTGTTAATCATCATGTTACATAACAAGAGTTTTCTTTCTTTAGATGTTCACCTGTCTGTCTTTATCAGCCTGAATTGTCTCTAGAGTTTTCTCCAGTCTCTGTTTCTCCGTTAGTAGCTCATCTCCAAGGTTCTCCATGTCCTGAGTTGTCTGTTTTTCCTGGTCCAATTGGGATTGCAGACGCTCCAACTTAAACACACAACACAGAAGTTATCTCATCAGTATTCAATATTCTGTCTGTCAGTAAATAGTAAATGTGGAAAAGATATGTACCTTCTTGCTAAGACTCTGGTTCTCTTTTTCCAGCTCCAATGCATGCAGCTGACCTTCTTCCATGTTGATGGAGGCTTCTCTTAACTCCTGGATTGTGCTTTGAAGGCATTGGTTCTCCTTCTCCAGCTTCAACAGTTGGCTGGATGTGGACTCATTCAGCTCAAACACAAATGACTTACGGGCTGTAGTAGGAGAAGACAAAACAATGCAGGTCATTGAGATTAGCTGCATTGTTTTGTCTTCCCCTACTATTACCAACATATCTAATTGAGATTATGAGCATCAGCTAAAAATGGAGCATCACCTACTGATTATTCATTATAATTGATTATCAATAAATAATGCTTTAATAAACTAGAATGTTAAATCCCACATTGTCAGATTTGAAACCGTACCGTAGGCATTACATCAGCCATCAGCTAATGTGCCTACTCTTTAGATGTTAAAACGGTTATTTAAAAATATTGATCAACAACTTTTTTTTTGTATTTATATTGTTTCTTATATATATCTTGTATATGTTGTTTCTTGTATGTGTATACATTGTATTTATTTATTAGATATGTATTTATAATATTTATTTTGCAGCCTGAGTAACAAACATTAAGTAGGCAGATGCTTAGTCACCCATGCATTACCTTTCAAAACAATGTATACACACCTAACGGCTTACAAACAGCCTGAGGGTAGAGATATTTCAGTTACCAGTTCTTTCAAGATAATATTGACTTATTATAACATTGACTTGCTTCATTAATAACAAATAAGCGTTTGTTCACTTTGCATGAACAAAACGGCAAGATTCTCTGTTGGCAGAATATTTGCATTGGGATGGGTTCTTAAAACAAACAATTGGCAAACAGAAAATAGGTCATGACCAAAATTTGACTCTTTGTGCTGTATTTTCTAAAGGGTTCTATGTTGGGTTAGTATTACAAACACAGAATCTAATATTCAAGTCCAAGAATAGGTAGTTTCGGCTACCTCTGAAAGTGGTAGAAAGTTGACGAGCTCAAAATATTTTAGACCCCATTTACACTAAGCGTCATCCACTTGTGATCCGATCAGCCAAAACGCTGGTGTAAACAGGGCGTAAGACATCGTCTCAGAAGGTTTCAAACTGAAACCTTTTTGGACTCACCCTCATTGACCTCACTGTTCTTGGACAGTTGCTCCAATTCCCAGCCAAGGTGAGCCGACTCATTCATGCTTTGTTTCTGAGAGATCTCCAGCAACATGTTCTCTTCCAGCAATTCCTCCAGCCGTTTCTTATCACTGTCCCTGTCCTAATTCACATACAAAAGAGGAACAATCGTATACTTAGGGCTGGGGAAAAAAAGGATCAACAAATCCATTGCGTAGATGTTTTCTCAAACCTTCAAATTTTTAAACTAGGTATACAGTTGCTACGGTGTTCCTAGTGTGTTTCTTGGTAGTTTTTATGTGCTTGCCAAGGTATTCTAGGTTGAACTTGTGACTAGGCTGTCTGAGTGCATTCTAGGACGTTACTTGCCAGGTACTTTGGTAACAATTATTGCTAGTTGGCTTCTAGCATGCTGCTAGGGTATTCTGAGGTTCCTATGGCAAAAATTAAGCAAAAATGTATTTTCTTTCAGAAAATCATGCTGAGTTCCTCTCCGTGTGAACAGGCCTTAAAGAGCATATTGCAGGTAAAAAAAAAATCTAAATTAATATATAACCTTGTATGAAAATACCATATGAAAAGGTAATGCAGGATTTAAAATGTTTTAAAACGACATAAGGGCACTAATTTAGTAGATAAAGTGAGCGTTTCTTGGACTGCTCGTAAAAACGGCTTTTTTTTTCAACATCGCGTCATTTTACGTCACGCTAGGGAGCCTCAGCCTCGGCTCAGTGCAGAGTAGGCTGGTATTCAGTGAGAGCGGCCGTGAGTCAGTGTGTTTTCGGTAGTTTTTGTATTTCAATCTATCATCGTCATGGTAAATTATTGTGTTTGTGGAGGTTGCAAAAACTCCGGCCTGTCAGGACATCGAGTCCACAGGTTTCCATAACAAGAAAAAGGACGGTGCTGTATATCTTTCGTGCCTGGTGCGGTTTGTGCAGGTGAAGAGACGGGATTTCTCTTCCGCATCGGCTTCGAGAAACGCGGTCGTGTGTAGCTTTCACTTCAGATCGTATGTAGCGTTCACTTCAGATCGTGTGTAGCGTTCACTTCAGATCGGAGGATTATCATCCCGGCGATATGATGGAGTTTAACATGGGATGCCGAAGCAAGAATATTGATCGTCGTATAATACCAATGGCATCAAATAGGGTGATATAGGTAGTCATGCCCTAAATAGAGGCAACTTGTAATTGAAAAACAAAATTACTAGGTTGATTAAATATTCAAATCTTTAATTTTCTGTTTATGTTATAACCCAGATGAAAAATATGTTTTAAAAATGTACTTGAGTATGTTTTTAGTAACTTACAATAGAAATATACTCAAGTATAGTTTTTATACATTTAATAGTATACATCTACCCTAAACATACTAATGTCTGCTGGCCTGATATACGATGGTAATAATCTGTACAATATTGTGAGCACAGTGTATCGTTAGCGAACGTGTATCTATAAGCACGTCTCTCACCAAGACACCTGTCCTGTTCTCCACTGGTTCTCCTCACACCACAACTCAATGTGTCTCTGACCGTTCTGTCTGACATTAGTCCTGGCCGGTCACTGCTCTCTTGGCAGCATAGCAGGCTCATAATTGTATGGCTGTAGTCCGTCATACGAGTAAGTATTTCCTCAGCGTCCGAAATGTCATTGCGATCCATTGTTTTCCTGTTGTTTGAATCAACCGCTCTCCCGCCCGTTACGTCACGCCCGCCACACCCATTTTCAGACGCGGAAGTAAAATTTTCTCACAAAAACGACTCCAGAAGCTTCTGTAACGTATTTATAAGAATATTTTAAAGAAAATCTAGTTCCTACATTATTTTTCTATACATTGACTCGTTGGGTCCTCTAACCTGCAATATGCCCTTTAAGCTAAAATAAGTCAGGAATATGGCATACGTTACATAATGCATGTTTCCACCTAGAGGTGAAGGAACAATGGCATTCTTGCGGTCACTTCCAGAGGACCCTCAAGTATCAAGTATCAAAGCTTTCATATACTTTGGAACAGTCTAATGAATCAGCTAGGTCTACAGCATGTTTTATCGCCCCTACGCTACAAATCAAAAGATGAATCAAGGATTGTTTTGTAAATCACATTGTGAACGAAATCAAATTGAACTGTAAGGTGTGTAAAGATTAAAATGTATAAACACCAAATCAATTATTTTCCATAACACTCACAATTTCCATGTCATGCAATTTGGAGCGCAGCTGAAGGTTCTCTTTCTCCAGCTCGTGTAGTTTGTCACAGCGCCCCCTAGCCCCAGTAAGCTGCTCCTCCAGCATTGACTTTGTCTCCAACAGAGTCATATTGTCCTCTCTTAGTTCCTGTGCACAAAAGAGAGACAAGAGAGAAAAATAAAGAGATGGGCAAAAAGAAAAGATCAAGTGATAGAGAGCATGACGACAGCAGACTGAGAGAGGGCTGTCAGTGACAGCTCAGGGCCTGCAGACACCTGAGGCATAATATCTGAAAAATAAAAGCAGCAGGGGCTCTCAGTAGGCAGCTGTACATCAGTCACCTCACAAAGAAATCAATTTCTCCCCTTCTGATTAAAGTGGTGTGTGGCTAGTTTATAATTCATGCTTTTCCAGACAATGACAAAGTCTAAGGCACATTGGCACACTGTTTTGCCAACGCTAAAAGCAAGTTCTTAAAATGGAAATGCAATATAGGTTGGTGTGTGGTTACCTCTATGCGTGTCTTGTAGAAATGGACATCGTTTAGCTTCTCTTTGCAGCGAACCAGTTCCGTTTCCAGACGATCCACTTTTCCAGCACGTTCCCTTAGAGCATCCACCTCATCACGGTACACCCGCACCGAACGTGCCTCTGTCAGCAACTGCATGTTCTACTCATACATTAATACAACAGATGATAGTAACTGATCGCTGAAGCTACAGTAAAGTGTTTTCCAGTTTGATTAAGCCATGTAAAGTGTGAATTTTTCTTGGGGCCAGATTAACTAACAGCTTGCGCCAGCGCAAACCCTCTTTGGGCGTTAAAAAACAACTGTTAGGATTTACTAAAGACACGCAGTGAAAAATTAGCGCTGAAAAGGCGTGGACAGGGTTATTTTTGAGGCTGACCTTGTTGCATATGCATTTGTAGGAGTTTCCCTTTCCGACGCAAAATGTATGGGAGGAGAATACTAATGAATGTAAATGAATCATGCAAGAGGATTTACTAAGGTTTGCGCTAGTCAATTTACTGGTATTTGCACCATTATTTAACACCCAAATTTGCGCTCATTATAGAAATTATCTGGCTTCGTCTGTGTTCTTTAATTTGACCGTCGTCAGTAGATCACACGCAGAACTTTCCACTCCTATCTGTGCTTTTATGGGATTGCGCTTTCACGCTAATTTGCCCTGTTTAGTAAATCTGGCCCTTGATGTGATACCTCCTGCTTGAGTTTCTGAATCTCTGCATCCAGGCGCTCAATCTCATTCTTGGTATCAGTCAAATGCTCTGTCTTCTCCTCTCTGTAGAGAGCACATACACAAGAGTAAGTGTTTACAATACTGACAGGCTTAACAAGTGGATGACCAATATATTGCCAAGGCAAAAATATGACAATAAAAATAATAAACAGAAGCAGGACTTTTATTTTAACAGTGCTGCGGCTGTCAGTGAAGTTAGTTTGAACCTGTAAAAAGTCGTAAGTGTACAAAAGACACTTACAACTCTTGGCGGGAGCGCCGCAGTTTGGCCTTTGTGTCAGCCAGTTCCACAGCTAAATGCTGACGATCTTCTTTAGACAGTAGGGTGACAGGGGATAGAGAGGTGTGCTCAGGGCTAGAAAAGCCAAAGAGACCGGAAGGCTGCTGGGACTGAAGATAGTCCCTCTCCTGTGTCAGCTCTATGATCAGCTAAGGACACAAAACAGACCTATCAGCATCTAATCAGTGATGATCAATCTCTTCAGAAGTTTAATGCAACTTCCTAAAAAAAATAGTTGACTGTAGTTGGTGCTGCTTAGATTGGCATACCTCAGCAGACTCATCTCGCTCGTCTATGAGTTTACGTAGGTGAAAGGCCATGGTCCGAGACAGAGGGTCCAACTGCTCAGCAGGAATCTCCTCAACCTCCATCCACTGCAGGTCCAGAACATTCTCCTGGTTGTGGGTTACCTGTAATCAAAAAGCCCTCAAATACATGCTCCATGTATGATATTTATAAGTTATTGGCTGACATCAGGGAAGCTCACTTCTTGAATATGAGTTACGATGGTAGCCTGTGTCTCAATGTCAAGCAGCTTGATCTTCTCAATAATTTCTTCTTTACGATCACACTGTTGGAAGAGAGGAAGAGAATTAGGAAAGAGGTAATGGATGGAAAGGAAAGATGAAAGGTATGAGGAGAGGGTGGGAAAGGGGAAAAGAAAAGGAAAGGGAAAGAGGATGAGAAATGGGAAGGAGAATGGAGAGGAAAAAGAAAATAGAAAGAACCAGAAAAGGAAGGGGAAGGGAAGGGGAAGGGGAAGGAATAGAAAAAGTGAAGAGAGCAAGAGGAAGGGAAAGGATCCGGAAAGGGAAAAGGTAAGAATGAAAAAGAGAGGAGGAAGGAAAAGAAAGGGAAAGAGGATGGAGAAGGAACAGAAAAGCAAAGAGAAAGGGAAAAGGAAGGAAGGAAGGGAAAGGTACCGGAAGGGGAAGAGGAAGGAATGGAAAGGAAAGGGAAAGGGAAGGGATGGAAAAGGGAAAGAGGATGATTACGAGGAAGGGAAAGGAAAGAGGAAATTATGGTATATGTGAAGGAACAAAAAGGGAAAAAAGGAATGAGGATGGGAATGGGAGAGGAAAAGATATAAAAAGGAAACAAAGATTAACGATATAAGGAAAGTGAAGAGAAAGGGGAAGAGATGAGCAAAGAAGGAAATAACTATCCTGTGTATTAATGAAATCAGCACTGCCAAAGAATTTAGGAGTATGACTTAAATGATGGTGATTAGTCTAATAAACTGCTGGCACAGATGAAACAGCGGTAATCACATCAGAGATCGAGCCCAACTTTGAATAAAAGAATGCAGGGGATACTTTCAAATGGGACAAAGACTAAATTGTGCATCTCGTGACTGGAATACAGTGAGAGGAAGTTATGGTGGAGGATTAGACAAGCTCAAAGAAACTGAACAGAAAGAAAATCAGCAGGCAAATGTTACACTGTGAAGTTTAAGGCTCTAAATGAATGCGAGCGGTTTATTATCCATTCATAGAACAGGAAAAAACAGCTAGAGAGGGGGCTAAAAGTGTGGGGACAAATAGGCCTGCACAGAACAGACATGTGAGGAACAATCCTCAGGAAAAGGAGACAAAAACTTTAGCATATCTAACCCAATTATATTTGCTATCTCCTCTGGGACATATCTGAATAGATGCTTGATTTTGCAGCATAATAAGCGTGTGTTAGTTTTACTCTGGAAAAGCAGAGGCATGCCCAGACATGGTGATATGGATATGATTTCCTGTACTGGTCTCAAAATGTCGGTTGGAGATTTCTGCTACTTCAAGCAGTTTACCTGAACAGCACAGCCCAGTATTAGCAACAGCAGTCTCTTCACCTCCTCCATGCTTTTACCTGAGGGAAAAAAAATTAAAACAATTCACACGAATTGAGAATAAAGGTACTATAAACAACAGAAATTAAAGAAATGAACATCAACTCTTTTGCAATCACACAAACCCTTTGATATCAAGTTTTTTAATTAGTTTTTCGAAGCTTGTTTCTGTGTGTTGGTGAGTTTGTTTGTCTGGCAGTCTTAGACTAATAAATACTCTGGAGAGAATGGAGTGGGTGTGGGGGTGCTGTCACCATGGCGACCATTTGTTGCTGAACACCACCCCACCCTACATCGTACCCCCCTTTACACAGACAGCAGAGGAGGAGCTCTTTACCAGCCGTGGGGGAAATGACTCTATTGTCCACTACAAGTGAAGCTTACTAAAAAACACAAACATCAGAGAGCGTTGCACATGTAACAAGATAAGAAACAAATTGACCAGCACATAAAAACCATTAACATAAGGCCTTCTGTGAAATATATTCATATTAGTCATTTTCTGGGAAAACATTACTTTCGTTAAAGCTTTTCATGACTAGAATGTGGTCTGCAGGGGCCCACTGAACAAAATGTACAGAAATAAGCTCCAATACAGCATCCAGGGGAAAAAAATTAATCTCGGACTGTTTTGATAACCCATGATAAGCAGAAAATGACAGCATAACCATGATAAGGGTTAATTTTGTATTATGCAAAATCATTGTACGGCATCCTGTAGGTAGCAAGCATGAGCAGAGAAGGAAATCTAGTCTACGCACATACTCATAAAGGTCAACCTGCAGATCAGATACACACCTCATTATAACAAAGGCCTGTTATACGCGTCTGTTGTCAACAGTCTACTGCAACATTACCATATGTATTTTGGAGTATAAGAGCAGACCTGCATTAGTGATCAGGTGTCATGGTGCAAACTTTACAGTATATGCAGAAGTTTAGTATAAGTCAGTCACATTTTGAACAGTTCAATACACCACAGGTTTCATGTTGTGATATTTGAACATTATTAGCTAATAAACAATTTACCAGCTAATAATCTAGTCAAAATGTAGCTAATGTCAGTCAAATACTGCCTTGCTTTAGAAGGAAATACTTCTTAGCAAATTTTTTGTTATAATGATGTCAACTTGCATTGTTACAGGTGCAAGTATTCCGCGAATTGTAGTCAAAATTTCCAACTGAATGACCACGAACACAGTGTTTTAGGCCAAACGGAAAAAAAAAGAAGGCCATTCTGTCAGTTCCGCCCGAAGCAAAATGCGTAGAGGTAAGAAAGCTTTTGCCATATTGTTCTATTTTTACAATAAATTTGACAATAAACTGTTTAAAGTGTAGATATAGTATGATACAATTTTCAGTGATAAACCTACCCTTACAATAACTGTCCTGTTAATAACCCTCAGTCGATCCGACCATCTGTGAGGGGGGATACAAAAATGCAGAAGTATATTCTGTAGTTTTTACAAAAGTCCTGGAGCTTTAGCTGAGAAATAAACGTACATACACTACCTACATTGTAACAATACAAAGCGGGTTAAAAAAATCTGCAAAGTTACTTTAATTGCAGCATTTTTTTACTCTATACCATTTGCTAACTGTTATATATAATAGCTAATATCTATACTATTTTTTACACATTTTATTACACAGCTCTCTTGATTCTGATGGCAAGCATTGCAGCATTGTTCAGTCAAATATTTTAGTATAATGACAGATTAAAGCTTTATAATTGACTATAGTCCCAGACCATATTTCCTTGTTGTTCTGGTTTCATGTCTCTAGCTGCTCTACTGTCAACAGCAAGATCCCCAGTCAGCGCTTAGGGCTAGGATTGGTCCCAAGAAGTTTCCTCTGGCCTTTCTCCTTTCCTCCTGCCATTACAAGGTCCCCAACATGGGTTTCCTTCCCCAGAGAGCCAGAACCTTGTCCGCACATCCCATATCAGAAGGTGAAAGGGTGTTTATGAAGGCTGGTGTGTGAATGTGAGGTGATAAATGAGGAGGTTTGTTTAGTAGGGTGTACGTTTTGCTTTGGGGCATGATGGAAAGTGGTAGTACGTGATTTATAGTGACTATAGTGAAGATACAGCAACTTATCCAGATAAAAGTAAGAAAATAAAAGTATGCTGATAGGATGGTGATTCTACAAAACGAGTGCTATATTGGTCTGTCATAAACGTGCATAAAAAGACATCAGCAATGAATTGCTGATTACTTGTTTCTGTGTTAATATAGGCATTCTTTAAAAAAAAAGAATGCCTAACATTGCGGTTTAAATCTTGCAAATGTTGCAGAAAACAAAATATATGATAATAGAATTGCACTATTTTCTCTTGAAATTCTGTCCACAGATTATGCATCAGCCCTGTTACCATCCTATTTTTCCTCTTTTAGGCCTGGTTTCACAGACAGGGCTTCGATTAAGCCAGGATTAGGCCTTAGTTCAATTAGGGCATTTAAGTAACTTTTATAAACATGCATTAGAAAAAAAACCATTGCTGGTGTGCATCTTGAGACAAAACATATTTTAAGATTAAAGTAACATATTAAGCAGAGAGTTTAAGTTGTCCTTGTGTTTTATGTCAACCCATCATGATTTTGTATAGTAAACAATTAAAAAGTAGATATTGGTAAAAAGGTCAGCATTAAATTCTCTTTCTAATAGACACCTTAGGTAACACTTTAATTTAAGGTGACGTAGTTACACCTTACTGCATGTACTTACTATAAAAATAACAGTAAATTATGCATAATGACAAGTAACTAACCCTAAACCAAACAATAACCATAACTCTAGAGCAACTGCACGTAGTTAATTAATATTACTCAGTACTTATCTGAGTAAGTACAATGTAACTACGTCACCTTAAAATAAAGTGTAACCACACCTTATCGTTTTACGACCTTGATTTCAAATTAAATAGTAAAACCATAATCTTGGCACCATCAAACCTGTTTTCTGAAGATATAAATACATGTATTACACACATATTAAAATGTGTGTAAATGTGTGTAAAAAAAAAAGCTTAATTTATCTTAAGAACAATGCAGTTTATTAACACATTAGAACGTTTTAAAATGTTAATTTAAAAATGTACTTAAACCAGAAAGGCACCCATTTTGTACCACGATCTAGTGGCTTATTTAAAATTATATGATTGAGCAATACCTGATAATGGGTCCTTGGCGATGGCCAGAACATTGGGAAGGTTCATAACGATGAGCTGCTGAAGACTCTCCTGAGAGAAAAAAGAAAACATGCCTATTGTAAACGGGTAGACATGGAAACGTTCAGTGCACTGTAATGGCACCTTAAACATTTAATCTATGTGAAAGGACAACAGTGAAGGGTCAAAATAGGCATTAATCAAGATGGCAGCCAGATTGACAGACGGACGGGTGTCAATATTTGGGCCGAGTACCTTAAACAGGGTCAGTGGTTACGTGGGAACAGGAAACTCATACTTGCAAACAGACAGGCAGGAAATCAAAATGGAAATGGGAAGCATTAGCAGCCCCAGACAAGGCATGTCTTGGGTGGAGAACATCAAATTCCAGCATACAGCCAAAATATGAGCTAAGCAATATTTATAAATAATTAAAAAAGACAATAAAATTCCCCAATTAAAAAGGGAACAAGATTTAAAGGCATAAATTTGCAGGAGTGCACGTGTGCCCATGTAATAATAAGACTCCCCTTCAGGCACAATGGCCTCCAGGGCAACAAAGCTCAACAAAGTACACAAAGAACAAGACCATACAGGTCCAATTGACCAAACCCTTCATTCCAAAACACACTTAGATAAGAGCACTGACATCAGTGACAGAATTACATACCAGATTTATTGTTTCTGTGCAACTGTCAAGAAATTATATTCGAGAATCATTTCTGAAAGCTGAACCATTCTTTATCACAGATCTTGTGGGGATTATTAATTATATATAT
Source organism: Rhinichthys klamathensis goyatoka (assembly GCF_029890125.1). Lineage (NCBI taxonomy): Eukaryota > Metazoa > Chordata > Actinopteri > Cypriniformes > Leuciscidae > Rhinichthys > Rhinichthys klamathensis. Next base: position 2,439,148 of record NW_026606581.1, read on the forward strand.
ATATATATATATACACACTACCAATCAAAAGTTTGGGGTCGGTACGATTTTAAATACTTTTAAAAGAATTCTCTTCTGCTAACCATGGCTGCGCTTATTTGATTAAAAATACAACAAAAATCAGTTATAGTATTAAATATTATTCCAGTGTAAATCAGCTGTTTTCTGTGTGAATATATAGTAAAGTGTAATTTATTCCTGTGATCAAAGCTGAATTTTCAGCATCACCAGTGTCAGTGTCTTCAGTATCAAATGATCCTTCACAAATCAGTATAATATGAGGATTTGATGCTCAAGAAACATTTATTATTATTATCAATGTTGAAACAGTTGTTGGTCTGTCAGTTGTACAGTTTTTTTTTTTTTTTTTTTTGGATTCTTTGATGAATAGGAAGTTCAAAAGACTTTTGTAACATTATAAATGTCTTTACTGTCACTTTCGATCAAATTAATTATTCCTTGATAAATAAAAGTATTGATTTCTTTCCTCCAAAAAATAAAAATAAAATTCTCACTGACCCCAAACTTTTGAACGGTAGTGTATATATATATATATATATATATATATATATATATACACATAAAATATATTTTGTATATAATATATAAATGTATTATATATCGTTTAAAGTTTTTCAGTTCCATTCTGTTGTGCTTTGTCTTACTATTTTTGAATGGAAGACCACATCTTACGTGAACCAGCCTGATTATACAGGACATCCTTACGACCAATTAGACGTACAGGCAACCCACTGACTAGTCAGTTTTCCTACTTTCAACAAACTGAAGTCATGCTGTAGGCAGATGGACATGCACTCTCACCCGAGTGCATGGCTTCACAGCTAATGAGAAAGAGTGCTATCCCATTTGACATCATCAAGCCCAGACCCCCTACTGACAACTCCATCTTCAGCTCAGAGTAGTGACTCCCAGGGGAGGTCCTTGTGTATAGAGACCAACAGAGACATGGCCCTCATCCAGTACAATAGAGCTGCCCCAGCTGAGGCCGAGGCCAGACCACACTGCCTTTTTCAAAACATAGGCCTGCGAGCATTCCTTTCTTTACTACTGTCCTTACAATTACAAACACTGAGAATACTTAAGTAACGAACCATAGACTCTCGTTATCATCTACTTTTCCCATAAGTGTGCAGCCGAAAGAGTTTCAATACATCAACACATGTCAATAGAGTAGCGATGTATGAAGCACAGCTCACACAGATATCACTTTTAAACCAAGCAGCTTTCTGTTGGTCAGTGCAGCGAATCCATATAACCAACTTGAACACATTGTGAAATCTGCATGAGGAAATCTTTTGCCCTTATGTGAAATTCCCTATCGCCTGGATTCCAACTGAAACGATTATTATAATTTGGTATTTGTTTTGTTTTTTGAAGAGTTTGAGAGCCATGGTCACTAGAGGTCTGCTACCTGACCCGATTTTTCATGAATCGCTTTGGGTTCGGGTCAGGTACATTTCATTGCAACTTGTTTCGCGCATGTGCTCTCGCTCGCTCTGTCACAATACGGCAGACGGAACAACGCACTATGAGGGAGAACTTATTACGATAGCAAATGATGCACTGAAAGCTGTACTGTGGAAGAATTATGAACTTGTCAGTAAAACCAACAAAGAGCTCAGCAATTACGTGCTGGACTTGCAAAGAAGTTTTGGCTTACGAAAGCAAGACGACAGGTAGGCTACTCTACAGCAGAGGCCACTGTGCCTTGATGAAACTGTGTTTATTTACATGTTACTATAGTGACTGCTGCACGCAATCCTGAAATACAGCATATTACAAAAAGTTACTTTTTGTAAGAAAGCAATTTCGGGTTCGAGTTTCAAAACATAACAGTACTGGTCGGATCAAATGATCTCACAGAAGAAACAGTCCTACAGGTTTGGAACGACATGAGGGTGAGAATTTTCATACTTTTTGATGAACTAGGCCTAGTCCTTTCATTTCAGAAATTCAGTTTAGTCCAAGTCTAATTTCCATCATTACATTGTATTTATACACATCAGACACTTTCTAAATATCATCAAAACTAATGCTTCTTTACACTACACAAGACAAACCTTACAATCCACTTGAGTAATCTTGTCATTCCTGTATTTTCTGGACCACTGATGTAAGACCACTTCTGAGATAACTATGCACAATGGAACAAGCAAGGCACTCGGGGAAGAAACTTAAGTGGTTTTGACTGACAGCCAGTCTGGTGTGTATAATTACATAAAGGTACACGTTTCAACCTGAGAGGGGGGAAAAAAGCTCTTTATGGTGTTTTAATCGACAGCTGCACCATGATGGGGTGTGTACAGTTTTGTCACGTTAAGCATTCTCTCCACAAACACCTCATTCTTTAATTGCCCGTAAACCTGATAATTTCTAGAGCTGCTTAGATCAAGCAGGCTAATTACTAGATTTGATTCATATGCAAGACGAGGAGGCTTTCATGCCAGCATCAGTATCTCGTTTCAACTAACAGCTGAGGATGGAAAAAAATGATATAAAGGATCAGTTAACGTCAGAGACAGGCTTAGGTAACTTAAGGTGCCTACACCACTTCAGATACATTACAATTGTAGAAACTACTGCAAATACACACACCACAAAGAAAAACTCTAAATGTAATGTCACCACAAAGATAACCTTCAATCATAACAGATAATAACAAGACGATACTGGACCTGCAATTGCATCATTACTGAAAATTACCTGCCTGAAGTAAATTATTCATGGACATGTATCCATATCACAACGCCGGCAAGGTGTTGGTTGAAAGACTAACCGCCCATTTTCTAGCCAAAGCCCATTGCAAACAAAACAACCATTAAAGGAGACAAATATTCTATAAAATGGAGGAAAAACAAAGCGAAAAAGAAAGGCGAAAAGCCAATGTTTTGATTTCACACAGGAAATATGGGAGTGTTGGTTTCGCTGGCCTCCTAAAACTTCACTCAACATTCAAACGGCATTTTCCACTGTAAAATCAGGACAACAAAGATAACCTCAACACCTTCATACTTTGTTACCCCACTGGAACATCCACAAAAAATGGCGGTTTGGCATATGACTTCATGAGGTCATGGTACAACTGGTCGGGATAGTTGGAAAGTTTCATAGAAACTTTCCTGAGCTAATTTCCTCTGTTGCCGTGTGGAACAATGCCTGAATGGTAAAGCAGGACAGGAGCACTTGTGCCTTTCAGACCTTTGGCTCTGGGGCTGTCCACCCCCTGCCGGCTTCAGCATTACGAGCCAGTGCGACACATGATCAGTATCTATATATTGAGAGTGTACGTTGGCATTCAGATTGGTTTTGACAAATCATCTGATCTTAAAAACAACATGAAATCAAAATTAACCTAATTTACTTACATAAATGTTCCTACTTATCGAGCATGTTTCATCAGTGCGTGTTATTTATTTTATGGAAAAAAAATTTCTTAGTTAACTAAAGTAACTTTCCTCTCATCTGATGTTATGTTTCTGCTGGCATGACCAATGCTGTGTTGGCTGGGTGGGGACAATAATATCCAAGTATATAATAACCTAACATTATTCCAACTAATCACATCCTCATTGGTAAAACCAAGTCCCAACCTTACGTCCTGCTGTTCCATTTAAAATTAGTCACACTACAGGAGTCAAAGACACCACAAATGTAGTTTCATGTACTTAAATTATATGTTACGTGTACACTAGGGCTGCACTAATATTGGAAAAAACAGTTTTTCTGCGATATATATTGCGAAATTAAAATAATTTCACCAGATGAACAGTTCTATTATAAAATAATTTATCATTCTAGAATGATTGGGGTGATTTAATTTGTACAGGAGTGAATCTGCATAGAAAATAAATTACAAGCAAAAATAAATACGATAGAACAAAGATGCTTCAGCCTATTTTTTTCAGGTAAGTCTAACCGTATTTCGGTACAGAAATAGAGTAAAATATAGAATAATCAAATGTAAAATAACACTGCATTTTCTTCATGGTATAAATTAAATACAATTTAACCTTGTAAAAGCTACAAAAGTGATAATGCACGGATCCAATTTGATGATACGCATCAGTTTTCTTTCTCAATTGTTTACGTTCACATAAGCCATTAGCGACTGCGTTTACGAGGATACCCGCCGAGAAGGCCATTTTGATATAAACTGTTTTCTACATTGATAATAACAAGAAATGTTTCCTGAGCAGCAAATCAGCATATATACGAGTGATTTCTAAAGGGTAATGTGTCACTGAAGACTGGAGTAATGATGCTGAAAATTCAGCTTTGACATCACAGGAATAAATTACATTGGTCACACTTTAGATTAGGGTCCAATTCTCACTATTAACTATGACTTTTGCCTCAAACTCCTAATTACTACTGCTTATTAATAGTAAGGTGGTTGTTAAGTTTAGGTATTGTGTAGGAATAAGGGATGTAGAATATGGTTATGCAGAATAAAGCATTAATGTGTGCTTTATAAGTACTAATAAACAGCCAAAAATATCCTAGTAATATGCATGCTAGTGACAACTAGTTAATACTGAGAATTGGACCCTGCACTAAAGTGTTTCCATTACATTTTAAAATATATTAAAATAGAAAACATTTACTTTAAATTGTAATATTTCTCAATATTACTGTTTTTACTGTATTTTTGATCAAATAAAATGGAGCCTTAGTCAGAATAATACATTATATAAACTCTCCAACCCTAAACTTTTAAATGGTAGTGTATATTTTATGGTAATTTAAAAATATTTGAAGTTTAGTGTACTCATTAAATTGGCTCAGAATGAATCCAGGAGGAAGAATAGGAGAAATCTGGGATTGTATTGACAAAAAAAAAGAGAGAAAAATATAAAGGTAAATAGCGCTCTTCATCTGAGATGAAAGGATGAATGGAGAAACGGGCTGTGGGGGCAATGGGAGCCGTCTCCAGTAGTAATAAATCAATAACACAGCAGTGATGGAGCTCTGGGATCAACACACTAATCACATTTCTCCCACTGACTTCTGTGGGAACATCAAAGAACATCAGCAGCTTCTCTTCTGCCCAGTGAGACAAGACCAGAAAACTAAAATAATCACTGTATTAAACTGGTCAGGGTCACTGGGTATGTACTTGCTCCCTGTGAGGATGTTATTTTGGATTCCAAATTCAAGTAAATATTTGGATTTATGGGTAGAAAGTCAAGGCAAAATTACCATTCGTGCTTATCACAATACAAACACGGCTAGAATTGGCCAGGCTCAGATGAATAGTGAGTAACAGGAGTATTCAGTGCCATTGTGTTCCATTCTGAGAGAGCAGCCATCACAGATACAGGAATGAGGAAGAAAACGGAGAATCTTAGAGACGGTTCAGCTACTGGATAATAAAACAAATTCAAACATAAGCCTATTGCACAAAACTATGGTTGCCAATCTGTTTATTTTATAAATTAATTTAATAAATCTGAACAGAGCCCCAGATGGGTTCTTTGGAAGGGGTGTAGTATGTTTTTAAATGATTTAGATTCAGATTTTTTTGTTTTGTTTGTTTTTTATATTTGAATTATGTGCAAACTAGGGGTATCGCAATGCAGTATTGACAATAACAATGATATTTAAAACTTAAATAATGATCATGTTTATACTAAACATACAATAATATTGTAAATAATCTGTTGGATTTTCAGATACATTTTTTTAATTACATAGATAGAAATAATATCATTACTGTAAATCCTTTTGGCCACGACAACGTAGTGAAAATCTGACAGTGAGAGCCCTACTGCAAACACACATGCAAGTTTCCCAAAAGCTGCAAATTTCTCAAACAGCAGACACATAGGCCTATACACACACACAAAAATATTGCACCTGAAATGTACAAAATGCAAAGTTACTCTGAAAAACTTAAAAATTAAACTCATTAAAACTCACAAATTCATTTTAGTAAATGAATCATCATTGTTTTAAATAAATAAAGTGTATTATGAGTTTTTAATGTCAGCTATCTGAATGGGCTTAAAATTACTTAATAGTCTTTAAATTCTGCATAGATGTGTGATGGTTTTGTAATAGTTGTGAGAAATGCTTTTTCAGTAAATGCTTTGCAACTAGGAGAATGTGCAAGTTTCATTTTCTAATTTTACACTGGAGAGGGGTGAAGCAACTGTGCCCATTGTCATGATTGACATGTATGCTGGTGGCAAAAAGGGGGTGATCAATGGTCATGGTGGTCCTCTCCTCTGTTACAGTGACCCATATTGCAGGTTTGCCTGAGGGTTCTTCACTGAATATACAATGGAGAAACCCACAAATGATCAATATCTAATTCACCAGACCAGATCATGCCACATGTTCACCCTGAGCTGTGGTTATGATTTAGACTTTGCCTTGATTTAGATTGCTCATATAAAGTGTCTATGTACGCCTGTTTGTGTTATTGAAAGTGAAGGTCAATTTTACCAAATTTGTGGCCCCATTGCTGTCTGTACTCAGTGACCCGGTGTTCTATATTCACTCTCCTGTGGAGTAAACCACAAGCTGACTACAGCTCTGCACATGAACACACACCCACATCATGGTAGATAGATTTAAAATAAGCCCAATCCACAGAGCTCCTGTCCAAACACTGCAGGCAACATTAGAACCTAAAGAGTTCTTTATATTGTAAGAATGGAGTGTTTTCAAAAACTCCAAATATACTGCATATAGTCATACTTTTGCTGTTTAAGTGTATTGATGCAAGAGATAGGTATACACGATACGGTACAGGTTATCAGCTGATGTTAGAGTGCAATGGATTATCGCAAAAGAAAAGGACTTGGTTTTATTCATCGGTTGTTTATTGGATTTTGAGATGTGGGCGTTGCACTCAAATGTGAATGCAGTCAATTGTGGAGAAGTGGGGTTTAAGTGGACTAAATGTTTAGAGAAATCTGGCATACGTCACCAGAGAGAAGGCTCTCATTTTCACTGGAAGAACGAGCTATGACATTATCATTATATTTTACAAGGTCAAAAAATACAAATAAATAAAACATGGATGATTCATTCACAATAAGATACAGTATATAACATGCATCTACAAAATAGATAGGGTGTGTTTTGATTTGATGCCAAATTTATTATTTATTGCAGTTTAATTTTTACTTCATTTAACATTGGCCAATAACCAATATGTTGTGTATCTCTGTGAAGAATTCTGTGGTCCTTCATGTTCAGAACTTAACCTTTTTCTACACACAATATAGCAGTTGTCAGTCACATTTATTCTGTTTTAGGATGTGTAATTTAAGACCCTATTCAAGGATATATTGGCAGAATGTGGGGAGACAAAAAAGATGGAAACCAGCAAACCACATAAAGACCAAGACGTCACAGTGTCCAAACAGAGGAGCATAAATGTCAGCCGCTAAAAAGTGAAAAAACTGTAGTGTATACACAAAGGGCCCAGGTGAGCAGAGCGCTGCTGCTATGTGACACAGTCACATGTGATGTCACCACTTCCTGTCACCAGAAATCTTATTGTGCTTTGTGGAGATATCACAAAGGCAATAAGACCACAGGAACATCAAAGCATAATGCATATGAAGTATTTAAGTTTCAGTAGTTGTTGAGGTAACTTTTTAAAATCAAGAAAACTCGGAATTAAAGCGTCCAACCCCAAATCCCTGAACAAAACAAAAACAAATGGCTTAGAAAGGGAAACCTAATTCCTACAGGCTCTGTATGTGCGTGGACACACCAGCTTTCACTTCTTGTTGACTCTGAGGGCAACAGCAGGGACAGAAGGGACAGAAAGAGAGGCATTCCAGACTCCCTGGCAACTTCAATTGACCTGGAGAGCCATACCACCTCCCTCTTTACCCCAATTCTTTATTAAATAAAATCAGCCTAGTGGAACCTCCCCCCACTTCTGTCCCATTCCAGAGGTAGAGTGACCCCCACAGCAGCTGGACCAAATCTGTGTAGATGTTCAGGTCCCGGCACCTCGGGATCAAAAATACACTGCAGTGGAGGAGAATAAGACTTCTCGTCTTCAATCATTACCTTTTAAAGACAGCTTGATCTTTGACCAGTGGCCCACAGAGGACATGTTTGCTTCATGTGTCACATTCAGAAGCAACAGATGTCCATCAAAGACAGGAGGAAGGCTAGAGTTACTCCATATGGCAGCTACCCCGTAATAAAAAGAGAAACCTTCAGTCTGGAGTTATCTGGAGCAAAAACAAGGGGCGACATTAACTGACAATAGACTGTAAAGAAAAACAAATGTCCCTTAAAACAAATACAGGCTCAGCCATGACCTGATTTATGCAAAAGCATAATATAAAACGAGCACTATGTTATTAAACAACAATAGGATGAAGATACATACTGTAATGTGTAATGGCAACAGTTAAAAAAAAAAACATAGGGTACAAAACTTTGGGTTGTCTTGTTAGAATAATTAACTTTGTACTGTTGAATGAATAGCCAGAATTGCAAGAAAATACTACTCATTTAGCCTATTCACGAGGCAGCAAGTTTGTCACATAACTACATTTCCCATCATGTCCTAATCTCTTCCATCTTAGTCAGGAGTTTGTCCTGCTGTCGAATGCCACACAACACTCGAGTTGCACAAGGAAAACCATAAAAAGCATGCCGTGTAACGAAGCATCATGGAGGTAATGAAATCCAAGGTACACGTTTTATGCTGTGCAAAGCGGTGTGAGTATAAACGAGTGTACAAACAGTACACTCAGAGTCTTAACACAGGCAGTGAATTGTGATTGTCACACCCTATTTCTGCATTCAGTGTAGACATACAAATTGTTTGTTGCATCGCACCTGGTCAGGGCACAGTGTCCTGCATCCTTTGGTCTTAATTTTGTTGCACTAGCAAGTGACAAAGTGAGAAATCATTTCTCTTATTGCATCATAATTACAACAAGTCATAAGTAGAAACCTCTCAGGAAGACTTGAAGGCAGCATAATCATTACTATTTGCCTATGATAACAGGGTTACCTCGTTAGGTCTCCATTCTTTTGCACAGTGAGTGAACTTATGATCTCACCAAACACGTGAATACATGCTGTGTCAAAGTCTGCAGTAGCAAACGTTATGGTCTCTCCGCTTTGAAATCCAAGGACAAGTAACTGTCACTTTTGTGTAATATTTTGAGAAAATATTTGTATCTATCGTCAACTGCTGGCAGAGATGAGAAAGAGAGAGGCAGAAAAAATGCAAGAGATGGGGAGGGTAAAAGAATAGGGGGAAAAGGGCTAACTTTAAAGCAGTCCATAGCCGCGTTTCCACTTTGGGGCCAAAAGCGGGCGTGTTAGTGCGTGCCAGGGCCAGTCGCGTTTCCACTGTCACTTCCGGGGCTTGATCGGGCCTCGTCAGGGCTTCCTCGGGGCCAATGGCCAGGGTTTTCTGGCCCGCTGAATACCTCGCTCCAAAGTGGGCCAGCTCGGGCTAGAGGAGTGGTTACGATCAGAGGCGGAGTTTACCCTGAGTCTGGAGACGGCAGCGCTGGATGATTCTAGCTAAAATCAGCATTAAAGACTTTTAAAAGAAGCAGCAGATCATGCAGAAATGAAATGGCAGACCAAGATGAGTGTTCAAGTAGAGCCCCTAGACTAGAGCTCCTCGAAGGCTGTTCAGGTACATGGCAAAAGGGAAACTGTACACCTCTGGGAACAGCCATGTCATCGCCTCTGTACGCGAGCAAACAGTAGAACAAAGAGCTAGCAAGCTAGCCCAAAGAGACACCTCCCTTCATTTAGAGCTACAGTGAAGCAGAACCTGTAAAAACCCGCCAAGGAACGGCAATTCAACACATGACTGTCCTCGTTTACAGGGCTTGCGTGGGGGTTATTCACAAATTCTACGAATGAGTCTTAACCACATCCTTTAAGACAGCTATTGAACTCAAACCGAATTCTGTGGCGACAGTGAAGAGGGGTTTTTACTTTTACAATAGTGGATGTGGAACTAAGGAACGCAGCCAATCACAGACTAAAAGGGAATGCTCAGACAGTCGGGCTAGCTGGGCGGGTGGTAGAAGGGCAACCCTCGAACCCAACCTATAAACAAAAACAGTTGGCACGTCATTGTCGGAGACAAACTTTCAGCCAGAGCTGTGCGACACATTTTCGAATGAACCCTTTTGAGTGCAATCTAAAACAAAACAACTTCGACTGGATGTCCTAACATAATGATAAGTGTGTTGCGGTCCACTGTAGTTCATTATGCACGGGCCCTGAGCAGATCAGGGGCCCGGCAAGGCCACATATCTCATGTTCAAGCTCTGAAAGGAGTCAGCTTACAGGACCTCATGTTCACAACGACTTGCTCTTCAGACAATAGGCAGGGAGGAACCAACATACAACCCCTCCCCTCCCCCAGAGGTCCATTGTTCCCACAGTCTGTAGCACTGATCCCTGCGGTGGGATGCTTTCTAGTGAGCCAGCACAGAGTCATTTTAGAGCTAATGAGGGGAGAGCAGAAAGCGTGGGCAGACATCGAGAGATGACACTGGGACAGTGAAATGGGCTGTGGTGAGACCCCAACCCACAGTCCGAATGGATTACTATACATTTCCAATTCCTTGATGAAACTGGGGCAAATCTGGTCGGTGTAGATTTAATCACCCAATGTGAGGGTTTAGGCTTAAACCTAAATCTAGGCTAAGCTGGGAGAATGCATCATTTTGGCATTAGATATTGAAGGCGTGTAATCTTTCATAACCTGCCGTGAGACAGACATTTGCTTTATGAGCAAATATAGAGTTCAGGTCACAAGTCCTTAGAAACCATGCAGTGCCTATCAATGATCTGTGGGATCTAAACTTAAGAGGATGTTGTTTTTGATCTACCCAGGCTGCAGTAGTACATACGGCAGAAATAGTGATCACAAATCCATATGTTTGTCCAAAGAGAACCAATTAACACCATCTTTAATCATTCCCACATACATGACAAACCTGGTTCAAAATACAGTTTCTCAAGTATATGTGAGTGACACCAACTTCTGCAAAACTTGGCATTACAATGCCCAGATGTTGTGGGTAGTAGTTGCCAGAATGGTATTGGTACCAGAGCCAGTTCCTGGTTCGTGGAAGTGAACCTGTGTTCAAGAACCAAACGGTAATGTAACAGATTAACTACTTTGTACTTCATGTGGCTACATAAATAGTCTAGAATATTTTTTTAATCTGAACAAAACATTTTAATAAAACATTTTTAGATAAAACAATTTTCCAATCTCCACCTTCTAATACATTTGGTTCACAGTGCCGACATGGCTCAGTTCTCAATCAATTGAAGTTCAAGGGATTTGGTTGCCCTTTTTATTTTTTTGCCAGGCCAAAAAAAAATTTACGTTTTACGGCTAAAAAGTAAGCATGCCTCTCCTTATTAAGCCTCAGTATTCTAGCCATCACTTATTTCTGTAGCGCAAACAAGGTGTAAGAAAAAAATGCACCAATGTTTAATACTTAGGCTTTGTGGTTTTGAAATAGAATGAGCAAAAGATATAGCGAGACTTGCCTTAGCAAACACCACTAATTAATCACTAAAATCATCTTCCTTTATCACACTCACTTCCTGTGTTGCTGCTGCATGAACATGCTCAAACAATGTGTGCTATTTTACCCTTCATGTCAACAACCATGTTCCAGTTTATAGATCTTTTTAGAACTGAATGACATTGTTCGACTTACTCGCATGAGCATAAAAGACCAGTCTACAGCCATCTGCTTATCTCACTGGCCTTCTGGGTCATTTCTGTACACAGTGGCTGAGACTCCTGTTGACACTCAGATACAATGTAGTTTATGGCTGAGAGAGAAAGCACTTTGCAAATAGAAATAACGACAGTTCTTCTCAGATTTCCGTCTTGTGGGATTCTCAAATAGAACGCTCCAGTTATTTCTGCAAATCAATCCAAATTAATAGAATGAGGAAGACAACAAATAGATTAGTTCCATTTGTGAATGGTATATTGTCACTAATATTGATTGTTATCATGTAACAGTATAGATATTTGGCATTGACTATTGATATTCAATAGAGTGGTTGGCTATGGTATCTATCTCTCTGATGACTCTTCAAAATTATTTTAACAATGCAGTCACAGGTCACATTTAAAACAATTTATGAAAAAGGCACAGAGTAAGCACAAAACCTGTGGCTAAACCAATTACATATGTTTGGAGCGAGATATCGCGTTTGGGTAAACAATGGAAAACATTCCATTATTTTTCCAACTCCATTTGGTGCCAGAAAAAGTATACACTTTGTATGCAAGTGTTACTAAATGTCGTTTTCGATCGTCAGCCAAAAATGGCACTTCAATCCACTGATGTATCAAAGGCAACACATTTGCATAACAGATGCGTAAGCAATGCACTGATGCATTTGAATGCAAATTTGTTGATAAAAAGATGCATTGCATATTACTTATGGACAGTCCTGCTAGCAAAAAAAACTCAACTGTTGCTAAATTCATTGCACTGCACAGTTAAATTATACATTTATTGTCATTTGAACATATATAAAATTCTATAGTAACCATATAATATATCCAGGTGATAAATTAATAAATTACAGATTAATAGATTGTAAACTGCAGCTAGCCATAAAATTGAGTCACCCGATCCAGTGTCCACCTCACTTCTTATCAAGATGCAGCAACAGCTCAGAAGTGTGAAGTGTGTTATGTACTAATTAGGTCCCTGGGTGTTTGTGAGGGACCACCATAGTGTATCACAGCTTAGTTAGACATAAGAGAAAAGATACGGGGGGGAAAAAAAAGAGTGAATGACCCAACTCCTGAATCACTAGAAGAAAATAAAATAAGAAGCCTAATTTGCAATGAGAGAGCTAATATTCTACAAAGCATATCCTTTGGCCATTAGCCACTTGTCTTAAGGACAGAATTTCAGAGGGTCTTGAGGCTTTCAGTTCTCACATTACAGTGACCCTTCCCCCTCATCAAATCCCCATAGTTGGGTCTCCAGGGGAGCGATTAACACAGGATAAAACAACACATCTGGTTCTGTTCAGCAGAGCGTTGATCCAAATTAGATGCTCAAATGTTGCTTTCTGAAGTCCATTTCCGGGATCATATAGGACAGTTTGTCTTGGGTTGAGAATGAGCAGTGTTTCAGACAAGCCACATGAGGAAATTGAGACAGTTGACCAGTTTCGAACAACACACACAACCCAGAGTGTGTATTTACCCCTCAGTGTAAAGAATTTTACCATGGTTTTACCATGGTTGACCCAAAATATCTGACAGGTAGCACCTCTTTTACAGTGCATGTTTAAAACGGTACGTACGCCAAGGTGAGAGCACTTCTGTATGAACACAAACCTCTCAGTTACTTATTACTCAGCCCATTGGGTGACTTATAAAAAAACCACTAAGATGAGCTCCACCCAAGCCAAATATGTGGTTAAGGGGGCCTTCCATCACTGGAGGAGTGTGATTACTACATTCTGAAGCTCTGCCAGAAATCTTGCATAATACATAATAAGAGGTTATTTTAATATCACAGCTGCTTACTGCAGAGTGTTCTTTTAAACAGAACAAAGAAGGGAACTGTTGGAGGGCGAAAGTATACGATGGGGCAAACGTGCAGGACCATCATAGATGCCCCCCACCAATATTTCGAAAAGTGGAGTATAAATATAGGTTTTTCATTGACCACGTATAACAATGTCCTCCTAACCAAATTCAACACTATAAAGTGATAAGAGAGAAAAGAAAAGCCACAGACCATTTTGTCAATTACTTGGTTTTCGATTTAGGCAACCCAACCCAATGTGAAATCTCTCTATATCTATATTGTTATTATTATTTATCTATATCTTTTTTATTCTAAACAAGTGCGGGGTTTGGGGGGGGGCAAACCAACAATCAGACAAACAATCAGTCTTCTTTTACTAAGTTGGGATGGAAAGCAGTGAGATCTGAGCAGGAATGCGTCTGAGATGCTGTGCCAAGGGAAAAGGGGGTCAGATGTGGCAAACGCTTACTCAGATGGTGGGACGCTGCCCAGAACAGACCAAACCAAATCAAAAGATTTCAACTCCCAAAATCAACAACATAAAATACCCCTTCCAGCAGTAATTGTGAGTGAGAACTGTTTTCTGTGAGACCAGAAACTGAGTCAATGATACATTTTGTCTAATATAGTGTTGAGAAAGGCTGTCCTTTCATGTATCCCTGTTTTCTTCACAATAATTACTATCATTATTTATGACTACAGTCTCTCATAAAAACTTTTAGTTTCTTATAGACCACCTTCAACTCCATGAGGTCTTGAAAAGAACTCTCACTCTGATATTACCCCAATGAACAACATCCATATAAAAAACGTTCTAAAAGCGTATTCACAAAACATAGAAGCATGGTATATAATAGGATTTTAAAATATGATATTAAAGTCTGGCCAATACCAATAATTATTTTCATGTAATGGTCCAAACAAAAACAAATGGCCAATATTAAAATTCTTTAGTCTTTGTCTAAATAAATTCAACATAAAACACTCTAAAATAAAATGCTTTAATTCTACAACTGAATTTAGACAATATTATAATGTACAGTATGAAACGTGGATATGCATTAAGAGATTTGCTAAATATAACATAACATTTTTATTATATTACTTTTGCCATAACTCAAAGCTAAAATTGTATCTTTAAAAACTAAATACTTTACAAAAAGGAATTTAATAATTCAACTCCCAAAGAGAGGAATTTTTAAAGGTTTTTTATTTCAAATATCAATAAGAAACATGTCTGATTGGTGGCTGGCAGACATGACTCTTAACCATCAAATTATGCATGCCGTTCATAAGTGACTAGTCATTCAGACAACCCACCAACTAGCTGATTTTTTCAAATATATATTTCTGCACATCTTTACTGGTTGCCTTCACATAATAACTAAGATCTGAGGTTTCAGGGTTGATGTAACAGAAACTCTTCTATGGGATCAAAAATAAGGCGCCCAGCTACCCACAAATCACAGTCACATCTGCAGACAGGTTTAATCCTCATGACACCAGAATCACCACCCTGTGTCTGCAGAGACCAGCCGCTGTCTGCCATCTAATACTAATACAACCACACACATACACAACGCCATCTTTAAAAAAGCTTAAGCTCTTGCTTTCTGGTGAACACCAGGAAGTACTTTCCAGTTGCAACACGAGATGGAGGGATAGATCAAGAATCAAGAACTTTATTTGCCATTTGTGTCTACACACATAGGAACTCTTGTGCGGTTGTTACTCAGAGAGTCAAGTCAAGTTTAAAAGGACACACAGAACATATACATTATAAATATATTATAAAAGATCTTACCTGGTAGTAGTTTTTGATATGTCGGATGACAGTGTTGAGGTTCTGTATTCTCAGGTTGACATCATTGTTGACTTGTTTGTTCACTCGCTGATTCATGGGGCTTGGGTCTCTGTGGACCAAAAGCAACAAGAGTACATTTGAAAATCTTCACATAAGCACAACATTAATAGGGCTGAGCAGAATGTTCAACTAGCCATCCAACCTAATTAACTACTGAGAACGATTAGTTATATCTACCTATACATCCATGATCCATCCTTATTTTTTTAACGGTTTGGTGGACCTAATTATACACGACTTCCTCAAGACCAGTCGACTAGTCGTCTAAACAACCCGCCTAGAGGTGGCTACAAATAAATCTTTTTGACAGTCCGAGTTGTATTTTTATACATTTTTCCTTTACTTTTTAAAGTAATACAAGTGTAGTAGGCTCGTTTTTATAATCGGATTATTTTTACAAAAATGTGTGTGGGAAGAAATATTAATATTACTAAGCGTTATGTTGTAGTTGGCAAATTGATAAAGAATAAAAAGAAAAATGCATTAATTATTCCGCTTGAATTCACTTGGAATCTCTCTTTCGGTCTATTTCCTGACCTTTTATATCCTGACTGTGGGAATGTTTCTAAAGTTTAGAAATGCATTGTCTTATTTTTATCTGTCAAAAAAAAAAAAAAAAAACTCACTGGCTTCCATATCTTTGTATCCTATGATCCAGTCCAGTGATACAAAAGCCTAACCAATATGAAAGTGTGTTATACCAGAATCATTTAGAAAAACAGGTTTGCATCTCTGTTCAGACTTCAGAAGGATCCCAGTATCGGAAACAAGTGGCTGGTTAATTTTTAATGGCGTACCGGATCTAGTCGGTGGATTATATGTTTGTTCGGAGCATTTTGTTTGGAAACGATACACAGTGCAATGGAGAGTTTGCAAAGAAACTTTTGTTGAAAGATGAAGCAGCCAACTGTATGGTTTCATAATACATTGTTTTTAAATGACGGTTATATGGATGTTTTCAAAACACTTACTCGCGTGTAATAGTCGGATGAACGGATAGCAGTTAATCCGTACAGACCAGGCCCCACGGTTTGGCACGCATGCGATTCGCGGATTAACTGCTAAATTTTACCATCATAGAGTGAAAGTTCATAATTTGGCCAATTTACAAATTCAAACAATTTTAAACGTTGAGGCGGCTGCAAAAATCAGGACTCGCACGTACGCAGAGAGAGAGAGAGAGAGAGAGAGAGAGAGAGAGAGAGAGAGAGAGAGAGAGAGAGAGAGAGAGAGAGGGTGCGTTTCAGACAACGCTCGAGCACATAAACACAAAATTATGTCAAAATACCCGTCTCTGCAAGTATTCTCTCGTTTATGTCATAAGTTAAACGGATTTGAGAAAGAAACAGATGTTTGTCAGTTTTTTTGGTCCGTGCAGTCGGTCTTAAAGTGACAGCACACACCTAATATTTCTACTGCTGTCTGTGTCATTAATATTAATAAAACAACAAAATACAGCTTTAACAAATATGAAACTATATTTAATTTCTACAGTGAACAAATAGTGTTATTTTACATTTAGGTTTAATTATTCATTTTTGTACCTGAATACTATAGACTTTGTAACTTTGTTATTTAGTACTGATCTCTGCTTGTAATTTGTGTATTTGTTCTTATTTTATTACTGACTGTTCACTTGTTTTAAATAATGTGTGAACTTTATCAGTTAGGCTGAAATGCAAAGTTCTTGCGTCACAAAATAAATCTTTTACATCAACAAATATTTTCCAAATTATTCTGAGATAAGTATTAGGCTTTCATATCACTGGCCTGGATCAGTGGATGCAGAGGCTGATGTCAGTGAGTTGAGTGATGCTCAGAGGAGGGTCCTCGACAGTTCTGAGGTTCTACATAGACTCTGTTTGTGCCATCCTCATTTACATTTGTTTTGTGAGAATGGCATGCAAATTCTGCCAGTTGGCCCACAAATTCCCGCTTGCTAGTGAAAGAACCTTAAAAGATCAGGGTCAGTTTTTTCCTCTGCTGTCTGGCTCAACTGTTTTCTATTGCCTCAAGCCAAGAGCACTGCATTGAGTTTCACTTTTTGTGCCGTTTTTACGACCATAGATATAGCAACTGACAGCATGGTTGGAAAAACAATGATTGTTTGGTAAA
This sequence comes from Rhinichthys klamathensis goyatoka, assembly GCF_029890125.1. Taxonomy (NCBI): domain Eukaryota; kingdom Metazoa; phylum Chordata; class Actinopteri; order Cypriniformes; family Leuciscidae; genus Rhinichthys; species Rhinichthys klamathensis. The sequence goes on from NW_026606581.1 coordinate 2,456,692, forward strand.
AGTCGAGGGAAGACTGATAGGGTGCACACAGAGGACATCTGCCAGATGGGATGCATTAGCATATGAGCTCATTTGCTAACAGCGATGGTGTTTACCGCATACCTGGTGAATGAAAACACTAGCAAAGGTATCGGTTTGCTGCAGGCCTACAAGTGTGGGCACATTATAAATGGATGTGGGTGACGAGAAAGAAGCAGTGCGTACATTGCCCTCAGCATTCCACATCTCCATTCATTTGTAATGGTTCAGTGGAAACACACTAATATATATATTAGGCTTTGTTCACACTGCAAGCCTTAGTGTTCAATTCCGATTCCAGTGCGAACAGATCATGGTCAATAACTGACCCGCATGTGCAAAAGAAGAATAAAAAGACATCACCCAGCACGCTGTCATACCGAAGTGATTACACGTTTATTTATAGTGTGATCTGCCACTGAAGACAGCGAAATTAAGCACAGGCAATATAAAAAGTGGAGGATGCGAAAAAGAGAGCAGTTTTTAAACAATTAGAATACGAGCCCTCGTGTTTTTCTTGTATGTAGAGCTGTCACTATAACACAGAGTTCTTCTGACACATCACTGTCCTTCCACTGACTACCTTTCACAACTGTCTTGATAACGTCGGGTTGCTCTAGACTCTAGAGTGACGTAAAAGTCGCACGCATTCTGACATGACTGTTCAGACTGAGGTCGCGTTGCAAAAAATCGGACCTGTATCAGATTTAGTACCACATAGGGAAGTGGCACAAATCGGAATTTAAAAGATTAGATTTTATGTGGTTTGTGCTGTTCACACTGTCATGACAAAAACAGATCTGAGTCACATGTGAGCGGATTTGGGCCACATTTACCTGCAGTCTGAATGTAGCCATAGTTCATTTTTGGGGCACAACTGTAATTGACTTCGTATAATTAGACTGGTTTCAGGTTTACTTAAAGGAGCTGTATGTAAGATTGTGGTCAAAACTAGTACTGCAATCACTGTCAAATTACTGTAGAGTGGTGTATCCCCTCCCCCTCCTCCCTGACTCGAGGTTGCCAGATCGGCTGCAGGATCCAGCAGGAACGTGACGAGCTGCAGCTGCGGTAACTAGAGCAGAGCTGGCAACCCGGATGCCGCAACACTACTGACTTTGTGATTGGTAGATAGGTGGAGGGTGGAGCATCAGACCAAAACACAACATGACAACATCAACATCAGTTGAGGGCTGCAACTGCACTTTTTAAATGACAATATCCTGGCCAGACTACTGTTGTCAGTGATATAAGTATTTGAAATGTACATGATTTCTGAATGTCTAGTGACATTTCAGGGCCATTTTATGATTAATTGAAATAAATTTCTTACATACAGCTCCTTTAACGCTGATCAGATGCTTCTTTATATTATTTCCATTCTTCTTATCTAATTATTGTTTTTGATAGGGAGAGCTTATATAAAATGAGTTATTGCATTAAAAACAGGTTGCTGGAGGGAAGGGATTATTGCCCAGTCCTTGCGCCAATGTGCAGTGCATATCATAGAAAAAAAGATGTTATTACAAGGGGAAGGGGTAATGTTAATGTTTACATTAAGGATTATGTGAATACAAAAAATGTGCATGGATAAATCATTCATAATAAACACTGCAATATTCTATTAAAAAAATTAGAATTTATTTCATGGTGACTTTTTTAATTCCGCAGGAAATGTCACATAAGGGAAGCAAAATGGGTGCAAAAGCTGTTTTGTGTTGACTTTAAAACAACTATAGGAATGAAACTGATGCAGTTAGTCTTCCAAGTAACATGATACGCAGAGAACATGACACCAGGCTACAATAATTTATTGGGGACAGTGACAAGAGTGTCTAAGGACGGCTCATACAGTAGATGTGTCGTCTTCCCATTAGACATGAAAGATCCCCCCCCCCCCCCCCCCCCCATTTATAGAGGAAATATTTCCTTTGTCTGAGAAGGTTTAGTGTTTAAGCCCCTGATTAAGACAGAGAAGGCGCCAAGTCTGCCTGAGTAAAAGTAGGTTAAAGGACAAAGCTGATGCAGCGGATTTGAGAACTCAATAACAGTGGTTTTATAAAGCTCAATCTAGATGCACAAACTTCAGCCATCAGAAGTGTAATGAGCTGATTTGCATGATGCAAATACTCTCAAAGAAGGGATTTCCTTGTTCATCAGCAACACACACAAGAGTGCTGCCTAGTCACCTGTTTAGCTGAGGTTACAGCTTGAGCTAACCAAAACTTCCGTGACCTAACGTTCAGTCAAACGCGCCTAAACTGCATGCTTGCTAACTGATGTTACACATGACCTCAAAACTCTGGGCAAAGCACAACCCCAAATCAGCCCCTTTATTAACACACTAATTATACAAGGGGAACCAAACTGATGGAGCGTGAAGATTCGGATTGAGTGTCTGCACAGTTGGATGGCAGGCAGGGAAGGATAGGATGTGGTTTCTAATGAAAAAAGTTCCACAACAGCTGCTAGACTGCAGCATGTACGTACAGCCGCACACATACACCGTTCAGACTCTGTCACTCACATGTGTGTCATTATCTTATGGAGGAAAACACCATCCACTAAGTCCATGAACATAGAGAGCTTGTCTTCTGAACTGGACCCAAGGGGTCCAAAAGTCTTGACCTGAAAAAAAAAAAAAAGTAAGTAGTAATATCACGACAGGATACATGCACAGCTGCACAATAAATCAACCATGCTTTCTGTTTCAGAACAGAACTGCCGAGTTATTTTAGACATTTGTAAAGAGAAACTTTGTCTGTGTACAGAGTAAATATTGCTTGTCAATATTTTCAAACAGTTAACTCCAAAGCCTAAATACAACCATCTTCCCTTACTATATATGTGTTTGTTTTTCTTTTAGTGTTATAAATTATCAGCATGGGATTACTGATGATTGTCTAATGAGGGTTAGTTCACCCAAAAATGAAAATTCTGTCATTAATGAATGACCCACCTTTATGTCGTTCCAAACTCATAAGAGATTCATCTTTGGAACACAAATGAAGACCTTTTTGATGAAATCTGAGAGCTGTCTGTCCTCCATTGACAGTCGACGCAACTTCAGTACCATTTTCAAGCCCCAGAAAGATATCATTAGTATTATCATTAATCTCTGACGAGCGTTGCAACAACGTCTGCTCTCGCGTCAACAACAAGCATGCGTCGTAGTGCTCTTGTAAATGTGCTTTGGAGATTAATATTTTGTAAATAAAGAGGTAAATTATACTTTTTGCGCAAACAAAGCCCTCGTGTCGTTTCATAAAATTGAGGTGGATGGGTCACATGGATTACTTTTATGATGTCTTTACCTTTCTGGGGCTTGAAAGTGGTAGTTGCGTAGGCTGTCAATGGAGGGACAGAAAACTCACAGATTTCATTAAAAATATATTCATTTGTGTTCTGAAGATGAATGAAAGCCTTATGGGTTTGAAACGACATGAAGGTAAGTAATTAATGTCAAAATTTCCATTGTTGGGTGAACTACCTTTTAAGAAGACACACACTGGCCAGAGAAAGCACAGCCAAACAGGACACAGGGGTCAAGGTAAGGGGGTCATAGGAAGTCCCGCAGGTTTCGCCAAACCCTGTCAACTGTCATTAAACTCTTCATGTATGTACTGTGCACATAAAAAAAAAATTGTTATGCTGTTGTGTACAGGTTAAACACATCTAACTTATGTTTAACATTTAATGGGACTTATTTAAAAATATATATATATTAGTTACATTACATTATATAGAAAAATATTTTAACGCAATATATACTTCAGGCTATATTAAAAATAACTATTAGTAGTAAAACGTAATTCATAAGTTTGCAAATAAAGTAAAATATAAGTAAAAACAAAATGACTAAATACAACTTTTATCACAATTTTTAAAATAAATGCAGATAAAAAGAAACACTAATTAAATGTTTCAATAAAGTTAAGGCACAATTTTAGTATGCTCATAGACATTTGCTAAATGGAAAGCATGTTAGCCTCTTTCCAGTAGAGATGATAAAAACATAAAACATCCAGCCCACATTAGTATTATTGATCATTTTTGCACTGTCACTGACCGCTGCTCAACAAACTACACAACGCAAACGCAAACAAACACAGCAGGTGCCATCGTGTCTTTGTGACTTACCCAAACCACAAGCGGCGAATCCATGAAGTTAGACATCAGTTCAGACACTGTAATATCCATTTTGGGGAGAGGAAACAGCATACAAAATACCCACGCAAGAGTTAAAATTGTTTGCAACTTAAAGTGCGTGTAAAGAAATAAATAAAAAACAAAGTGCGTCGGATTCCTCTAAGGTTTTATGTACTCCACATTACTGTCCGTCGCAGAACAATGCAGGGGACGCGAATCAACTCCATTCTGGAAATAAAAAGACATTCCTTGGTTTAAAAAAAGCTTTTAAATGATCTGCAGTCCCAAAAGTGAAAGGTTACAAACACATAAGTGAAGCACTACAGTCTACGCGGACTTGCACCATTAAAGTTCAACTTCTCGCCATTTACTCTCAGCTATTGCTAGAGTTACTTTGTCGCCGCGTATTCAACCTGTACCCGCAGTCCCGCACACGAAGAGCACAGGAGAGTGACATGTTCGTAAGCCAATCAGCTGTGCGTTTCCAGCGGCGGGGGGAGGTAAATCGACCAATAAGCGGACTCGTAGGTATAGGGTTTCATTCAAAATGACGTAACCGACAGGCCAAACTGTTGTCGTGACAACCAAAGCTCAACTATACAGCTCGTTGGCACCCTCAGCAGGTAACACGTATATTTTGGTTCATTTCGAAAACTTTGTTTACCACGTTTCCGTGCTTTATAGGTAAACATTTAACTATAAAACTACCCAGGTTGTCCTATCATTAGACATTGGATACAAAAACGTTACCTATTAAAGGACACGAATCGGTAGGTTAATGTGCCCCCTCAGGTTTTTTGGAGTCAAGAACACGGGTCTTTATAAAAAAAAAGAAGGACAAATTGACTTTATCTTTGGTTTCAGGATTATTGTATGCACATTTTGAATACAAAATAAGTATTTTACGTTAATTACGTATGATTTGTGCACAAAACCGAACCTTGAGTTTCAATTGTGCCTGACCAAAATTTGACAAATGAATAATTTGTTAACACAAGACCACCGAGAAGTTTTGGCATTTAATAAGATATTATTACATATCCATAAAAGGTAAGCCTAATGTGAAAATGCCATTCAGCAGATTGAATGCTTGAATACAACGCAGTAAGATTAATGTGTAATTTGCCACATATTCCAGCGTCGTCAGCATCATTGGGCCTTGAGGTGAGTCTGGAGTTAATGTTAAGTGGGCCCATACTGTGAATTAATTCCGTCATCATTGACATAATACTTTTCATGCTTTTTAAACATTCAAAGATACTCCTTAAGACAAAAAAAATCATAGAAACTCATTTATTCATCTTATTGCTAAGTAAGTGGTAATAGTGTAGTATAAATATTTTATATTATATTATATTTATTTTACTTCTCACACTTCACACTCACACTCAGCAGTTCTTCTACAGGAAAAGAGCAATATAACAATGATTGTTCCCTTGGTTAAAATAATTCCACCTCACCTGATCGTACTGGTTTTATACACAATCAATAGAAATACAAGTCAATAGAAACATACAAGCATGATAGGCTTTAATATATATATATACCATAAATGTTGATATATATATATATATTTGTTTTTAATGGGGAAAAACTGCTTTACTTCTGTAAACTACAAGGCTTAAAAAGACAACAAGGTCAAAGGTTACTGCAAACAGAGTTTATTGATTTTCATACTACCAAAATGAGTCATACCTTGTTTTCAACTTATTATATGTGATTGAACATACAGATATAAAAGGAGAAACGAGAATGGAGGTATATTAGTGGAAAGGGAGTTCATTCTAAAGTAGACTGCAGTGTGTTTAAAGCAATAAAAATAAAAAATAAAGAAATATCTGGAGGTCCGGGATGTAGTGGCCAACAACAAAAAACACCACCGTAATAAAGCACCGCGCTGACCCTCATAACACATGACTCTGTAAACGTATTCATATCCAAAACCCAACAGTGCGATGAAATGTATCTACTGTTAAAAATAATGTTATTTTAAAACATTACTTGTTTTAGCTTGCAGTGCCTGGCAGAAACAGTACATATACTTCAAGGTTAATATATAATACTGAAAGAAACTAAGACTTTGGAAACTGGGCACTTTAATTCTAATCAGAAGATTAGACTATGTGTAAAAAGACAACTTACTGTTTTGATACAACCTTTCAGAAACTTGTGTGACGAATTTGAATGAATGTTTAATTAGTTTGATCTGGATATAGGTATTAAGTTTGTGTATGTATGATGTTTTATGATTATTATAATAATTATTATTATTTGTTAAAGGTAAAATCTCCCCTCTACCATTACTTCTACATTCATTTTTGTATTACAAATATTTTCCATGTTTTTAAACATTCATTGGCTACCAAGTTTGATTTATACTGCATTATTTAAGCTGTACACATTTTTCGATTTTTTTATTATTGTTATGATGATGTGAGAGATATGTTTTAGTGCTTATAATGGTTTTGCTGCCCTAGTGTAAGGGAATTTATAAGGTGATTAGGCCTGTGAAAGCCATACTGGGAAACCTGAGTTATGAGAGGGTAAAACTCTTATGTTAAACATTTAGCACCATATCAAATAAATATATCAGTTCACGCTTTGCAAAAGTCATATTTAACATAGCTGATGTTTTGAAAAACAAAAAAATAACTGCCCTTCTCATCTTTGTCTTTTCTTTAGTGCCATGACTGTACTTCTTAATGCATTAATATATAATAGCATTAATATGTTCACATTTGAATATAATATTATTATAATATTCATATTCATATGTTTGTTGGAATAGTGAAAAGTAACTTTTACAACACTTAGGACAGTCTAAAAGAACACTAAACACTGTGCTTATTGCATACAGAGCATGTTAATGCCATGCACCTTCATTACCACACCTCCTGCTAGCTGAGCGCCATTTACAAAAGGAAACGCTTCTCCCGTGTCTCTGTGAAAATTCTATATAAGTTCCAATGCAAAGAACACAGTATTACATTTGCAACCATTTTAAAGAAATAAGGCAGATTAACAAAACTATGCATGTTATTTATAGTCAAAATACATACTGAAGCATGCCTAGAAGAAACTCAATACATAAAAAAAAATCAAAATCAAGACAAAAAGAAAACATTTTTTCCTACAAATATTTTTGGTTAAATTTGATCAGGTTCCTGTGCTTTTATTTGTATACAGAGTGAATGTGGTATGTGACTCTAGTATAGGAAAACACAATAGAACATAAAGAGCAATACATGTGGACATTAGCAACGCCTCATTAGCTTAGATACAGGCAGCAGTGTAATCTACATTTCACATAGCTAAATTGTTACAAATTAATATAATGTTAAAAAAAAATGGTGTTATAAATCTGTTCCATTTCACCTGTGTCACATTCTGTCCAGGAGTTTATTTCTTCTTAGCGAACAGACTAAACCTCTTCTCCTTGTCCTTCTTGGTTGAGGGGACCTCTAGAGTAGTGGAAGAAGGTGGAGGTAGGCTTTGTGCCTTCACTCCTGATGGCCCTGCAACTGGTTCTTCTGTCAGAGCTTGTGCTGCCTGCTCTATAGCCTGAGTCCAGTTCTGGAGCTCCTCCTGTGGACAGAGAGACAAACCACACATATACCATCATTAAAGTTGTTCACTTGCTTATTTCAAAGATCACTCTACAAATTAGGGACTAATTGGAAGAAGCATTCAATTGCTCACCTCATCTTTACACTGGAACAGATATTCACTTCCATCTTCATGTCTAAGACACCAGGAAATGGAACAAGGATAAAACAGGTAAGCAAGGCCTATATGTAATATACCTCACAATCTCACAACAATGAAGTTACATTTTATTTTTAACTTATTATAAAGATTGATAACCAAGACCCTTACCGGAGTTTGAACACATGCTTCCTTTTTTTATAGTTGGTCAAGATCTCGCATGAAGCATTGATGAGGTTCAGGGGTTCCTCGCCATGGTAGGTGACACTGTGACTAAAGCTCTTGGCATCCTTGTAGGCAGAGAGCTGTCCAGGCTTGAGAACACAGTAAAGGTTGTTCCAGGACCTGAGAAAAGAAAGTTTTGAATAAAGTTAATTGGTAATATGATTGCTACTTACTGTGATTGAAAATGTATCTTGAAGCATTATACTTAATCAATACAAATAGATTTCTTCTGAAAATGTAAATGCAACAATGCTAGGGTGAGTAGTTCTCAGTGGTCAAAAGAGCCCAGTCGCTGTGGTATTCTGGTCTCTAGATATTGCTTGGGTCCTTCAATATATAATGTAGTATTTTTATCTGTTTTATTGTCTGCCAGGAGAAAATTACAAGATTGTTTACTTATAGAAGTAACAATTATCATATCTTCAACTAGCAGACAGCATGATTTGAGGTATTATTCATGTGCTGGCTGAGTTACGTGCTTAAGTTTAATACTTATGGCTAGGAATTTGTTCAAAGTTTCACCAATAGTAAGTGATACCTCAGCAAACACCAATAATTACATAATTTTGCTGACCAACAAAAACAACAGCTAACCTGTTGGATGCCTTTTTATTATGTCCTTCCATCTCATGTTTGCGGGCTAGAGTTCCCTCCATCAAGACTGGTTGAACTTGTGAAGATTCAGTGGGAAGTGTGGCAGCTTTTTCTGTCTCTTTGGAAACCTGAATGGATGTGGAAGGGTCCAGCTCTAGTGAGCCACTTTCCTGCATCTCTGAGATCAAAGGCACAGTGGAGTCCCCTGCTGTGCCATCAACTCCGCCAGAACTAGGCTCTATTACTCCTATACCAGACTGAAGACCACATGAGTACAAAGTTCAGGTACAAATGAAGGAGTATTACATTATTACATTTAATACTTAAAAAAATATTTTGCAGTACAAAAAGGAGTAAAAATAATATTATAGGCTATATTTACATTAAGAGATGACAATATGAAATGTGAAAGTATATTTGACACGAAGAATGTTGTAAGTATAATGAAGAGAAAGATGGCAAGATTCTAATACAAATCATACACTTACCACTGTCACCAGAGACTGTTCTTCTGTGGGGTAGAGTTGTGAGGACTCCTCTGCAAAACCTGTGTCTTCTCTCCTGGAGGTCAAATGTCAACTTTTAAAATGGAATACGGAAGAAGGGAAGTACCGTGTTCCCCAGATCGTATGTTTACCTGCTGTCTTTCTCTTCCTCTTGTCTGTACTGTTGTATGTCCAGTTGTTGTTTCCGAATTTCCAACAGCTCCAACTACAACAGATTATAAGTAGTCAATAACTTTTTTGCATTTTCTGAAGTAAATGTGAGTGGTGCCTGCCATTGCAAACAATTCACATGATTTGAGGTATTATTAATGTCTGGAGCACAAAGTGTGTAGGATGAGTTTAAAACATGTCAAAGTTAAAAACACACAGAACACATACTGTTGTAAGACGTTCCAGTGCTGAGAAACGTTCTTCCCATGTAGCAGTGGATTTCTCAAAGGCTTCATGCCTCTTGAGCAGCTTTTCGACCTCATCCACTGTTTGGCCTAGATCCCTGCTCGCCACGTATGGCTCCTGGGCAATCAGCCAAGCCTCTGCCACAGATGCATCCCGTGCAAACTGACATACCTCCAACACTAGAAAGGAGATATAATTATAAGCAGCTGTGAGCACTATTCGTGTTCGTGTGTGTCTTTTCATGTGTGTATGCTGACATTTGTGGACTTACAAAGTCTAAGCCAATCCCATCTATCGTCCCATTTGAGCATCATCTCTTTCCTCTTCTCAACCAGATGCATCAGCTTCTCCTTAATCTGTAAGTACACATATAAATGAAAATGAATGTCTCCTGCCAGACACTTTGTTATGGCAGACTGCAACACTGCTACCTCCTGTGTCTGGTTACCTCTGCAGAGTCCTTGTGCTTGCGTTCCAGGAGGGCCCGACCTAGCTCTACACACTGATTAAACTTTGCTTCACGGGTCTCAATCTCGGCACGGATTCCTTGGTGATACTTCATTAGGAGCTCCACTGAGGAGACATCTCTTCAGTGGACAACAAGAAACAAACCTCATTAAAAAGGGGAACATGGACACCTCTACTGTGATGACCACAATGATGCATTTTCTTACCTTGGCTTTTCCTGTGTCTCTATCTGCTGAATGATGCTTTCTATCCAGGCCAGCAGGTCTCTTACCATGGTGAAGAAGCGGAATTTGTCTGCTGTATCCTCCAGTCGCTTCCTCCTACCCTCGCAAGCATCCAATAGGCCCTTCCAGGCCTCCACAACCTCTTTTTCAGTTGCTTGAATAGCAGTGGCCTGATCTCCAGCATACTGGGCACGCAGTCTATTTGCAGTCTCCTGGAACTGTTTCACCTGCAAGGAGAGAAATATGGAACATCCTTAACTTTTCAATATATAACATTCGACATTTTCTATACAAGCCACTGACTTATAAATATGTACAAGGCACAGAGATTTCTTGAGATTAATACATGTAACTATTTATGACCACCAGTTGTTTATGTAATGTGTTTTCCTTGCCTGTTTGCCCAGGGAGCTTATATCCCTCTCAAATGCAGCATGCATTCGGTGGAAGGACTCTGCTTTGCTAAAGTCTTCACCCAGATCATCAGGAAGCTCATTCTTCTTTTCCTCAATGTGAGCGACCAACTCCTTCCCATCATAAAAATACCTGACCAAATTCACAGTACATTGTGCTTTCCAGTCAATTTCTGTACCCCATACAACATCTTACACAAGTGAAGATATTGTAGAATAATTATAATCTTTTTTCATAGGCTTGTTTTTGAGTGATATACATTGTGTCAGTTGTAATAATATAATCTGATAAAAGCACTGCACTCTTTAGTGACATTTAATCCATTTACTTCTTCTATACTTACTTAAGCAGGTCATAGGAGGCTGTGAGGAGCTGGGCACGAGTGTCGATGAGTTCCAGCAGATCTGCCCAACTCTCATTGACTCCATCCTTCCACTCCGCCATGGTTGCTGCCTCACTGTGGCCTGCTTCGATCATATCATCTATGATCTGGTTTACAGTGTCTACACGTTCTTGACCCACTGTCCCTGTCTCCCGTGCAAACTCCCTGAACTTATCTCGCAGGATCTAAAATATTGATAAGTATGACTTTAACAACACAATATAATGCCAATTCTTGCATTGTACATGACAAGACATTCTTTTGTGTGAGAGGTAGTAAATGTGCTTATGTTTGTGGGTAAGTTCTGCTTTACCGTCACATGGTCAAGGTCTTGGCCCATCTCTTGTGAAGAGGCCACCACATCACGCTCTGCAATCCACTGCTCAAGATCCTCCACTTCACGGCTCAGCAAGAAATGATGATATGTATGGTCCAGCTTCTTTTTTCGGTCCTCTGCTTGCTCCTTCAGCCCAGCATACTGCTTATCAACTTGTCCTTGTCTCCGGATGATGGCCTCACTTTACATACAGACAAATAGAGATTAATCTTTGTTATGGAGTGTTTTAACTTGCATTGGACTGCCTCAGGGTTCAGTTAAGCTTGGCCCCCTCATCTCAATATGCAATATTCTGACATGCAATCAGTCAAAAATACCCATCTGGGTGCTCTTCAGCCAGCATCTTCTGAGCACGATCCGCCAACTGCTGGATGGAGTATGTATAGTCATCCACTGCCTGCTTCAGAAGCAGGTGTCGCTTCAGCATGATCAAAGCACACTGTTCATCCTTCAATCCAGAGAGAATAATTGTCAAAGACAGCTTATTTTAGTATGGCTTTTATGGCAGCACTGCACAAAGAATTTGATACCAACACAGAGTTGACATAACTTGGGATTTTGAAGATTTTTTTAAGACATAAAGCAACAATACTGTTATTCATTGGCTCTTGCAGTCTGTCATAGTATTACCTTGGCCTTTTCATCAGCAATCATGTAGAGTTCTTGTTCCCCTATCCAGGCCTCAGCCTCATCTGCATCATTGTAATACTGCTGGGCCTCATTAGAGCCATAGAGCCGTGCTCTACGTTTGTCCATCTCATCCTGCAGCTTTGCCCACACCTCCTGAAGCTTCTTCATCTCCTCAGACATGTGTTCTTCCTCTGGACTGCCCTCTGCTGCTGCCACCATTCGCCGGCCACGATCTAACACTTCATCAATGCGTGGCTGGTGACCGCCAATCTCCTTTTGTAGAGACTGTACAGGATATGAATGGTGTAAATGAAAGGGGTGGTGGGGTATATGAAGGGGGCATAATACATATACTATAAATGATTTCCAATATTAAGTTATAGAAATAAGAAATAGACCATGTTGTCAAGTAATTGATGATCAGGAATGATTTGTGGGGGTAACTGGAAAAAAAATTGAAACTCACTTGGTTCTTCTTGAGCAGAAGTTGGACAGTCTGAAGATTGTTGCCATGATCCTCTGACATTGCCATTGGTAACCTCTCGTTCACCCAGAGCTGAGGAGCACAAATGAAAACTTCTATGTAAGAGTTCTTTAGAAAAAAACGAATGAAAAGCTGTAGTTTGGGTATGCTATGTATGTACATACTATCTCATCTGCAAGATCTCTGAAGAACTGGTGCACTGCCTTAGCAGCCTCCAGCTTGCCCCTGCGTTGGGCGAGAGGTGTGAGGAGCTTCTGGAAGTCCCTCTGAAGAGTTTGCTGCTCAACCTCAAACTCAGGTTGGTCCTCTCTAAGTGAAGCATGCTGTTGTACAGCTTCCTGAAGTTCTTCAAGCTCCCGTGCACGATCCCGAACTTGATTCTCTGTCATCTAGGTGAGAAAAAAGCAGATTTATGCAGTATCTTATAAGCTAACATCAGATATGGAAGAACAATGCACAGACCATAATATACCATAATTGTACCTAAAGTGAGGTAATCTACTGTAGAATTGTAGCACACACTAATTTAATATCACACCTGATGCTTCTTCAGTTGGATGTTGGCACTGGTAAGATCCTTGACCTCTTCGTCCACATCACCCTGAAGCTGCTGCTGCAATTTAGCCAACCATTTCTTTACGTCAGCCAGGCTCTGATCAAACAACTCAGAACGGTTTGCGTCGAACAGCAGCCGAGCCTTCTCTTGTGTGGTGCTCTCCAGCTTATCCCATAGTTCATGAAGCTTAGCAAGACGATCCATAACAATGGGCTTATACTCAGGTTTGGATTCCATCAGTTCCTGTCCCTCCTAAATATATGAGCATTGTTCAATGTACACATCATGGTTTCCATTTATTTGAACACATTGATACTAAGGAATTATTGGGATTATGGTACACAGAAGGGGCCAGTCCACTTTGTATATGTTATTCAACACGATTTTAAAATAATGTGAACCAAAGGCATCATCAGAATCCTATATTATCATTTAATAACAATTATCAGAGCATAAGGTAGGTCTGTCTATGAAAGATATTGTTAAAATCGTTACTGCTATGGAGACATTTTTGACTTTCCACACCAAACTGCTGTGCTCTACTAAAGATATGGTACACAAACAATTCCTTTATACCTTATCAATGTTATGAAGCCAATCCTTGTTCGATGCTAGCTCTGCCATGAAGGCTTGGTGTTTTTGCCACTTGCTATGGAGGTTTCGAGCCTCATCATATGATGTATCCTGTGCAGTCAGCATTTTCTCATTTATCCACAGTGTAAGCTAAAACAGAGAAGTAAATGTTTATTGAATGAGAAAAAAATATCACAAAGAACATTTTATTAGAAGCAAAGCTGTGAGATCTTTCCAATGAAAATTGAGTAAAGTATTGCTCACATCCTGGGTGTTTTGAAGGAAGTGCTGAAGTTCCCTGTTGTCTTTGAGTTTCCCTGAGACTTCCTTGGCTTTGTCTTGGTTCTTGTTGTACCTGAAGTCATATACACAAAAATACTTGGGTTATTTACTGGAATGTCTCTATTGCAAAGTGGTGTAAAAAGTGTATATGGTTAAATGAACACTAGCAGACATTGACATGGCTTTTCTTTACTCCTGCATTTCCACTTTAGAGAGAACACTTTAAAAGAGCAACATAACCCCATGTATTAGGTGTACTTTCACAAAGAAATCAATACCCATCAGGGCAGGCGCCCATCTTAAGGAGTTACAGACTGCCTGGGAAAATAGGGAAAATGCAGGCTACTCCTTTACAGAATAATGCTTATCGCACTCACTGCTGAGTCAGCACAAGTAAACAAAGAAAGCACAAATGTACTTCAAAAAGAAACCTATGATTGTTTTCTGAATTACACTGACATTGAGGGGTTACAACAGTCAAGTATTCGATGTTCTTATCATGCCAATTTATATAATATTTAAATATAATTCTTGTCATGCCAATTTATATATATTTCTAAGGCCCTTGTGTAATTGTTTTGTTGTCACGTTAATCCATAGTGAACTGAAAATCCACCTATTGATCCATTTTTCAAACCACTTGTCCTATGATGTCCTATGAAGAATTTAGAATAAAATGGCAAGTTCATTTTTGTGGATAGCTCAAATGCTAGATCACAGAAAAATGTTCTATGTCTGACCTTGGATGTAAAATATACCAAATAATGTATAAAAAACAGACCTATCCTCAATGGAGCCCATCTTGTCTTTCACCCTTCCTGAGTAAAGGTTTCCACTGTCCACCAGCCTCTGACCATTTTCCAGTGTGCTGAGTATCTTCTCTTCATTAGCATCCATGGTGGTAACAAAGTCCTCATGTTTTTTCAGGGCCTTTTCTGCTCCATCCAGGGTGTCAGGCTTGTCTAAGTGGGCTAGAGTGTATTCCTTTCAAAAAGTACAGAAAAAATGGGAGCAAATTAAAAGGGAGGAACAATTGAACAAACAAATGGACTGGCAATTGAAGGTCATTTGCAAAGAATATTTAGCAGTTCGCAAGGTTTGGTTTCCCCAAAGATTACTCTTCTCTATGATAAGAAGACAGCATAACAAAATCACATCTATTTTGATTATAGATGAAAACTGTATATGTATACCTGGTTATTTAATATGGCCTCAGCCTGCTTGGCGTCCCTCATGAATTGCTGGAAGCCAAGACCCTGATCAAGGAAGTTCTTGTGGCTGTCCCACATTTTGTGCAGTTCATCCCAGCCCTTATCAAGACCCTCCAGCCTCTGCTCCAGCTGCTGGTACTGAGGATCATCTTCTTGGCCCTGAATGACTGCTGCTCCTGTGTCCCTCACACGATGGTAGTCTTCCTCATGGCCATCCATATCATCCCTCACAGCATCATGAAGACTCAGAAACTGCTCAGTCTCTGGTAAACCATCAGGCATATCTTCAGATGCAACAGCTTTCTGTGTCTTGAACAGCCAGGCTTGAAAATCATCCATGTCCTGTAGGAAGGTCTGCAGCTTGCTGACCTCCCCAAGAGAGTCTTCACGGTCTTTCAGGGTACGTTTTAAGGAGTTCCATGCTGCTTCCAACTCTTCCTGTCTGACAAGTATATCAGAAGCATTTTCTGGGTGTTCCTTCACAAGCTTCTGGGCCTCATCATGCAGGAAATCCAACTTATCTTGGATGGCAGCGAGGTCTCTTTCCATGCCAAAGAGCTTCCTCTGAATGGTAATGACTGCAGCCAGGTCATTTCCAAGGTCCTGTGTAGACTCAATCACTCGTGTCTTCTCTTTTATCCATGACTCTGTTTCATCACATTCAAGATCATAGTTATGTAGGCTGAGGGCTGAATCCACTTTACGTTTCTTATCCTCCACCATTGCTTTAAAAGCTTCCCACCTAGGAGAAGAAAAAAAAAGGAACATTACAAACCAATTCTAAAGTATGTTGAATTAAACTGGCATTCATATCCAGGATTATAACTCTTACCTCTTATTGAGACGAATTTGACAGTCTTTCACTTGTTTTGTTTGTGGATGTCTGCTGTCTTCGAGTTGCTTGGCTGCTTTATTGACGTTATCAACCCGAGCCTGCATATTACCCATTTCTTGAGCAAGAATGCTTAGCCTACCAACAAACAGAACAGAATTTTATGAAAGTGGCAAAAATTGGAATAGTTTCCCAGTTTATGAAACACACTTATAGTAATGTCCCTGGGTTCATAAAACCAATAGCCATACCTGTTTTGTACAACTTCTAGATCTTCCAAATTCTCAGGTGTCTCTAGCCCAACCAGCCAGGTCTCCTTCTGGCCCATCCAGAGCTCGCAAGCATCCGTCTCACTGAAGATAGTGTAAAGAGCCATGGTGTCATCCAGTTTCTTCTGCCTCAGGTCTGAGAGGGTCAGAAGCTCAATATACATATCCCGGATATCATTCAAACGCCCCTGGATGTCTGGTGTGTTCCTTAATTCCTCAGGAAGTGCATTGGCCTGTTTGGATAGAGCATCAATGGTGGCACCATTCTTAGCGGCTTCCTCTCTTAAGTCACGATGTTTCTTAAGAAGTCGCTTGGTAGTGTATTCATCATGCCCAATGTCGTCACTGCTCATCTGCCGCATAGCATCAACCAGCCAGGCCTTGAGGTCATCAGCATCACCTTGAAACTGGAAGAAGCGTTGGGTGTCTTGCAGATTCTGTTTACGGAAGGCGGCCAGTTCCTCCAGCTGCTGCCACTGTCTTCGCACATCATCCATGCGCTGCTGCACTTTGGGGGAACCTAAGTGCTTGGCCTGGATCATGCTCTCTCCCTCGTCCATCACCTGCTTCAAGCCGTCCCGCCTGGCAGCAAGCTCAATCTCAAAGACGCTGTGTTTGCTCTGCAGTACCAGGACACTGGTCAGGTCCTTACCATAGTCAAGAGAGGAGAAAATGTGCTCCTTTTCCCGAATCCAGCTCTCCAGCTCTGCAATTTCCCATAAAAAGTTCCAAAGCCGCCGCGACTGCTCAAGACGGGCTTTCCTCTGAGCTGCCAGAGCACACAACTCCTGGTAGCACAGGTCCAAGTGCTGTACCCGATCACGGATCACTTGTGGGTCACATGGTTTATAACCTTGACAATTAAGAGCAGAAAAGTAAAATAACAATGAATCGTGTGTAAAGATTACACAGACTACTTCACACCTACATCACCAAGTAAACAGCTAAGTACATAAGGGTTTAACTGTACTTACTTTCACCATTGGCATATTTAAGAGCAGCTGCATTGGCTGATTGTACTCTTCCTGCCTGCACCGCTATATCAGCCTCTACCAACGAATGTTTCTGCAACAAGTCTTCCACTTCCAATAACTGTTTTCCAAAGTCTGGGGACAAGAGTCGGTTCTGAAGAACAAATGTCCAATGAGAATAGTTTAAATTGTTATTTTTTGCTTCAATTACACGAGTAGCAATGCAACCATAATATTAGCATAATATAAATCAAATCGTATAAATCAAGCACGCTATTCACTATTCTTACCTTCATTTCATCCATCCAGCTGATGATGTAGAGCATCTCCTGGAATATACTCTGAAGGGTGAGATTCTTGTCTAGACGACTTCTGCGAGCTTTCAAGAGCTCCTGCAGGTAGTCCCACAGCCTCAAGATATTGTCTTTTCTAGCATCAATGCGTTTAGCATCATGGTATCGTTCTGCTTCCAGTTCTTTAGACAGGGCCACCAGTGCCTGAACGCGTTCTTCATATGCAGCAATGTCTGTCTCTATGGCATCATGTTTCTTCTTAGCTGCCTCCACTGCTGTTAAGTCATAGCCAAAGTTGTCCTTCACAGTAGAAAGCAAGCAAAATAATGACCATTAATTTTAATCTTCAGGTTGCAACCATGAAAAGATGGGTATCTATATAAAGGCTCTCTTCACATTTCATCTTACAGATGACAGAAGCTGTGGAAAGCTAGTTACCTGTGCAACTAGTCTCTGATTTTCTAGAAGCCAGGTCTCTCTCATGGCTGCCTTCCTGTCAAAGCGACGAGCCATCTGCTCCAGCTTCTCCTGCCTAACGAGTTCATCTCTCAGGACCCGCTCACGGTCGTGTTCTGCCTTCTCCAATCGCTCCCATGCCTGAGAACAAAGGCACACACACACACACACACACACACACACACACTCAAACAGCTCAGAGCCTGTCAGACCACTGGAATGACTATCATGTTCAACCTCTGTCACTGTGCCTACAGAAAATATAACCAAAGTGGTTGGGACTAGCGGGTGTCCTTTTGATTCATAAAAGTGTTTCTTATGAATTGATTGATGTCATTCCTGGAGCTTATGGTGCCTTCCATACAAAGTCAGGAATGAGATATTCCTACAGTACATGATCTCACCAGATAACCACCATATTCTATTGTTTGATGTTTAGAAGATATAGAGATGTATAAAAAAGTGGCAAGTATACAAGTTGGTTTTGCAGATGTACATTTATCAACAGAAAAGCAAATAGGTTCTATTGTAAAGT
Organism: Rhinichthys klamathensis goyatoka; assembly: GCF_029890125.1. Classification (NCBI taxonomy): domain Eukaryota; kingdom Metazoa; phylum Chordata; class Actinopteri; order Cypriniformes; family Leuciscidae; genus Rhinichthys; species Rhinichthys klamathensis. Next base: position 2,475,202 of record NW_026606581.1, read on the forward strand.
AATATAGGAACTGTGGCGAGCAGTACGAGGCCGAGGGCCGTGAGAGAGTGGCGCGAGGCCGGTGAAGTGATTGATAATGAGCGACACCTGCGCCTCGCACCAGTCTCGTATATCTCACGTCCCTCGGCCTCGTCGTGCTCGCCACAGGAACGTTGACGCATTGATATATTTTAGTTATTCCCTTGGTCCAACCATATTTGCATGATGTCACCTTTATCACAATAAAACCACAGTTGTATATTTCTGTTTCCAAGTTCAAAGTCTGACTTTAAGTGGCATTAGATTGCACTTTCCCTAGTTGGAGGTTGGAAGTTCATACTTTCTGAGTTGAAATGAATGCAGCATTAATCTTAGGCCCCGTCCACACTACTGCGTTTTCGTTTAAAAACGGAGACCTTTTGCTACGTTTACACCTCCCGTCCACACTAAAACGGCAAAAACGGAGACCCAAAACGGAGAAGTTTAGAAACGCTGCCGATCCGTTTTTCGTTTTGAATCTCCGGAGGGCGTTTTAGTGTAGACGGGTCAAAACGGAGGACTTTAGAAACGATGACGTAGTAGAGGCTCACGCTCGGCTCCGTGATTGGGTGTCATCAGTCATGGCGTATATCTTTGCTAGCAGCTGTTGTACAAGTAAATTCTGCATTTTACAACGCTATTACTGCCTACATGCACCGGAGTCAAGCTATTATTCGAGCGATCTGTGACAATTCCCGTGAGCAGCGGTGGCGTTGACCGTACATGGAGCGTCGGTTTGGGGTTAACCCAGAGCATGGTGGGATAATTTTATCAATGAAGTTGTGTTTACACCGGCACGCACATGCCCAGTGTTGGTGAATGGTCACGTGATCCGTTTTCAGTCGTTTTAATGTGGACAGAGATCAATTCTTATACGCAGCTAAAACGCTGGTGTGGACGGAGATCATATTCGTTTTAATTATCCGTTTCTAAACTAAAACGCAGTAGTGTGGATGGGGCCTTAGCGTCTCACCTTGTTGATATCTGACACCAGTGCACCCTCTTTGGGTGTGTAGACTCTCTGATTGTTGGCCCTCATTCTGCTTTGGATGGTAAACAGCAGTACTTCCAAGTTACCTTTCTCCTGAAACCTGAAGAGTAAGAGTTAAAAAGAAATTAATGTTGGATGCTTAACAATCCTACAAAAAAAGAGACATTTGTTTTAAAATAGCCTGAATTACTTAGGTGGTTTCTCCACGGTACGGTAAGAGTTGAAAGCCTGCAGTTGCTGTTGGACACCTGTAAGGGAGTTAGCAAGCTTGCGGTTGTTCAGCACACTGATGGTTTGCTCAATCCATATTAGCAGGTCTGATGACAATGTCTCATACTTCTCAATCATCTTCTCTGTTTCAATGGCCTGGTCCAGCACCTGGAGAATATCATTATAGATCAATACAAATGTACTCTTGAATTAAACACATATTCACATGGGAATGGACTGGCTCATATTTTGCACCTTCCCGACTCGCTTGCCCTCAACTGCCAGAGCTTTCATCTTAGAGAAGTAGTGGTAAAATGCAACAACGTATGTGATTATGGACTTCTCATCTGGGTTCTCAGTGAACACATCTGCAAACAATACAATATAAAAATGTTATCTATCTCCATAATGGAAGGATAATTATTATAAGTTTTGACTTAATAGTCAAAAGGTGTTACTTGCCTTCTGGGTCCAGAAGCTTGGTGACACCAAGTTTTTGTTCAGCTACGTTAAAAGCCTGCTGAAGGTTGTGAGTGGGGTTGGACCTCTGTAGATTGCCATATTCCACCAGATCTGGCCTGATGGAGGGAAATGAGAATACAAAAGTACGGAGAGGAGAGATTATTTGGTTTATATTTATTTATTTTTATTGATAGAATAGTATAAAGAAGGCAAGGCAAGAGGGGAGAACAGGATAAGTTTACTTTCTCAGTGGTTGTTCATTTATTGCTCAGGTGGTTTAATTGAGTTTTTAGTTATGTTACATTTAAGTGTCAACTTTTTGTTACCTGTAACACTGGAACTTGATCAATGAATGAAAGAAACAGTTGACATCCATATGATTTGTGTGTCGTTGCATCTCTCCTAACCACTAAGCAATGTCTCCACAAGCTATCTTTTGTCTCAATATTTATATTTTGTCTTTGAATTTGATCTTTTCTCTTGATATTTATCACCTGTGTTTGTGAATGAGAGCATTGAAAGCCATGCCGTCTTTCCAGCTTGTGGTGAAATTAGTGATGTTTACATTGGGATACCTGCAGATACAAAATAATATCAGACAAATCCATCTGCAAACACATAATAAAAATAGAGCATTTGCTGTCAAATTCATTACTACTAAAATACACCAATTGTTGTCCTACCCTGCAGTCTTCATCTGGCACCAGAGGAGCAGTGCATCTTTGGCAGAGCGGGTCTCTAGCCGGCCTGTCTGGTCAGCTTGTCCTGTCTCTACTATAATGTCTTGAATCTGTATGCACACGAGGAAAGAAAGAATGAACAAAAACTTAAATAAATCCCACTTAAACTATATTCATACCTTATTCCTGTCAACTAGACATACCTTCTGTTTTAAAGGTTTTAAAAGCATTAATAACAAAACGGCAAACTCTCATATTATTTAATGTACTCTAAATTAACTAGAAGAGCTACAGTAATACGGATCTTGGATCCATTCTTGGATATGCAGAGGCATTGTTACTTTATTTAGATCGTGACTTTTTATGTCTCAATAGTTTGTACATTGCTGTGGGAACCAGGCAGAATAAAGAGCAGTCAACAATTCCCATTCCGGTCTGTTTCCTTTCATTTTTGAGGATCTGAATTATGTAGCAGACTACATTGTTTGAAGTGGCTGGGCTAAAAATATCCTGCTATCCAACTGAGAGATTAAAAATAAATATAAGCTTTTCCAATCAGCCAAATAAATGTAAGCTTTTTCCATCAGCATAAGACACAATACAAAAACTCTGCTGTAGGTCTACTGTAAATATAAGAAAGTTTGGATTGTTCTGTATGTTTTATAGCCAGTGCAATGTTGTATGATAGTTTCCATATCTAAACCTTTCTTTATTCCTTGTTATTCAGTTTAAATACTTAGATGCACAGAATGAATAAAGCTGATCAGAATGATAGGCTGACCTGGAAGCGAAGAATGATGGTCCAGATGAGGCCCAGGATGAGCCGGTGATTCCCATCTACAATATCATGTGATCCCATGTTCTCTAAGTGCACTCTCTGCTCCTTTAGAAACTGTAGAGCTTTATCCACATTCTCCAGACAGTGGATGCGCATTCGGCCCTTGGTTGGCTTGGGCTGAATGGTGGAAAGATGGGGAATCGAAGACATTACTGGAATTACATAAGTGGTGTTGTCGATACAAGGTTACACACTAAACACACTCACCAGTCTCTCCCCTGACAGAACTTCCAGTAGTCTGATGAGCATTCTACCATCCCGCAGGTCTAGATAGAGATCTGAGATTCGGCAGCTGACTCTGGCTAATATGGAATTCACCCATTTTGTAAAAGTCTTCTTCTGGACAGCCTCTCTCTCATCTGGTTTTGACAGAAAAAGAAGAACATTCAGCTATTCTGATGTGGTCTGGTACTTTCACTTCTGTTCTGATGTTTTATTTGCATGGAAAATAAACTTATTGGAACCTTAATGATAATGTTTACATGAATCTCGTAAAGAAATCAAATAATATTTTTTTATACGTAAAGAGGTCTACTTTTAGGACCAATAAGAATTTTCACTGTCATGGCAATTAAGCATATCTCCACCAAATTATCACAATAAAATTCATCCTATTCAGACACAGTATTTGATTTCTTAATGTCAGCTTAAATTCAGTACAATACATATGATGTATGCTTACAAATGTTATTTACAAATGCTACAAAAAAAAACAATCCCGTCACTGTAAATGCTCTTAATCGTTAGTGTGCTAATTGGTACTGAAAATAATGTCACAGTGTAAACAATCTTAATGGTCCTAAAAAAAATAGGCTTAATTTTCATGCTTTTGGAGTGCAATTAGACCTTTCTTGACAGTTTTCATGAGATTCACCCTTTTAGATTGGGAATGGATGTACACAATATAAGGAATATGTAGAGTAAAATAGTTATAAAGTAAAAAGACAGCTCATATTGTCACAATCATACAGTTACTCAGTACAATCTATGTATATATATTGTTCATAGTGTATGTAGGCCTATGCATGTGTTTTCCCTGAGCAAGTCTTCTGCAGTACCACGTTTATTTAAGATTCTACCACAAAAAGAACAAAAATGTGCATTCTTAATGATGTGTTTTATAAATGATTCAGATCCTATGGCTGCAGAAAACTGGAAGGATGGAGGAATGTAAATGACAAAAAGAGAGAGGTAGAAAAAATAGAGTGAGTGGAAGGGAGAAAAAGACGAAAGGAAAGACATTACAATCCGAAGTGGGTGTAGAGTGGAAAGGATACATTCTTTTAAGCCTAGAAACATTACCTTGCCATTTATGCTTAAACTACAGATAAACAGTTCAGTATCATAGTCAGGGACTATTTATCACATATGGCCTTGTTCTGCCAACATATATCTCGATTTTGCACTATCATACAAACATACAATTGAAAGACACAAAACACAGTAATTTAAAGCTGCAGTCCGCAGTTTTTCCTCTTTGTCGCCATCTCTGTTCGAAATCTGCAATTGCAGTTATTCGCGGAATTATCAACTTTACACATGACACAGCGCAGATAAACATAATGTGAAGAGTGTGCAGCTGTCAGTCGCCACACCGGTGTGGATACTGGCATTCAGAATCACAGATTAATCTTTTTGGAAGTTTTGGAACATAATAATTTTTGGAACATAATAATTTTCACCGGAAAATGTCATGTAACATGTAATGCAACAGCCACTTTTGTTCTGGTTCTGACATTGCAGTAAATCGCGCTAATTAAATCTATCATATCACGCAAAACCGTGCAAATTATACTTTGTTCTCAAATTGTTAATGTTAACAACGTCAGCACTGCGTGACTACATGTAATGTCCTTCTGATATGTATCCTTGTTTTCGCATGGGTCCGGTTGCAGTCTCTATAGCCACTCCCAGAGCCATATAGAGTGAGAGTTGCGACAACTCCATTGACTCCAATGGAACGTTTTTTTTACAGCAATGGCGGCTCGCGGAGCCTCTCAATAGTTCCCGGAAGTAGCAGCAGCGCGGTAGAGTTACAGCAGAACAGACGGTTTGTGATGCACTTTTAAAAGGTAAGACGTTTAAAGAATAAGATTGTATATTATCAGTACATCTGAATCAAATTAACTTGTAACTTTAACTGTATTAAAGCATGCTAGTTGATTATTGCTCTCTAAATTAGTAGTTTTAGGGGACGTTATCAGGTAAAATGAAGGTAATTGGATAAAGTTAGTAACTACCGCATAACAAACCACGAACAGCATATTAATGTTTAAACCCGTTCTATTAATGCATGTTTATCCTTTGTTGTGTAATAAGAGGGAAATACTTCTAAACAGAGGTTAAATATAATAAAACAATGGGGACATTGGGGAGTGTGATAGTTGTAATTGATAAAATGAGAATATCGGTTTCATTCCATAAATGTGCAATAACGGGAAAAATCCTTACTTTAGATTTCATATTTGAGTAAGGAAAAACGTATGGTTGGCGTTTTTTATTCATTGTGTTTCTGTTGACTATTACCTGTCTATATTATGATTTAGCTCAGCTGATTTGTATTGATGGGAAAGGGAGATGGAAGTTTATAAGTAAGATTAAAAAACTTGCTTAAAACGGCAGCAAGCCGTGTTCTAGATCAAATCACACTAGGCTAAATGGGGTATTATAAATACCATAACTGTATTATATACTAACTCCTATATATAATTTATCCCGTTTTTGTTTCCTTTATCTCTTTCAACACAAGAAGCACAAAGAGGATTCGGTGGATCTTGAAGACTCCTGCACTGACGCTGTACCCTCATCAGTCTCAGCTCCTTGGATTTTGCAAGACTTTACTTGCTCCTTATTTTTAATAAACATTAAACTTCCCAGTGTTGGTCTTTGTGGAAAAAGTGCAGATACACCTAAGTATGATTAGCACAAAATGTTTAGTTCTATTTAGATTGCTCCTGACTTGAGCATATTTTCTGTGTCTGACAGTACAAGAACAACATAGAGGAAATGCCAGACAACATGCTTGACGTGCAGTTTATTAGACATTTATAAATCCCATTGTGCTAATTCAGTGCTAAAGTGTGTATATATATATATATATAGGTCATTGACAAATAAACAAATAAATGTTTTTTTAAATCTTTTCAAAACTGATGTAATGTAAATTTTTGTGTCATGAACAATGTATTTGAACAAGTTTCAGCTGTGAACATTTCTAAGTGTTTAAATTCACCTGAAAGTGTACCAACCTACCCATACTTGAAAGCAGTTTTTACCAGTATTTGATAGAGATCTACAAGGATCATTATGGCTCCTCTGGACAATGCATTATCATGCACACTGCAATTACCATTATAAGAGAGCCATGTTTGCAGTTGTGCCCCCCTGACATACAAATTGCTAGACAAAAGGTTTTCAATTATCAGCTATAAATCTACTGAAACGTATAAAATTTGTTTATATGAAAGGTTAAAATGATGCCATAGAATTTCATTTAAAACACCATTTAAATTAGTATTTTAGTCTGTTCATTTGTGCGGACAGTTGCACAACCTGACATTTTGGGGGGGTTAAAACATAAAATATGTATTATCTAAATGTACTAAAAATGAATTTAAACTAAATAGGTTTTATAGATTAAAGTGATGTATGTCATGAATTTATCAAATTATGTTAAGGAAATAATGTACTTGGACACTTAGGAAATAATGTATGTGTGTGTGTGTATAATCATGTTTTGTTTTAAAATGAAATATATTATGTATTCATTTATATAGTAATAAGTGCATAAGCATTGTAAACATTACGATGAATGCAATTTTACATTTTACTTGTTTGCAATGGCTTCACCTGTTTCCTGCAAGTCACCTGTCCTTGTGAAACCATAGTGAACATTACATGATAACCCTTAAATAATATTCAAGTTTAAGAACACAAAAATACTTCAAAACAACTGCAAAACGGTCTTGAACCAAGGTAAAGTTAGCCAGAAAATATGTTAACAAAGGCAGGCAACACTGGTTGACCACAATAAACATTAAATATCAGCAGATTTTTATCTTTTAAAAACAATATTGCTGTAACTACATACACATACTACATCCAAATGTCAATGTATTATATACATATTGTAAACCAATGCATTTATTGACTACAAACTAACAAAAATCACAGTTCAGCTCTCTACCTCCATCGATTTGAATTGGCGCCGAAGCTCTTCCTGGAACTATCTGAGGTCTACGCGAATCACGTGACAACCAAGCTTTTAGAACTTCTGTTGTCGCAACTCTCTCTCTATATGGCTCTGGCCACTCCGAAGTCCAAACGAAGTCTTTTGCATTTTACAGCGGGTGAATCTGTTGTCACTGGTGATTGTCGTTTGAACCTTTCTGGATCCGCCATCAAATTCTTGATAAGTTTAATTATATCAAGTGCTGTGAGAAAAGGCTATAAATCTCCACCTCCAGCATCCTCACACGCAATATAGCTTATACTTGCCGAGACTCCTTTATGTGTACAGATGTGACGTAATGATGCAAAGACATGCTCGAATCTCCCGCGGAAATCCACCAGTACCACTGAAATTAAAAACATTATTACAAGCTTACCGTTTTGAATCGAGCTACGGCAAGCAGATAGTTTTGAACACTGGCTGGTTATGTATTTTCTCAAATATGTATTTTGGATAGTTTTTAACCCAAAAAAAGCTACGGACTGCAGCTTTAATTACAATGTTAGTTTAATACAGTGTAGTACTTGAGACCAGACTCGAGTCCAAGACCATATTTTCAATATCTTAGTCTTGACTTGAACTTGAGACGATTCAAGTACTACAACACTGGATACATTTTGTGGTCTGTGCCGACTCGTCTATATGATCTGCACGTGTCTCTGGATCAGAGCACACTGTGTGTGTGCTGGAGATTCGTGTGGGACTGACACAAAACGTCTCAGGTTACTACTGTAACCATAGTTCCCTGAGATAGGGAACGAGACGATGCGTCATCGACGCTTTGGGAACGCCCCCAGCGTGAATGCGTCTGAGCATCAATGTCAACTAGTCCAATGGAAAGAATGAGCGTCACGGGCGGGTGACGTCATGACCAGGAAGGCATAAGAGCACATCCGGTGAAACGCGGCATTAGCTTCAAAAAGTCGAAGCAAGCCGATCACAGGGATGCAGGAAGTATGGCAGGGTGACGCATCGTCTCGTTCCCTATCTCAGGGAACTATGGTTACAGTAGTAACCTGAGACGTTCCCTTTCGAGGGAACTCGCGATGCGTCATCGACGCTTTGGGAACGAGAATACCCAAAACGCCAGAATTCCAAGTACCTGAGTGTCAGTCTGTTGGAACTAAGCACTAAGCACCTGAGAACCTGGGGCAGCATCCAGGTCCAAACTGTAAAACCTGACGAATGTGAGCGGTGAGGACCAGCCTGCCGCATCACAAACGTCTTGGAGAGAAACCCCAAATAACAAGGCTTTAGAGGCCGCCATACCCCTCGTAGAGTGAGCTCTGACCGCCAAAGGACACGGCTGGTCAGAGTACTCGTATGCAAGTGAAATAGCCTCAACTATCCACTTACTAACCGTCTGTTTAAAAGCAGGAAGACCCTTCTTAGGTGATCCAAAGCAAATAAATAACTGGTCGGACTTCCTCATTGAAGTTGTCCGATGAACATAAGTATCCAGTGCTTGCACTGGACACCAGAGGTTCAGCCTTTCCTGGTCCACAGATGTAAAAGGAGGACAGAAACCTGCAGCACAATAGGCCTCGGAATAATGGTAGGCACCTTTGGAACATATCCATGTTTCGGGTAAGATTGCCTTGGCCATCCCCGGTGCACTCAAGGCAGGTGGGGACCGAAAGGGCCTGAAGGTCTGACTCTAATAGGGACGAAATAGCTAGCAGAAAATAGTCTTAAAAGAAAGGAACTTCTCTGAGACCAAATCTAAGGGCTCGAAGGGAGCCCCAGATAGGCCTTCTAGAACTATTGCAAGGTCACAAGCCAGCACCCTAGTGCAAGTTGCAGGCCTCAGCCTCAAAGTGCCACGAAGGAAACGAGTGATCAGGGGGTCTCGACCCAAAAATGTACTACCCACCAGGGCGTGGAAAGCCGCAATGGCCGCCATGTATACCTTAAGCGTGGAAGGACATAGACCTGATACAAAGCGTTCTTGCAGAAACTCGAATACTGTGTTTACTGAACAGTTAACCGGATCCCACTGACGCTGGTAACACCAAGAAGTGAAAAACTCTCGAAATAGGGAATATAGTTTCCTCGTAGCGGGAGCTCTGGAGCTTAGAATGGTCTCAACAACCTCGGTTGAGAGACCACTCTCTATGAGTTGGGCCCCCTCAGAGGCCAAACCCACAGTTTCCAAATCCCCTGCCGGGGGTGCAATATTGCATACCCTGCCTGAGACAGAAGGTCTCTCCTGATCGGGACCTCCAAGGGAGGTCCGTTGAGGAGAAAAAATAGGTCCGCAAACCAAATTCAGCTCGGCCAGGGTGGTGCTACTAAATAGGCTTATTCCATCCTGGCGAAATCACTCCAGAACTCCTGGGAGCAGAGCAACAGGGGGAAATGCATAAAGACGTAGCCTCGGCCACGTCTGCACCATAGCAACCAGCCCCGAGGGGACTGGTTGAGTGAGGGATAACCAGAGTGGACAGTGCGTCGTATGCTGAGACGAGAACAAATCCACTTCTGCCTGGCCATAAAACTCCCATATTTGCTCCACCGCCTCGGGGTGGAGTCCCCTGGCCTCAGCCCCTGCCTCGACAGGGTGTCTGCTCCAATATTCTGGCCCCCCTGGAATATACACTGCCCTCAGACAGCGTAATTTCCTGAGGGACCAAAATAATAGGCCATCAACGTGTTGTCTGTGGGTCAAGAACCAGAGTTTCCTCCATATAACCAAGGCGCGGGGATACTGCCGCGTGATCTTGATCGTACGGAGTGGGTTTCCCCTCAGGGAGACCCCTCTGGTCCTGAGCCACCACTGTAAAGGTCTCACGTACAGCAGGTCAAAGGGTATCCATTGAACGCTGCTGCCCTGAGGCCCAACAGTCACTGTTTCAGAACAACACATGATGGCCTCTCAGGTCTGGGAGGAGATGTCTCAACGCATTGAAGACGACCATCATCTCTAGGCAATTCATGTGCCAAGCGAGATGATGACTCCTCCCAAGCCCTGAGCTGAGCGGCCTTCCAATACCGCTCCCCAGCCGGTGAGGGAAGCATCTGTCGAGATCACAACTCGATGGCAAAGAGCTCCCAACACCGGACCCTGGGCTAAGAACCAGTGTTTCCTCCATATAACCAAGGCACGAAGGCACCGCCGCGTGATCTTGATCATACGAAGTGGGTTTCCCCTCGGGGAGAACCCTCTGGTCCTGAGCCACCACTGTAAAGGTCTCATGTACAGCAGGCCAAAAGGTATCCCGTTGGACGCTGCTGCCACAAGACCCAACAGTCTCTCGAACTGTTTTACAGTACGTGACTGGCCTAGCCTCAGCTCTTTTGTGGCTATTAGGATAGCAGCTACACGAACGGGTGATAGAGTGGCCCGCATCGTCACTGAATCCCATACCACACCAAGGAAAGTGGTTCTCTATACTGGAGAAAGAACACTCTTCTTGGCATTGAGCCTCAACCCCAACATCTGCATATGAGCGAGAACGACACCTCGGTGCCGAACCGCCAACTGCTCTGATTCCGCCAGAATCAGCCAGTCGTCGATGTAGTTCAGAATACGTATGCCCTGAAGCCTGAGAGGGGCTAGAGCTGCATCCACGCATTTCGTGAACGTGCGGGGTGATAAAGCTAGACCGAAAGGAAGAACCCGATATTGGTATTCTTTGCCCCTGAAAGAAAACCTTAGGAACTTCCTGTGCTGAGGGAGGATGGAGATATGGAAGTAAGCGTCCTTCAGATCTATCGTGACAAACCAGTCCTCGGATCTGATTTGAGTCACGATCTGTTTGAGTGTCAGCATCTTGAACTTGAGTTTCTGTACTGAACGATTCAACAGACGAAGATCTAAAATGGGACGCAACCCCCCATCCTTTTTTTTGGAACAATGAAATAACGGCTGTAAAAACCCGACTCTCTGTCGGGTGAGTACACCTGTTCTATAGCTTCCTTTGCTAACAGGGCCTTTACCTCTTGCTCCATTACCAGAGCCTGCTCGGGATGCACCACTGTGGGCAGCACCCCGTTGTAACGAGGAGGACGAGAACCAAACTGGATTCTGTATCCTTCCTCTACAATCTGCAGGACCCAACGAGAAATATTCGGCAGAAGCTTCCACGCTGCCAGAAAATTTACTAAGGGAACCAGCCTCTCGAGGCTGGTCTCTGGTGTTATCGAGACAGCTAATTCCGGAGCCTGAAACATAATGGCAGGAACTACCTGAACTGGCCGCTCTAAAGCCCCCCTCAGAGGGCGCGAAACCGATGCTGTGCCGCAGCATAGCATCAGCGACTCGCTGGAGACCGCTGCGCCCTGAAGCACCGAGGGTGGCAGGGTTGGCAGAACGGTCTCGTGAGGACCCCGAAATAGAACGGGCACCGTATAATGAGGTGTACACCACTCTATTTCGGTCGGGGCTGTCCTCACAGGCCTGATGCATGAACATCAGGACCTTTTTTTTTTTTTTTTTTTGAGCCGAAGTCTTCTTCGCCTGAAGAACGGTCCTCAGATCCGGCTTCGACTTAGAAGACTTCGGCTGAAAGGGTTGCGTCTGTCTCCAGTTTCCACGTGGAGGTGCACGAGACGCAACATTCTCTTTCTGATGCACACGATATGATGAGCTTGATGGCTGGGGCTGCTCACGCCCAGCAGCCCCAGGGGGCTGGACACGGCGAGGGATAAACTTTTTGAAAGCGTCAGCTTGCTTTTTTGATTCCTGAAATCTCTCGACGACCGTGTGGACTGCGTCACCAAAGAGACCAGAAGGTTCAAGCGGAGCATCTAACAAAAAAGCACGATCTTTTTCTTTAATCTCAGAAAGATTCAACCATAAATGTCTCTCAGTAGCTACCAAAGCTGCCATAGACCGCCCAATTGCTCTGGCGGTCTCCTTAGTAGCCCTGAGAGAAAGATCGGTAGCCCGACGAAGTTCTCGAATATCGTCATGACTAACTCCCTCACTATTATCCAGATCCCCCAGCAGGTCAGCTTGATAAGCCTGAAGCACTGCCATAGTATGCAGACATGCTCCAGCTTGACCTGCTGCCGTATAAGCTTTGCCCACTAACACCGAAGTGGCTTTGAGCGGTCTAGTGGGCAAAGCCGAGGCTTTCAGAGACGATGCGGGACCAGGGGAAAGATAGCTGGCTAAATTCTGTTCCGCCTGGGGCATCGCCTCATAACCATACTCTTTCAGCCCTCTAATTCTCGAATAAATATTAATTTGAGGGCTGAAAAGTCGTGATGAGTATGGTTTATTCCATGATTTAGAAATCTCATTGTGAAGATCAGGAAAAAATGGAAGCCCTCGTGGTGGAGATGAAGCAGTAGAAGATAAAAAGCGCTCATCTAATTTATTTTTAGGACGAGCGCCCCTATTATCAGATGGCCATTCAATCTTTAATTTTTCTACAGCCCGCGACATAACATCCACCAGCTCATCATATGCTGGGGAAATAAATTGTGAATCTCTTTCCCCCATGTGTGTGCTTTCACTCTCCAAACTCATAGCATCGACCTCTTCGGAGGAAGAGCAATGAAGTAATGGAGGGCTCTCTCCCCGGGCGGAAGAAACCGCAGAGCGTGCTTCCGAAACCGGGGGGGGGGGGGGGGGAGCGCTGGATCTTTCGGGTAAGGAAGGAGAAAGAGCCCTCGGACCCGTCTCCAACCCCTCCGAAAGATCCTTTTGCGATCCCCAGGAATGCATTCTCCGCGCTGCCTCGGCAGACGCGGGTCCTGATCCCTGCGGATCGCGAGCCTGCCCACTCTCTTTATCAAAGAGTGACAGGCGAGAGCGGAGCATGCGAAGCGGTAGCATTTCACAATGCTGGCACTCAGCCCCCTCGAAGGCTGAGACCGCATGCTCCACTCCCAAACAAATGACACAAAGCTCGTGTGTGTCCCCACCCGTTAAATAACGCGGGCAGGGAGAAGCACACTGTTTGTACACTTGTTTCGTTTCCATAGCTTTTCCGCAACAGACAACAGTAAATAGACAGAGACAAAATGACACAGATCGCTTGCTGAGACACAGAAGCTAATGCCGCGTTTCACCGGATGTGCTCTTATGCCTTCCTGGTCATGACGTCACCCGCCCGTGACGCTCATTCTTTCCATTGGACTAGTTGACATTGATGCTCAGACGCATTCACGCTGGGGGCGTTCCCAAAGCGTCGATGACGCATCGCGAGTTCCCTCGAAAGGGAACTAGGCTTCATTCACCCCAAAGGAAAGAATATTTACACTGTCTGAATCATTCAGACCTTCCAATGGTCCCTGTGTTGACTCAGACTCTGCCCTCTTCTGGTCTCGGCCTTGAGTCGGATTCAACCTACTCGGGTCTCGGCCTGGACTTGGACTAAATGAACTGGTCTCGACTACACCTTGAAGTTTTTACATATCCTCTGAATGGAAGAACTACAGTGTGGAAATATATCTCCTCCATCTGGATCACAAAGCAATGAAAAAATAATAATCATTCAAATGTGTAATGCAAGTGCAGGAATATTCCGTGTTAAGATTAGTCAATTTTTTATTACAAAATGTTTGTTCTGTATAACAGACTTGAAATACACATCTGTAGAGAGACAAAATAGATTTAATTTTCAGATCTATAATAAAATACTTGCTCAATTATGGACACAAATGTTTTTCCGCCAATCTCCTGAGCCATCCATGCCATGTGGTTAATTACCCTGGAGCCAAAGGAAAATGCTGCCATAACAACAGTGATTGGAAATCAGTCCGAAGCCCTTCACTTGTGGCTATACTGAGTTGTGTCATGAAAAGTAAAACATCTACAATATAACGAAAAATATGAATACAAGTCGTTTGCAAAAATAATAATAATATTACTGTATGTAGAATAAATGGCTAGTTTAAACAGCTATCAATGGAAATATGTTTTTATGTGTGTGTGTGTGTGTGTGTGTGTGTCCAGATGGTGTAAATACAGCATCTAATAGCCAGGGCTAACAGGCCATGCTAACCAGCCAAAGCTTGACTTATAGGGTTACACAGAGAAAAGCCATTATTAAGGGTCAGGTCGGGTAGGAAAAGCTCTCTAAGGTACCAGCTGTACAGTTTCACTTTTTAAAGTGCAATTTACCATGTTCCAGCCAGAGTTAGGAAAGCTCCAGATGTGCTAAAGCATAATAAGAGAGCTAAGCCTGGCAACACTACATATTTCATGACCAAACTGCTGCCAAATGATTCCTCTTCCTGTTCACACTTTGTACAGCTGGACTGCAATCTCACCTCTACTAAATGATTCTCTCTTCCTCTCCATTAGAACAGCAGTGAGTCTAAATAGAGTTTGCTTAGGTCCTGCTGATCTCTGATATTCTCTCTAGCTCACATGAAAGGTCTGTGAAATATTTATATTGATGGATTTTCCATGTACACAACAAGCTAGTGTGATGGGTGGACACATAGAAGCAATAGATTTAAATGCAATGTAAGTGGTGCTTGTCCGTGTAAAACCTGCAGCCATGATGTAAGCATTTTGAGTGGTCTTTATGATGTTCTTGTCTTTATATATGGCTCAAATCCCTCCTTCAATCTAAATAAGATTTTTCCACCCATTTTATCGTCCATCAGGCAAAAAGCTGCTCAATTTTAGGTAGCACCCATGTCCTCGGTACTTGCAACTTTATTTCTAATCATTGCAATTTTATATCCACCAGTTATATAATTTCACAATTACAACTTTATATCTTACAGTGTAAGTTCTTTTTTTTTACTGTATTTCTTATTTTAAACTTATTTTAAAACTATCTCACAATTACTTTATTTCAAAATGGGTTTCCATAAAACACTGTAACCCTAAATATGAGAATAGTATTCAAATTATAGTGCATGTTTTTTTTTTTAATCCATCCCTATGCATTCATATAATGCATCTAAATATTAGAGATAGTTAAGGGAAAAAAATACAATCTCTCTGAACTATGCTCTTTCTGTTTCACAGCATTAAAGAACTCTCTCATCAGAGAGAAACAGGAAGCTCAGTTTTACGCAAATTAACAGTGACAGTCAACTTCTTCTAAAAATAAACAGCACTGAATAAGTGAGGTAAGAGACCTCGATGATGAATACCTCAAATCACAGAAAGGGAAAGACAAAGAAAACATATTCCTGAAAGAGGCAAGAATAGCAGAAGGCAAGAAGTAGATGGCGGTTAGTCTGCCAATGTACCAATCACTTTGTCATTCAGTAAGAATTCCAAAGATTGATGGGGGGACAAGTAGTATTTTTTGCACTGAATGGTCTTTTTATGAGTTTCTCAAATAAATATTTAGAGGCAACACTGTGAGCAATTGGGCATATACTGTATACAGCATAAATAATCAAATTAATAAATACTGCACATAAAAAAACAAAACCAGGTTTTCAGTTCCCACAGCGGCCAATAGAAAACAATCTAGCATACCACCTTAGAGCCCTTCCCACACCCTTCTCCGGATCTCTACCTAATCCAACAATTCCCCAGTGGCGTAGTAAAGGGGTATGTCGGGAATGACTGCCCCCTCTTTGAGGGTGGAGGAAAAAACTCCACCAGGACACTACCTTGCAGTTGTCTGAAGCGCCCATCCAGGATAGAGTTGTTGAAGCAAATGTTGGAAGCACTGTAGCTCAGCCAGCGTGCTCGTCTCATACTCCGGGACGGGGACAGTGGGCAAGATGGTGAGGATCGTGGAGGTGAGGGACGATGGCCCTTCGGGGTGCAGGAGGAAGAGGATGAGGTTGAGGTGACTGAAGTGAAAGTCATGGGCGCTACTTTAGGTGTGATGCCCAGTAAAGTTCCATTCCTCTCTGGCAATTGCTCAGGTTCACGATTGTGGGGACTGTTGGTTTTGGCCCCTCTCCTGCTCTGGGCCCTATAAACTGGTGGGGTGCTCCTGCTCCGGCTGCCTGGTGCATTGGTCCGGGTTGGGACTTCTTTCACCGAGGTATAATGCCGGCTGCTGACCTCCCGGACGACTGGGGTAGGGCGGATCGGTATGGTCTCTCTGCTGGTCTTCAAGCTGAGTTTGACCTCCCTCAGCCGGGTCTGGCTCACGGGCACCGCGCGACACAAACAGGGGCTGCTCATCCTCACCACGTTAAATCAACACGCACAGCCGGGAAAGAACGAGACAAACAGGACACTCTTCTTCGCTCCTTCTGTCTCGAGTTCTGTTATCTTCTCCTGTCCTATCGCCCTCCCTCCCTCCCTCCCTCCCTCTCTCTCTTTCTCCTTCCCTCCCTTACTCACTCTTCACTTAGCAATGATGCTGTTGTGCCTCTCCCCAGTAGTACATGGAGTGGTTCTCCAGCACCCCAGCCATGCATATAATATGCCCCCGTTCCTGACTGCACCATAACGCACACTCAAACACCCTCATCTAAAATGTCTTCTAATGGGCGTATGCGTGTGTGTTGATTTGTGTTACAAATACAATGTGATGTCAGACTGCAAGTGCGTGCATAAGCAGTTTTGGCCCTGATGTAAATACCAACTACAAATGTATTAATGACTGTGTACTCAAAGTGTACTTAGTATACTCAGAGGGATGCATGTCTGTTCAAAGGCTGTAAATCAAAGGTGAAGAATGGGAACCACTCCTCTCTCTCTCTCTCACTCTCTCTCTCTCGCTCGCCCCCACTTTTTAACTCTCTCTAATTGCATTACAGAAAGAGCAGAGCACAGACGCACCAACAGAACACATCACACCAGCCCTGGCTCAGCAACATACACTTGACTTAAAGAAGCAGGCCTGAATTCGAGTTCACCATCACTAATGCATTTCAAACAAAAAGACCCGTAGCCTTAAACAACTGTGCATAATTCATTCTCACAAAACTCTCTCACTAATTAAAATTTTTTACTTACAGATTAAATAAAAGGCCATTTAAGTGTACTTGAAGAGAGTACACATTCATGACTGTTTCTTTACACACTCAAGTGCACTTTGTAATAATGTTAAATTTAAAGTTTTACTTTAAAGTATATTTTAACTCATTACGTTTTAACAATATTTTGCCATGTCTTAAAGTACACTTATTTTGATGTTTTGGTTAATATAGTGAAGCACATGTAAGGTACTGGATTATAATTTTAACTGCAGTGTGTTTTTAATATATTTTAAATGTACTAAATTGCAACTTCCTCGTTACAAAATACATGACTTACAAGTTTCAATAGAAAATCTATTTTATTATATTAAAAAAGATTTTAGCTTACCAAAAATGTTTGCACATTCACCTTTATATATTTCAAATACAAAATAAGTAATTATGAAAATATAAAGATGTACTTAATTCCTACTTAAGTGGGTAAAAATAAACACTCTAACATTGTAGACTATAATACAAACATTTTTGTTGTTAAATTCAGTTATTGATTTATGCCTTTTTAATCCATCCATCCATTCGCTTTTTTGTGTGTGTGTGTGTGTGGGGGGGGGGTATACTGTACATGCTCCTTAATTTAAAGGCAACTCTTTGACATCTCATACCTCAAGAAAAGTATTCCGTTACAGTGGATATTAAGTGTCCCAAATTGGATGCAAAACATTACATTGGACATGTGTTCTTGCTATTTAGATGCATGTAACAAAATCTGGTCTGCACTATGAACTGGTTTAAAGTGTTAATGCAGGCTCTTTTGACTTGAACCAGTTAGCAACCTCCCAACAATGTCCCAGAAACCACTCACAACACCCAAGCAACCAGCAACACCCTGGCATTATAAAGCATTTTCTTCAGGAAAAAAAATATATAATAGTGTACTGTCACTCAAACAGTTTTCATATGTCATGTGTGGATTACCTAGTCCCTGGAAAGGAGCTTGTAAGTGTGGTCGTGAAATCACTATTTAGAAACTGCTGTTTCTGAGAGCAACAGACCCCACAGGTGTGCCAAAAATGACAAGCTCCTGCAGTTATTACAGAGATCTAAGCTATGGGCACAGACGGGCAGGGCAGCTGTCCAGCTCAGTCATACAGAGGCATGCTGGGTATGTGCAAATGATCCTGGCTGGTCAGGGGGGCAGGAGAAGATAGGGTTCAGCTGCCTGTACGTCTGTATTATGTATTAGCACATTTGTGGGCCTCTGTATATCTAAACCACATGTGCCCATTTTTATGTCACCTGAGACGACTCACCTGCAAGAGCTTTAATGCGCGAGCGCTCAAAGAGTCTGGCCGAGCTGTTGTCGTTGTCAAGCTCTTCATCAGACAGTTCGAAGCGGGTGTTGATGCGGCTGTACTGCTGGGTGATTTCAGCATTGTCAAAGTCTGTTGTGGAGGTCATAGTTGCCATCCAGATGCAGAGGAATGAGAGGGACCAAACACCTCAGCGTGCCACACGAACACAAGACAGTGGAATGCCAGAGATGGATGATCTGAAAGGAGAAAGAGATGGACGAGGAGTTTAACTGGACATTTAACTTCAAAAAAGACTTTATAGATATTGCACTGATGACCGTAATATATTTGCATCTCAGTATATTATTTAGACATGTAATACTCGTTCCTAAGGGGCTATTCACACAGAAAACACATTCTGAAACATTAATGGAATGCAAAAGCACATCCTGTGTGCACAGCCCCTTGATGTGTCCCACAAATACACTCTCAGCACACATTATGATTATAAAAGCCTATTTATATACAGTGGGGTCCAAAAGTCAGAGAACCCACAGTAATTGGAATTGGAATGTATAGAGTGCAACAGTGCCCGTCCACTTTTTCAGCGATGTTGTTTTTTCCTTTTATTTCTCCCATAGGGATTTTTTCTTTAAAAATCTTGAAGCATTTTAAGCCATGAACCACACCAACCAGCTACGAGGTGAATCATAACATTGCAAACTTTTGATTTGAAGCAAAAGTATTTGAAAATCGGACAAAAATACAAAGGTACAAGACACTGTGTACTTAACGGCTTTAGTGAGGGAAAGAACTACAATCCCTTGAAGCATTGGAAATAGCATTATCGAATTAAAAATGATGTCGAAATATAAAACTACTTGTTTGTTTTTTTATTGTATCTATATAAACATTATATTTTAAGATATACATGCAAATATTTAAGTATTTCGGGGAGCATAGAGAGATCGACTCGATTACGTCATTTGCGGTGCTTCGTGGGAGTGGGCAGGGCTAAAGAGCACTTTTGGGCGGTTTGCTTGTTTCGACTCTGATTGGAGGAATTTTCTGTATAGCATCATGGGTAATGTAGTTTTTCACCACAAATTCCACTGTTAAACACGGTAATTTAAAAAATAAGTTGGAATAATGCAGGCTCATGGATTCAACAGAAGCAAATGCCATCGATTAACAACCTCATAGCTCACAGTCTGGCAGTCTAAAAATAATTCTTATAAGTCATAATTTCCCTATGGAGAAAATGAATGGAGTTTTTACTTCCGGAACCCAACTGCTGAGCTCTATTTTGAAAGTTAGAAATTTTTCAAACTTAGAAATATTAAACATCGCGTGCTATTTTTAGGTCACTCTTCAATTTAGCAAATTCGTGACACTGATCTTGCTTCCAGTGAAGCACAAGATGCTCTTTGGAACATTCTCAAATTATGCTGGAGAACATTGGTCAACATTTTTTGTTCATGTCAGCTTGAGCGCAACTGTCATTAAAACAAAAGGGAGACAAACCAAATACAAAGAAATTTTGAAATTGATTTTTTTTTTTATGAAATTGATTTTTTGTCCTTACTCAAATAAGTACTGAGTAATATTAATTAACTACATGTACAAGTACATACTATAGAGTTACGTTTAGGGTTTGGTTTACTGTAGGGTTAGTTATGCATAATTTACTGTTATTACTATAGTAAGTACATGTAGTAACGTGTAACTACAGTGGTGTGAATAAGTTATTACCCCCATGCTAAAGTTGCCTAAAAAGAGGAATAAAAAATCATCTTTTGGAAATTGATCTTAATGCCTTAATTAGATGGGGTACTTTCCATAAGATCATCTTTCAATGCAAATCAAACCAGCTATTAGGCTAACTGAAATAACACCATGCCAATCTCTAGGTATGGTGAAGGGAATGTGATGATGTGGGATATTTTAATTCCAAAGGCCAAGGGAACTTTATCAGGATGCATATTATCCTGGATCCATGAAATAACTGGCCTTTAAAAATAAAAATCTGCCTGACTTATGCACCCTGTATTTTAAGGAAGAACATTTATTTATTTATGATACATTATTCATACACAAAGAAAATTGGTGTCCTTAAAGGTTGGATTTTTCCTCATTTTTCTAATTAAGGCATTAAGATCAATTTCCAAAAGATGATTTTTTATTCCTCTTTTTAGGCAACTTTAGCATGGGGGTAATAACTTATTCACACCACTGTACGTTACCTTAAAATAAAGTGTTACCCAACTTTTTACTTAAATTGTTATATTGATAATACAATTTGTAATGGCGTGGAGGTTAAAGTTATAAAAATATAGACTATATTGGACAATATTGTTCTGTTTCTTCTTATCACTTTAAATGCTCGAGCTCGTTACAGCAGGATGGATTCTGATTGGCTGTCAATGTTTTTATCATTCAAAAAAATAAATAATTAGAAAGATACAAAATTTAAACTAGAAAAGATCTCAAACATCATGTTCTCTGTTTTCAACAATAATCTGATAGAAGATTTATGAAGTTACATTATATGGAACTTAAATGTAAGAGATACCCATGATGCACGTATGAGCACATTTGTTGTGGTACTTTTTCGAGCAAACCAGTTTGAAACTGGCTCATTGTCAATCCTCTTATATCCTTTCCTGAATCTCTGCTTGCCCCCATCTATAAAGTGACAAAATAATAAAACTAATAAATGTATTCCTGTTTCCCTTATAGATTGTTTCTCTATACCCTCAGGATTCCAAAGGGCGCCATTTTCAGCACATGTCCTCTAACCGTCAGTCGTAATGAGGGTGTGTATTTGCGCATGCTACTGTGGAATGGCGGGTGAAGGTTAGCTGCTAAGATAGTTCTATCTTTGTGAGGCATGTTGCTCATGTGTAGTCTTATCGCTCTGAACGCGGGGCTGGGCAACCCCTCTGAGCAAGAGAATGCGAAGAGCACCCTTCACAAATTTTCCTACTTCGTCATACACTACGTGATCAGATATTTGCTCGCGTTTTTTCCTTGCAATAACATTTTCTCTTTTCTTTTCTTTTAGTTTTTAGGCCTAATGACATCTGGAAAAGGAACTACCAATGAAAACTATAGCCTTTTGACTAATTTGGGTACATTTACTTTAATGAATGTTGATTAATGTACACTGTCCTTTTTTGAAATAATACTAAAAAACATTGTGGGGGGAAAACGCTTAGCTAAACATTAGCAGTGAACTGCTTCAGACAATCCAAAGCTTCTGCTCTAGTTGGCTCCGAATATCTAGGCCATTAAAAAGCACTGTACCAAATGAAATGCACCTACTGTAATGTTACTGTTTCTAGTCGGGTTAGTGTACTGTCTGTCACAGTGCTAGGGGTGGAGATGTCAATTATAAATATATAATCAAAAATCTATGACAATCAACAGACAGATAAAGAAACTGAGGAAAGAGGAGAATATAACAGGTCTCAGAAAGAGGGATGATGGTGGTTATCTCTCTGTATCAGGCCAGCGCAGGGGGGATGTTATCAAAGAACTATTCTCCACCCACCAGCGGGAAACCCGTTATCACAAGAGACACAACTTTGCTGCTCTCTCTGCGTACGGTGTCTCTGTAATGTGCTCACATCATGCACACATACAGTTTAGGACAAAGTTTCCACTATCTTAACTGAAAGAGAGAGACAGAAGGGACAGCTTTATAGGACTGCTTCACATAAAAAAAGAAAACCATGTCAATGGCATTCCAAACCTGTATGACTTTCTTCCTTCAATAGAATACAAAATCAGAAATTCTAAACAATATAAATGCTGCTCTTTTTTCATATGATGTACACATATAGACCCGGCACTGTCAAGCTCCAAATATGTCAGAAAGCACTATAAAAGTATGATTTGCTTTCTGAAGCCATAGCCACAAGCTTTGTGTGAGTAACAGACTAAAGTTTAAGTTGTTGTCCACTTAAAAACGTACCCTCTGCAGAAGCTCCTAATGGGATAGTTCACTTTTTGATTACCAACATTCTTTAAAATATCCATCACTGACATGATAATGTCACAGTGTGTTTTCGCTCTAATTCTGCATCCAAAGCTGAAAGGGTGCCAGGAAGCCAACACAGCAGGGTATTTCATGCATGTGTGAGGGAGAGGCCGCAAGGTGTGGTACGAATCATGACGCACCCTGTGTACCATGTTACTTTAGGAACAGCTGAACCCATGGTGCTATGGCACCAGAGTATTATTTGTTTTAATTAGATTAAGGAAAGTAAATTGTGGGTTTACACCAACTTAAAGAAATAAGTTTCCAACAACTAATATTCTGCCATGTATTCACACTCATGTCATTCCAAACCCACATGACCTTCTTTCTACTGTAAAAACACAGAGATGTTTCAAAGAATGTTCACTCTGCTCTTTTCCATACCACAATGAAACGAAAACAAAGTGTGACGATTTTAATTTGTGAATGAACTATCCTGGTGCAGTAAGTTAAAGCACAACAGTGATCTTCAGGCCAACAGAACAGACAGTATAATACAAAACTATTCCTGAAATGAACTTTATGGTCATATTGTGAAGTTATGGGCAGTAAGTAATGGTGTTTACATCACAGCAGTTCTCCCTATAAGGTGAAGTTGAAACAAAGAGTAAGACGTAGTGACAGCTGTTTTTCTTTCGCTAATATTGTGAAAGTGCTTTCTTTTATTTATTCAATGAGAAACAAAGAGCAGGCAAATGTTGGAAAATCCAGCTTAAACTGATAGCTTGAAAGATGGTAGCTGGTTTTAGCTGCCCAAACTGGTCATTGACTGGTTGACCATGTCATTATGTTTCAAAATCAAGCTTGACTGCTTTAAACTGGTGGTTTGTTGCTGGTCCAGTGTGGTCTACCAAGCTAATTACCAGCTTGGACCTAGGAGTTGCTCACAGTTTTTATCATTTAAAAGAAAGCAAAGTATGAGAGATGAATGTTGTAATAGAACTGAACTTTCATAAGACAAAAGTTCTCAAAGCAGTTCTGACATTTTTGCATTGTTTTCTATTCAGTGTTTTCTCCTGCTCACACACTGTTCAGTGCTCAACAGGTTGCTACTCTTCCCATAAGACTGCGATACTTTCACAGACAATAATCAGACCTGTCAGTGGGATATTAAACATGCTTTGATATTAACAGATAAACATATTATATAAAATGGGATTAAAACAAAGCAAAAAACAAACAAACAGCGAAATACACCTAATAGGCTATCGAATGACATTGGGAATCCTAACCTGAAGACAGAACCTTAGATTAATACACAGTTTGACATGTAACAAACTTACCTATATAAATGAAAAACAATCCGTTAGAATGACACGCTTCTTTATCGATGTCTTTGTAACTAAAGTCCGTTATTTGAAGGGCAATAATAATCCCATGAGAGGCGGTGAGGTGTAGGTCACGGCGGGGAGCTGCTGAAGGGGCAGGGAGCGCGCGCAGGGTCGCTCATTCTCCTCAGCGCTGTTTGACCCTCCCAAAGAGTTAAAAATAAAGTAGAGAAGCGGAGCACTCGCTGTCTGAGCGCAGGGGACGCGCATTCCTGTCAAGAGTCGCTGCTTTAAATGGCGTTCCCCACCCTTACACTGCCCGCCTCTAGGCCTACATGCCTACATCACAAGCCCTGCATAAATATAAAGCCGCAAAACTTTACTACTAGCGACTAGTGCCAGTAAGGAACTGCGGCCAATTAAAATCACTTTCTTTAAGGATTATTTTACATGGTGAACACTTGTTGTCGTTTGTGCTTTTCTAGTCCTCCTTCCTTAAATGTTCTATTAAAAAAAAAAACTGCACTTGAACAATAAAATATTTGCTAGGCTGCTATAGCCTACCTTTCATTTAGCCTACTGTATCTATAATGTTTAAATGGCAGAGTAGTTAGAGCACTGAACAGAATTGTGAGTAAACATTGCATTATTTTTGTAAAACTATAGCCTATAATTGTTGAAAATACATTATTATGCTTTAAGTTAGCCTGGCTTTAATCTATATTTGTGTTTCATATTTTATACGTTTTAATGCAAAACACTCAGTGAGTGAGTGAATGTTGTAGGCTAATGATTCTTTTTATTTCAAGGAATAATGTATTAAATAAATAAATTATTTAAAGGGATTTATAAGTGAATGTATAAAATAATAATACATTTAAAATAATATATATATTTTTGTTTATGTTAAAATAACCAGAAATAGCCTAAGTAAATTTTGCTAAGTAATGAATTTGCAAATACTATTTGCAATTATATTTTTATTCTAATAAATGAATCAGTCATTTTAATAAATCACAACCTGAAACTTTACCTTGGTTGATTTCAGTTTTATACCCAGAGAAACATGGTAGCATATGGACTGAAATGACCTGGACTGAACTGGTTTGATAAAGTCAAATGGGGTCTGAAGTGGTCTGACAATAAAACCTTCAGTGCTCAAACTCAGGACCTTTTAAACTATTTCATACTTTATCAAAACCAACATCAAAGTTTGTCATTTTATCTATCTTGAGATCTAAAGGCCAATTCACTGCACTGCAGACCAAGTCCGACATGACAGAGTCACCAGATTACAGCACTAAATCTGATTCAGCAGTCGGTGACTCCAACAGACTCCGACAGGGGTGACACACTGATCAGACAAAACCCAACAAAGTGCCTGTTGCCGCCTATTGGCCTTAACAATACCCATATACATAGTATTAACAGATTACATAAAAGCTTAAATACAATTAAAAAAAAATATTCTAAAATTAAAATGGATATCACATACATATATTTTGTCAAAATCATTATGCAAATATATAGTCTTTCTGGGTGTCTTCAGTTAATCACTTCACTTGTCTAAATTATTCACTTGCTTATTTTTGGGAAAGGACAGCAGAAACAGACAGGAAAGCGGTGGAAGAGGGGGAATGGGATCGGTGAATGACCCAGGCCAGATCCGAACCATGTTGTACTGAATTCTTTGATCCACCAAATTATGTCACCCTAAATATTAGGCTCTGTATCGAGCTAATTCGACCTACTCCTAATCCCAATCCCAATCCTATCCCAACCAATACTACAGCACCTAGGCCTACTAGGGACACAGAATTCAGCACTACTGATATGATTAGGCCTTTACTAAAGAACAGACAGACATTTTATTGAAAAAGATTAAATTATACTTACCTGATCACTTACCTCATTATCTTATCTTTTTTTTTTTTTTTTGGTTAGGATTTGTTATGTCAGATCACCACCAGAGGTCATCTTCACCCCACTAATGGCCTAAGAAATAATCTTCTGTGTTTACTGCTTCATTCCAGTAACAAGAAGTGCACAGTAATTCCAGTAGTCACTAAAAATCCAGAAAGATCTGAACAACTTAACTTACAGTTATACATGTAGTGTTGTGATTTCGTACCAGCAAATATCCTGAGGTCAGCCTCTTAACTCGGGATCATACATTAAACATACAGAATATATAGAATTACTGATAAATGAACAATAAACTAATAAACATTTAAACTATAAAGAACTCTCTGTGTACTGCAGAAGAAGAAAACACTTTCTGA
The DNA here is from genome assembly GCF_029890125.1 of Rhinichthys klamathensis goyatoka. Lineage (NCBI taxonomy): Eukaryota > Metazoa > Chordata > Actinopteri > Cypriniformes > Leuciscidae > Rhinichthys > Rhinichthys klamathensis. The sequence continues at coordinate 2,501,320 of NW_026606581.1, forward strand.
AAGTGAACATTTATGCAGAAAAAAATATATTTCGTTTGAAAATATTTCAAAACAATATTGATGTTTTGTTAGAAAAATAATATGTGGGTGTCTTACATTTGGATTGTTTTTGAGCAGTCATGAGTTGTTCTAATAAACATGTTCTAATAAATGTAGTAATAGCATAGTAACAGTAATATTCAAAACATTAACATGTTTCCACATTCACTCATTAATGATAATTTATTGATTAGATACAATATCGTTTTAGTTGAAAAGTGTTTTATAAGCTTATGTTCCACCAGGCTCAAATAGACCAGAGTGTAAAAATTTGATTTTGAATGCATTATGAAGGTTTGTAATAACTTCTGATTTCCAAAACCATTAAAGCTTAATTCATATTTTACACACACACGTGTGTGTGTGTGTGTGTGTGTGTAAACAAAAATATATATGTAGTTCATATGTTAACTATATAAAGTAATTTAGACAAAAATATATTTTTTTGTTCTCTGATGTGGTTTTAACCTTGCACTCAAGTACTTGTTCACTGACTTATCTCTTATTATGAAAGTGAGATCCTTTTAAATACTAAAATAAAGACTGAAAATGAGAAACATGTATAAAAAATGCCAAATGTATTTAATAAAAATATGTTCTGGTTCATAAATTAAGACATTAAGATTTTGGAAGCTCTTGCAAAGAAAAAAGTCATAATGAAGAGACCATTTTAAAACATAAAAACATATAATAATAACATATCAAATGATAAACTATTTTACATATAATAAAACCACCGGTCTTGGTACATTCTACAGTGCTTGAGCAAAGCCTCTCTTGATTACCATGTCAAATTGTAATGGCTTGCAAATCCAGATGTGTGTATAATGTATATAGCTGAAGCCACTGTAGAGCATACCAACTCATATAAAAAATTAATAACATTTGATTGCATTTCATTAAACAGAGAAACTTAAAAGAACATTTTGCATACACAATAAAAAAAATAAAAAAAATAAAAGACAATACTGAAAGTATCAATATCAATTGCTTTGCAGTCAATAAGTTTTATGACAGTCAATCTATTCTATCTCAGCTGATATAGAACTTGTCATAAATTCTGTGTTAGCAATTACACCGAAATTTTGCACAAACAGAAAAACAAAATTATGCTACCCCCAACAAATACTCCACAAAAATGGCGTGTATGGAAGGCACTGTACTGCATATTGCATAAACAATTTCAAAAACACGTCTCTACAGCTGATGAAGTAGCTTAAGACAATGCAATGCATTAAAGGAATACTGTAACACAGTGGATTGTTTAGATATGAATATCCCTTCAATAAGCCAAGCTATGTATAGTGTAATCAATATAAAATTATAATCGTGATAAATGTGTACATAAATGAAAACAAAAATAGCTTTGGGTCTTAGTTTACATTGATCAATCAAAGTATTACAACTTTTTTTTTTTTTAGAATAAACAATACTTTGGCACATGGGGGCACCCCATACAGATTCATAATAACAAAAAAAAATAAAGACATTTGGCAAAATAAATTTGTTACACAAAATATTCATACCATCAGTGCTATGTGGAAAAAGAATCAAGTATAGAGCAAGAACATGAGGTGCAAATCTTTGCAAAAACCTTCAGGCTTTTAGTGTAAGTGCTTGTTGCTACATGTGTAACCTGATTTGTCACAAAGAAAAGAAAGAATCAAGGTCTGCTATGACAGCTGCTTGCTTCCTAGATACTGTATTCAGCAGTCTAGCAGCCAAGGACGGGCTTCCCAAATCCACCTATAGGGAACGATTGACAATTGATTATTTACCATCTCAGGTAACGTCATAGTTAATGGGATAGTTCACCCAAAAATGTCATAATAACTTACTCTTTAAGTTCCACACCAGGGGCCTCATGTATCAACATTGCGTACGCACAAAAACACGGCGTACGCCAGCTTTCACATTCTACTAACAGTGAAATTAACGCAAGAATGTGCGTTCCTCCACGTAAACTTCATGTCTGGCGTACGTACATTTGTTGTGATTTTTGTCCGTTGGCGACTCATTGAGGCAATAAAGTGAAGTGGCAAACATTACACTACGAATTGTTCTATCGCACCACCAGCTGTCAGATATTGCTTATAATTTGTAATTGATAAATTATTTGACATATTATTGTCACACAAGTCTTATTAAAATATTCTATTATGCAATTAAGTAAGAACATATAAAGCATGTGCAAATTGATACAACCCGTGTAGCAATGTGTTGCAATGTGCTACAATGTGTTAGCCCGTGTTGGCTTAACTAGGAATAAAAAATAAACTTCATTAATTCGGTATAAAAATAAACTTCCTATATAGTTAAATAGTCTGGAATAAAAAAATAAACTTCATTAATTCGGTCAGTAAAGATAAAAAAAGAAAGTAATATTTGTATTCAGGAAGGACACATTGAATTTGTTTAAAAGTGACATTAAATGCATTTATAATGTTACAAAATATTTCTATTTCACATTTCTATATCTGTTTGATTTAAGTTTTTATTCATTAAAGAATCCTGAAAATACTATATCACGGTTTCCACGAAAATATGAAGCAGAAGCACATCTGTTTTCAACACTGATAATAATTATAAATGTTTCTTGAACATCAAATCATCATATTAGAGTGATTTCTGAAGGATCATGTGACACTGAAGACTGGAGTAATGATGCTGAAAATTCAGCTTTGATCACAGGAATAAATTACACTTTAACATATATTCACATAGAAGACATTTTCAGCGAAATTTCGTTTCTTGCTTGCTTTAGCCATGTTCTTGCAGGTTTCTTTTGCCAAATTGGACTAATTACCATATTTAAATTAATTTAATTGGGGGTGGAGACTGGGTGGGGCGTTGCGCTCGCGCATGTGCGCTCAATTTTACGTTAATTGGGATGTACAAAGAGAATATGCGTGGGATTCTTCGTACGCAGAGATTCATACATCTGGGTTTTTTTGTGCGTACGCCCATTTATAGCTTTGTCTGTACGCAATGTTTTAGTATGAATTCAACGCAAGTCTTTGTACATGAGGCGCTGAATACAAAAGAAGATATTTCGAAGAATGTCGGTAATCAAACAGTTCCCATTGACTTCCATTGTATGGGGAAAAAAGACTATGGAAGTCAGTGGGGTCCATCAACTGTTTGGTTACTGACATTCTTCAAAATATCTTCTTTTGTGTTCAGCAGAAGAAACAAACTCATACAGGGTTGGAATAACTTGAGGGTGCAAAAATGATGACAGAATTTTCATTTTTGGGTGACTTATTCCTTTAAGCAAGCATAATGCTAATGTAAACGCTCACGAGGGTAAACAAGCTTACTTGTAACAAGTAGATGACTGTGACAACCTCTCGACCATTACGCTGGCTGGGTTGAAGGATCCACGCGCTGGGTAGCATCTCACCACGGATAGTATCCACACTGGGACGTGGCAGTGACTCCTCAAATACAGACTGCATGGCCAGCACCCACATATCATCCTAAAGAAAAGAAGATGGATCAAAATGAATGCGTGATTAAGGTAAGGTACTTTTGGATAAAGCCATTCACAGAAAAGAGTATACAGAACACCTGTTTAGATTCTGTACTGAGGCAGCAGAAGTCCCGCGGCTGTTTAAGCTGGCAGTTGGATATGTCCATCAACAAATAGACTGATTGGAGAGAAAGACAGAGACAAATACAATCAGTAAAAGTACATTTTTGCTTTTGCCTGCATTTGAAGGCAAGTTGTAATCGTTACCTCTCTTACCTATTAAGCCCGCTGTTCACTGTATGGTTTTTCAATGAGATAATGTAATGACAGATTGTGTACAATGTGAACAGTGTTTCATGTCAGACATCTAGCCACGATTAGCCAGCATTAGACTAGCCAGCGTTGGCGAACCAGTCGCACAAACAGCACTGCGACACAGACACAACTCACGGGTATCGTATCGCACACAGGACAAGCCATTCTGTACTTGTGTTCTCAAGTTGAAGGCGACAGTTGAATCTAATCACCATACAGACAAAATTTCACTTTAAGAATGAACAAAGTGGCATTGGTTTGAGGTTCGGTGTCAGCGCAACAGAAAACATTGCAATCCATAGAAAACTATATGTTCGAAATTCATAAGTCCTATTGGTTCTTCAGTGCACACAAGAGCTGTAGGAGCTGTCACAATGTAGGAGTGTGATTCAAATTTTCTGACTCTGCCAGAACTTTGTCAGCATCTAGATTCATCAAGCACATGTCATACTAGGTCAGTGGTATTCAGTTAAAGTTCCAAGAGGTCCAGTCTATATATTTCCTTCCCAGCGGAGGTCCAGAACTTTTTTGGAACAGTTATACATTTCCATCAGGGCAGCCATAGTGCTTTGTAAAAGACTAAACACTTAAAATAGTCATTAAAGATGAGAATCTTGGGCCCTGAGAGCCAAAGCAGTGATGATTTTTAAGATTTTTCCCCAATATTACCAAAAGAAGTAAATATTTCTCCCAACTGGATATGAATATAAAAAGGTGAGATCAGATGTTTTATCAGGCTATTATTATTATTTTATATTTATTTATTTATTTATTCATTTGTTACATTTAGACACCTACGTGTATGGCACATAGAAAGCGTTGGGACTGAGAGAACATACTGGGGTCCAGGGTTTACCTCTTAAGAAAAGTATGGACCATTTTTATATTTATCTTAAAGGAGCTGTATGTAAGATTGTGGCCAAAACTAGTACTGCAATCACTGTCAAATTACTGTAGAGTGGTGTATCCCCTCCCCCTCCTCCCTGACTCGAGGTTGCCAGATCGGCTGCAGGATCCAGCAGGAACGTGACGAGCTGCAGCTGTGGTAACTAGAGCAGAGCTGGCAACCCGGATGCCGCAACACTACTGACTTCGTGATTGGTAGATAGGTGGAGGGTGGAGCATCAGACCAAAACACAACATGACAACATCAACATCAGTTGAGGGCTGCAACTGCACTTTTTAAATGACAATATCCTGGCCAGACTACTGTTGTCAGTGATATAAGTATTTGAAATGTACATGATTTCTTAATGTCTAGTGACATTTCAGGGCCATTTTATGATTAATTGAAATAAATTTCTTACATACAGCTCCTTTAAAGTAATAAACTACTAAAAACAAACACTGTACATAATCTAATAATCAAAGCTCTCATCATGAGCACAAAACAAAGTTAACTAGTAATTTCATAGTTTTTTGTCTTCCCTTGCCATCTCTAAATAATTTTCTAAATTATAACACTGTTTATTATGAAATGCTCTTAATATGCAAATTAATAATGCTAAATGTATATGGGGGAAAAAACATCTAAAGGTGCCACACGTTAACTTGTCACAAACCTGATTAAGTTAAATGGTCGGAGTCATCTGTATGACAGTTAAAAATAATTGATACATTCTCATTTTCTGCTGCATTTTAGCAAAAGTATCTATTTTGCTGCGCACCATGTTTCTGCTACTGTTCAAATATCAGTGTCATCTGCAGCTTTTAATGTGACGCTTTATGGGCCCTATTTTAACGATCTAAAACGCAAGTGTCAAGCGCAAAGCGCAAGTAACTTTGTGGCCGGATCTCGGCGCTGTTGCTATTTAACCGGCGGGATAAATGACTCTTGCGCTCGACGCAAATCTAAAAGGGGTTGGTCTGAAGTAGCTTCATTATTCATAGGTGTGGTTTGGGCGTAACCGGAAACAAACCAATAAGAGCGTCATATCACATTCCCTTTAAGAGCATGATGAACGAGGTGTGCTTGTTCCATGGCGTGATACTATTATAACGGCGCATTTACCAGGCGCGCTTCAGAATCGGTTCACAGCCGAGGAGATCAATGTTCTCGTCAGGGCCGTAAAAGAAAGAGAAGTGACATTGGGGATGGGACAAACCCACCCAAATTAGCTTTGGTTAAAAATGCATATAATAATTTGCTTTATGCCTATTTTTCCCATCGTCATGGACACAACAATGATTTGATTTCCCTCGTGTTTTAATATTTTTCCTTATAATAATGTATCATTTGCAAAAAGTAAAATGCATCTGTGTAGATGAGAGAATCATCCACAGTGTGCGCGTTGTTCACACTCTGTATTATGCCAAGCATGCGTGCTTAAAATGGCATCTGAATGTACGCGCAACGCGCCGTTTTCTGGCGCGTTTTCTGCGCAATTGTTTTCTGGAACTGCAAAATAGCACCAGGGATTGTTTGCGCCGGAACACGCCTCCTTTTTTGCGCTGAACCACCCAGGGAGCGCAAGTTCATTCCCTAGTTTGCCGGCGTGTGTCTGTGGAGGGAAAAGTCCGCTTTGCACGGGTGCAAAATACGAATGATACATGCGTCGGTGTACAAAGTCAATTGCGCTGGGTGCAAGATAGGGCCCTATGTCTTTAGCAGGAGAGAGAAGCAACACGCATGGAGCGGAAAGGGCTTGAATAAAGCGCGTATCGCTCTAGATAAAAATATTACAGGATGTACCACCAAAAGGTCATCATATTAAACAACCCTGAGCACTTGTGGTGTGTACCGCTCCGTTGTTATGACACACTGTTTACTTTAAACTGTAGAACTTGTAAAATGCCAAAGGTATGTCCCGTGGTCTGAATGGAAACTCCAAGCCGGAGTCCGGAACCGGTTCCCTATTTGAATACCACTGTACTAGGTGATCAAAAACTCACGAGTTTACCCTAAGACAACAGAAATCCTTTACGATCCCAGAAATTTGTCTCAGATAGCAAAATCGTACAGTGTACACTGGGATTTACCTAGTTGTGTGCATTCGTCCAGTGGTCGTGTCCAGGCAGATTTAATAGACTCGTGGTAGAGGTGAGTCTTTGAATGATCTCGAACTATACACCACAGACTGGCCAAAGGTCTCTCCAGCTCTACTGCTCCAAGAAACCCGTGAGCTGAGGGTCTGGAAGTAGCCTTGTGAAAGACTTGAACACCTCTCTCCACGCCTTGATGCCTTGGGAGAAACGGAACTTGAGGACGGAATCCATGTAAAAGATTTATACATGCACAATATGTATATTAGTGTACCTCCAGCCAGAAGCTGCTTTCCCAGCCAGCAAATTCCTCGCATTACCTCCAGAGGCCAAATATACCTAAAAAAGACAAGTAAGTCCATGAAGTATTTCACATTGACACGCTCTTGCATATTTTGAAACTTCAGTAAGTTGGAGTAGCATACTTCGGAGAGAGCACTGGCAAGAGTGCAGTCTGCGATATCCTGATATGAAGTTGATATAGACGAGGGAGAGCCAAAGGATAGAGTGCGTTGTCGAGCACAGGGAGGAGGTGATGGAGTAGAGGAAGACTCAGGCTCATATCCAGTGACCGATGTCTCCAGGCTGACATCTAGAGATAATAGTGGATCTGATGAATTAAGTGAATTCGAAGCATATCCCTTGGGTTTCCAATTGTTTATGGGTTATTGCTCACCCTGGACTGACAGCCATCTACGCTGAGCTTTTGAAGTCTGCAACGGGATCATAGGAGGTCGAGTCCTTGCTTTGAATTCTGAGGCTCCATTTATCTGAGGAATGAGGTGAAGAGCTTGAAAAATAGCTTTCTAAATTAAAATACACTTAAACACACTTTTTAGTGTGGTGCCTTACCTGTATTAATGGTGAGGTAATGTCTTTCAGTATGGCAGCATTGCTGCTGTTATACCCTGAAGTGGGCCCTGAGGAAAGACTCAGGTTTGAACCACTACATAAAGTACTGTTACTAATGCGTGTGCGAAACAGCAGGTCATCCTACGTAAGACACAAGGAGAGAAGGAAAGAAAATATGAAACGATTTCTAAATAAGACAAGGCCAGCAATACTTAATAAGAATTAAGAATGATCAAGTGCCACTGACCTTGACTGCCTGCGAGAGAGCTTGCTGCTGTATTCGTCTCTTCTCCTGTTCGGCCCTCTCACGGAGTCGATCTCGTGCACGGGCAATCTCTACTCTTGCCTCCTCGCGGGCTCGGCTGTAGTCACGCAATAGAAGCTCAATATCAGATGGACACTGACCCTCCCGCCTTGGTGGATCAGGAACTCTGGGGAAGAACATCTGGTTTAGTATATAGAATTATAGAATATTATCTTTTGTTTAATGCATTTCCAAATCACCTGCTGGTTTCGACAATCTCTTGTCTGAGCTGCTGCAGATATTCCTGACGTCTGCTAGGCAGGTCTGAAATTCTTCGAGATTGCTCCTTCTCATTATTTATAGGGATCCGATGCTTACTGGGACTGAGACTCCGAGCACGACGACACATCTGGAGACGGGCTTCTCTCTCTTTTCTCAAACTGTCAATGCTCTTCCTATGCCTTAGACAGAATAGAATTCCATTCATAACAATCTCTGTAAACTAAAGGTGCTTTCACATTAGGTTCAGTTTCTTAGTTGGTCCAAACCAGAGTTTGATTGTTCCACTCTCCCCCTGCCCCCACTGGATTGTGTACACACTGTATTTTTTTTTGTTTTGTTGTGTTGCTACTTAATGACTACACAGGAGAAGACGGTAAAATGCATAGAGTTTGCTCATCTCAGTTTTGTACTTTGATTTTAGGGAAAAATCGGGTCTATTGGAGACGTCAAATAGATTTCTTAGGCGTGCCAAAAGAACACCACAGACACAGTACAATGAATCAACATGGGAAAATCTCACAGTAAAACAAGCAGCTGTGCAAAATATGATCCACCGGTGATTTGCCAGATGAGAAGTTTATCTATGTATAATCTTTTTACTCTTTTAATTATTTTTATAACTGTATCCACTGTGCGTCCGACTGATTGCACTGTATTCCTCCTTTTGATTCTAAACTGAACTCCAGTGGCACTGAGAATTGGGTAAGAGACAAACATAAATGACTTAATTGGGGAAATTGAGAGATGAAACCATGCTGATGATGTAATTAAACTCGGGGTTCTGTGGGGTGCGGACTGGATCGATTCCGTTCATACAGGGAAAAATCTGGGTCTATTGGAGACGTCCAATAGATTTCTTAGGCGCGCCGAAAGAACACCACTGACACAGTGTAATCACCATGTGAGTAAAACTGGGAGCTGTGAAAAATATGATGCAATGTTTTTTTTTGCCAGATGAGAAGTTTATCTATGTATCATATTTTTACCCTTTTTATAACTGTTTTAATTTTCCTTGCTTTTATTTTGTGATTATTTTAATTCCTTTCTGTGTAAAGCACTTTGAATTACTACAGTGTATGGAATGTGCTATATAAATAAACTTGTCTTGCCTTGCCTTGCCTTTTGAACCTTTGATTTTGTTTTTCAAAGCATCAACACAGAAAGTTACTTACATCTATCTGCTATAAATGTATTGCAAAATCAAATTCTGCTGGAGTCATTCACATCATCCAAACAAACCAAATTCTGACATCAAACAAACCCGGGTACATGCCAAAAGTGCTAGTGTGAAAGCACCCTAAATGTCAACTGTCAAAGATTATAATATAACTAAAGAAAGCAAAACTTTAAAAATGCAGAACATTGTAATACTTAAAATACCTAAATCACAGATTATACAGACCTGTTAAGGAGCTCCTGTTTGTTACAGGCTGAAGATACTTCTTTAGAACCAGACTTGAGCATTTTAAGCAGAGTGTCTGTTTCCCCTTGGCCATAGTGCAGCCTGGCCTCTGTGAGTTCAACAGTCAGCTGATGAGGGCTCAGATCCAGATGTACAGATGCTAAAACCTGTTCACGTTCTTTCCTCAGCTTCTCAATTTCTTGTGTTCTCCTATCCGCTTTCTCGGATGGCTCTTGTCTATAGACAGCACTAGGGCTTTGTGACTCCATTGGCTGGCGGTAACTGGGACTGAGCCTTGTGTAGTGATGTCCAGTTGGTCTGTTTATTTTACTAAGCGTTGATGGTGCCTGCTGACTGATGCCAGACCAGTTAGTAAATTTATTGTGCATGGGCAGATCATCAGGGATCCACTGATATTCTCTGAGCATGCTGGTCTCTGCCAGAGGATTGATGCTGACCAGAACATCTGTGTTGCAATCGCTTGGCACCAGAGACATCACATCATCTTCCTGCGGTTGCATTGTACTTTGATTCGAATGATCCCAACACTTTATTATATACTCAGATGATCTGTGACTCAACTGGCTTTTCACAGCTGAGAAATGAGGCCTTTCTGAAGTTTCCAATTTAGATGGTCTAACTTGAACTGAGGATGATGCAAGTTGGACACCAATGGTACTGCTTGAAGGAGAGAGGGAGATTCTTTGTAGGTGAGATGGAGAACAGTTAATAGTGGGTTGACTTATTACTCTGTCCTCAACTTCACGAGAGTATTCATTTCTCTCATTTTGCATACATTTGCTTCGGGGAAAGACGTTATTTGAGTAGTCAGATCCATTTAGATTTGGACAACTAAGGTCACTCTGGTTTTCAAAGGTCACAGATGATACTGATGTAGACATTGTTTTTGCATTTTTACTGTGAAGGTTCTCCTGAGCTAGTACTATATTTTCATGTTTAGACATTTTATGACCTTTTAATTGCATGTTGTATACTTTTGAACATTGTTTCTCTGCGATATGTTGTCCCTCAGTTGTCTTATAGTTTATTAAACCATGGGTTGTTTTTATTTGTCTTTGCTGGGTGTTTCTTGCAGCCTTCACTGTAAGGATAGGGGAGCATGCACGATCCATGAGCATAATGTGTTTATTAAAGCATGTCCTCTGGTCTACATTTCTGTGATAAGTCTGATTATCCTTTTGCTTTATATGTGAGTGTTTCTTATAAGAATGATCTACAGTGTCACCTTCAAAAGCTTCCAAAGTGGAGGAATCCAGATTCGGCACAATAGTCTCTAATGAAAGAACCTTTTGGGGAGGAATCTGAAAATTTTGACTGTCATTTCCCTTTGAGCCTTTGGGATGTAAATCGGGCAGGCTTTTAATTCTTTCAAAGGCTTGTTCATTTTCTGCATCACCATCTAGCTGGGACACATTGCAAATATCTGAGCCAATCACTTTGACAATAACATTTACTTCATGGGACGTAGCATTCTTTGACACTGAAGCATTCTCTGTCTGGACCCCAATATCCAATGAAGTTTGTGTACAACTGTCCATCTTGTGGTTGTTGCCAGAATGCACAGTAGAAACATGGAAACAGTGTTTAGGACAGTCATATTTTGGTGGCCTTTCTCCTGTTCGCATACACTGTATGTTCCCCAGAAGATCAGAGGTGTTGTGTATCAGGTCAGAGAGATGTTCAGACATGTTCTGTAGACTTGCCCATGTGGTTGGGGCACTATTCCCCGGTTTGGACACTGGTGTCTGGGTGCTGCTTCTTCTGTGACGGCTCTTTCTTTTAAGGTCCTTATTAACCTCAATGGTCTGTGTGCCATGATCACACCTGCTTGGACTCGGATGTTCCCGAGATTCATACTCAGAGGAGTAGACCAGGACTATTTCGTCAACTTGACCTGAACTGTGGCGTAACTCCTCTGAGGCACCACTGTAAGAGTCACATTTCAATGCAGTTAGGGTCTGCTTATTTGAACAACAAGAGGAATAAGTAGCATCTTTCAGCAGAGGCTCAGAAGAAATTTGATCTCTAGAATATCCATTACCACTCATTGTGCTAGAGAGCCCTTTATGATTTACATAAGTGCTCAAATGGGAACTGAAAGGTGGGTCCTGAATATTTAGACCATTGTCTACACTACAGCACCTGGTCATATTCTTGTTGGAACTATTAAGTGGAGAGTGTTGGCAGGATATACTAGCAGCACTTCCAAAGACCTGCTTTTTGGGGACTGCTGTTTTCACCCCTATAGTAGTTCTTGTATGAATAAATGGGTTAATATCACTTGAAGCAAAATGCATTGCAGAATCCCTTGTCTGTGTTTGTGTCTTCTCAAGTGCATGTGCATGGTCTTTCACACAAACATCTAAAATATATTTTAAAGAAGCATTCATCCTGAAAGTAATGTCTTCATCGCCCTTTGAATTATTCATCTCTGTCTTTTGCATTTCTTCAGTGGAACCAAGCTCTTGTTGACATGCAATTGTCTCAATCTCTGCTTCCCCACGTAAGGAAACTCCAAACACAGAGGGTGTAATTCCTGTGTTAGGCTGCTGGGTATATCTCTTTTTTGGTTGTGCTTCTAATGATCTTGGACTAATTCTTGAAGCTAAAGGAATGCTTTCGTTATGTGGAGGCTTTTCGTGTTTGCCAAGGACATTTTGTCTGCTAGCAAGCAGGTTTGCCTGTGAAGAAGGTTTGGTATGAGAAACATGACTTTTAGATCTGGTACTCTCATCTGAGGATAAATCAGGTGTAGAATCAGTGGATGAACTTGGAGGTGCCATAAAGTGGGCCCTTCTGCTTCGCTTTTGTTTTCCTTTCCGTCTATCATCATTGCCAACAAAATGTTTTGTAGCATCTGATGTTGTGCAATTTTCTCCTCTACCTCTGTCTGTAGATTTACATCTGTTATAACAATCCTTTGTATTTTGACTGCAAGGAGTCGGTTTTGTGCTGTGGCATACCTCAACAGTTGATGAGGGATTGGCCACAGATTTATCAGGTTTACAAGTTGACTGGTGACTTGACTGGTGATTTTTAGGCATATATGGATCTTGATTTTTCATTGGTTGGTAACCAAAACTTTGAATCCCTTTGATGTAACTATTGTTATACTGAGATTTAATCACACATTTCACATCATTACTTGTGCAGATGGACTGATTCTCTGATTGTAGATCCTTGTCAACTTTTTCAATATCACCGGTTTTAAGCACATTGTGCATTTGTGGTCTTTGTGATGCCTGATGGCGTAAATCTGAAATTGTAGGATCTTTTCTGAAATCTTCAGAGTAACTGTTAGGTATGTGCTCCACGGATCTTACTCTGTCTTTATCACTACTACTACTGATAGTAGTGGTAATGTTTTCCAAGGAATGTTTAGAACAATTTTTATCTTGGCTTACAAAACCGGTATCTTTTCCAAGGTTTCCTGGACCAAATTCATAAAACGCTAGCTTGCTTAAAGGCCGGGCTTCAGGAGCAGGGTAATTCTCGTCCACTGCTGAATGGTCATGTTCCATACTTGATGTTGTAAAATTATATGAACGTGTTTTGTTATTTTTTACCTCTGAATTAGGTAACGTTATAGCACTGTCTTCCATGGTTTGCTGACATGTGTTAGCCATATCACTATCTGTCTCTTCAGAGAGTAAACCTGAGACTGTATGTTTTACTGTTGCTTCGGTAGGTAATGACACCTGAGGAATGTTGCATTGACTGGACATTACAGGAGTTGAGATCTTCACAAAACAGTTTTCACTCAGTGAACATTTGGTTTCATTCAAAAGTCTTGAATGCCCATGTGTTAGTGGTTTATTATCAAATTTGTGCATTTCCATTGAGGTCGGCACACTTTCATTTTGTTTTGTTTCATTGTTGACAATCTGTGCATTCAGATCTTTCTGGACTTTATCTAATCCATTTGTCAGCTTAAGAGATGGAGTAGCTTGTGCATACATGCAGGGTGGCTTTTGAACAGGGTTTGAAGCATCAATGTACTTTCTTAGTTGGGTGCATACAATAATGTTCTCTCTTGATGTATTCAACCCAATAATAGTTTCCTTAACGCAAGACAACACTGATTCACTTGAATTTACTCGATCTGTGCTCTGTGCCTCTATAGTACAATATGGTACGGACTCCACGTTTTCGTTAATATATCCACATTTAGGACTTTCTTGTTCTGCTTTTCTCTCTGTCTTCCTCACAATAAACTCTTCCGTGCCATTAGAGTTACTACTCATAGTCAAAGAATGTCTTGATTCTGTTCCATTCTCCAAGTGCACAGTAGTGTTGTCCGTATAATTGTCTGATTTTGCCATACGTGAGAAATGCTGGGAATTACTATTTTCACCATGTCCATCCTGAGTACTTTTGTAATCAAATTCATAGTTGTTTGTCTTGGACTTGAAATCATCCAGTTTAACAAAAGAAGCGTTTTCTTTCTTTGTGTCCAACTCGTGATCTTCACCACAGCCTTCTCTCAGAGACAAATTAAAGTGTTCTTTCACCACCTCTGATATTTTATCATTAATTGCAGAGTTGCTCATTTGAAAATATCTGTTATTGAATGTCTTTCTCTCCAAAATCTGAATTGCATATTTTGTATCCTCTTTACAGTTGTCATTAATGTTTTTAATCTCAGGACTCCTAGAGGATTTCAGGCTATCACAATTTGTTGGTGTCAATTCACTATCGAATGTACTGCTGTCATTTCTAAAAATATTGATGTGATCTTTGCTGAATAAATCCTTGTGAGCATCACTAGTTGGTGATGCACTTTCCATTTCCTTCTCTTTAAGCTCTTGATCAGAGTTTTCCATCTTAGTGAGCAAATTTTCCAAAACAGATAAATTTTTTACTGATTCACTGTTGATAGTTGAACAAATAGACTGTTCCTGATTCATATTTAAGAGTGTTGTCTCAGTGTCTGAAACATCATCATTTTTCTTTGATAGATTCATATTTCCCACAAAGCTTTTCATTTTACATGTTCCAGTGACTGACTCATTCCCCAACTGGACACAAAAGCGTTCACCATCTCTGCCAAAACTATTAACTTCTTCATCATGCTTTTCTGATTGTTCGATTGTCAAGGCATAATTTTTGGTATCTTTTATGCAAGCCATTTCAGTGCACTGTTTTGTGTAGAAACAATTATTTTCTTCATCATCCGTGGTTTTGCCATGGTCATTGCTTGCATTGATGAGTGGTTCATTTAGAATCGGTGTTGCTTTTGAGTTCTTTACTTCTGGATCTCCTGCATTGTTGTATGTTGAAACCTGATAACCAATTGTTAGGTTTAAGTTTGACTTCAAAGAAGAATCCTCAGGGTACATTGGATACGATGATGGGTTTTCCTCACTATTATGTGAATCTTTCCTACTCAAGTTAACTGGTAAGCACTTTAAAATTCTAGTATCTGTTGAGATGTCACCATCTTTGGAACAAGAGTTAGTCACCAATGCTTCAGTCACAATGGGATTCAGTGATTCATATTCAGTGGTTAGTTTATTTGTGTATGCTACCCCATCTGGTTTGATATCTGTAGAATCACACACTGTGTGAGTTATACATGGTTCTGCATTGGTAATCAGCTTCTTAAAATCCATCTCCTGCCCTAAAACTATAAAACTAGAATTACTCTCATTGCTATCAAACAACAAGGTATTCTCAAAGGACGTGTTATTTTGTTCTTCAAGTGTTGCATTTTCATCCTGAGTGGAGACAGAGCGAGGTGAGCTCTGGCTTTCTGAGACATTCATGTTGTCTGACAGATCCAGACTAGTAGAGCCTTGGCATCTACTTCTCTGTGTGTGTGGATCCTGTTTTAGCAAGTGTCCTGAAGCCCTGATGGTTCTGGGACTGTCTGCTGCATCAGTGGATGACCAAGCATCAGTAAGAGCAAGAGGATTCTCTGTTTCTCTGATACTGGCACCACTACAGGGTCTAGATTCAGACGCTTGACAAGAGCCTTGGCCATTCATCGGTTTCAACTTTTGACTACCATTTAGGCTCCAGAAAACCTCTGCAGGTACATCTTTGGATATTTTCATCTCCTCTTTATTGCCGATTGACTGAGAGCTGAATGACGCCGATGACGGATGTGAGGTTAAGTGGCTTGGAACTTTTTTAAACCTGAGCACTGGTCTGGCAGTTACATGCTTTCCACTTCTCTCCATAACAAGAGAATCTTGAGACATCCGACTGTCTTCACTCTCAGCTTCACTGGAATCATATTCCTCTTGCTGAAGCTGCTCAGACAGAGCTGTAGCATAAGCTGACGACAGCGAATCCAATGAGAAAATACTATCACAATCTGAAGAACCATTGGGATCCTCCCCACCACATTGTTTCATCCACCCAGCTGCTTCTTTTTGCACTGCAACAAATTGCTTGGTACTCGTCAGAGCTTCTGCACTATGCCAGTGCCTTGGTTGCTTATTTTTTAGTGAGCTAAGCTGCTCCAAACTTTCATAAGACATTGTTGATTTGATGGGGCACTGTTCCTGTTTTTTCTCGAGGTCTTTCACAGACTTATTTTTGTTTGACTTCTCATTTAATTGACATATCACTTGGTTAACAGATTTCACACGTCTATGTCCCTTCGAGCCTGATGGTGGCTTGCGGAAAACTTTTGCCAAGGCAGTCCTGAACCCAGAACCAACAGAGTGTGAAAAAACCTTGCGGATGGTCTCTAAACTTTTATTTCCACCTTGAGATAGACTCTTTGTTCCCTTAACAGTAGTTTTCTGTTTTATTATAGGTAATACTTTTCTAGTGCTTTTGGTGTTTGAATCCAGACAATGCTTGTATTGGTCACTTGTGCTTTTCTTGACTAACAACCTTGAGGAAGCAGTTTTTGCTTTTTTCGCTTCAAGTGAATTTGCATCTTTTAAAGGGCTTTTGAAGCTGTCTGAGAAACTGGCCCAACTTGAGGAAACTTGGTCATATCTTGAGGGCATTGTGTTTGAACGCCGTCTGATCTTTTGATCTTGGAGACATTCATCAGATTCCCATTTAGTGGGACAAGCTAAGCCACCTTGAGATGCTGTACACTCAGAAGATGTATTCCTTTTAAGGAATTGGCTGTTTGGAGAAAAAGGAAAATACATTTTTTTAAGTAAAAACAAAATATACTGTTCTTGGTGTAATGATAGTGATTATTATTTTAAATTAAATGTTATCTTCACATGAATAAAACTTTGCTTATTAAAATTTACTACTTCCTTCTTTAGACCAGGTAAACTTAAAAAAACAGACACAGGGGTCTTATTCACAAAAAAAATAAAAACAATTTTTGCCTAATTCACAATGCATACACACATGAATTTGTTCTTCAGCTCGTTCTAATGTTAATACATTTATTATATAAATGAAGTGAGGTATCATAAGCAATCGTGTCCACAAGGCAAGTAATTTGCATAAAACATGCTCAAACCATCTCTATATAAGTACTTTCCACACAAGCTTTAGTTTAGAGCCTTTCTTCATTCTCAGCAAACATAAGATGCTCTCTAAAGATGCACTCTGGCCTGAGAGCAGTGGCAGCAAGATCCTAAAGAAATGCCGATCCTCAAAACCAGTTCAAACACAATAAAACCTTATATACAGACCCAGGTTACGGACCTTTTATTAGCCATCTCTAGATGTGCGTATCTGAGATTTTATTCAGAGGAACCTCTCTGCTTGAGCTATAATGCCCATGAGAGTACATGGTTTTTGTGTACATGTGGTTTCTGTTGTTCCAAAAAAATGTCATGAATTGAGAAAAAAAAAATGTGTATGAAAGTTATAGATGAATCATGTTTTTTTTTGTGAAAACGTTCATATGCAGATTTCACACAAATTTGTGCGTATGCACGGTTAGTGAATGAGACCCAATGTTAGTTATTCACCTGGTTTGCACCTACCTAAAAATGGGAGTGTGCTGGGGATACAATCGGGACAGCAGATCAGCAGAAAAGGAATGCCTTCGTAAAGTCATTGGACGTCCCCTGAACTTTGAGGAGCACCCCAGTTCTGGAGACAAGGCTTCATCGCCTCCTTGTAGAAGTTCATTTTCCATCCTCTGCAGCTCTCGCTTAGCCTCCAACAGATGGCGCTTTCGTGCAATCTTCTCCAGTTGGTAATGTAACCTTTTGCGGCGCACACGGTTCTCAGCTCTGCGCAATGCATGATGCTTCAGCAGTTCCTCCTGCACCACCCTTTTCCTGTCACCCATTAAGAGTGACGGAGGGACTGTTTCAACACTGCCTTCTTTCTCAGTCCCCTGACTTGATAAACCAATAGGAAGAACGAGATCCGTCTGAACCCCTGACTCAAGTGTTCCCTGTTCCCTGTGGGCTGCAAGCCGTTGCTTTTCTTGCAAGATCCACCGCTTGACTTTAGATGCAAAAGAAACCAGAGTTTAGAGAAGCACAAGGCTTTACAATTGAAACAACAATTTGAAAGGACAATTTCTTAGTTACTGTCAGGTATTCAAGGTTCATTTGCTTTAGTATTTGACAAGGGTGAAAGGTTTTAATCCATTACTTAAAAGCCTATGTTTTAAGTTCTTTGCTGAAGAACATAATATAGTATTTCAGGGCAACCTTTCTGAATGCTATAAAAATATCAGTAATCTCTCTTAAAACAAACATGCAATTCAGCATTGAATCCAGCATTTAAGCACAACTCAGTGTGTTTTCTGTACTCACTCTCAGTATACTGCTGTCGGAGACATGCCTGCTCTCTTTCCAGATCTCTTTCCGCTCTTTTCTGTTCCATCTGAATCTCCTCTCCTAGACACTCTATGTACCACTGCTGCTCCTCTAGTCGATGTCTGGGTGCTGTCCCATTGCCGCTCTCATTAACACTTGCTTCAACCCTGAGCACACAACAAACGCAAACTCTACGGATGATGCACTAATCAACCAGAAAATGACAGATAGTGCTGAAAACTTAGAGACCTTTTAACACACGTCTAATTTACTTCCATTGTTCATTTCTTTTGTTTTCTACATACTCCCTGTAGTAACCAAGCAACACCATGACAACTCTATAAACAATATTTTCTCCAGAGGGCTCATTACCAGAGGAACATTTAGAAACATCATGAACTTATACAATATATATATATATATATATATAGTTAGAAAATGTACTGGTTTTGAATGAACAAATCATATTTACCTGATGTCAGAACTGGGTAGGCTGAGCTCTGTAGAGCTGTAGACCAAACCTCCTTCACTGGTCTGCAAAGACCAAAATTGTTCATTATTTCCATTAATTGCATTACATAAAAAATAATGCCATTAGACATTTAATTAACCTCATGAGTTAATTAATTAATTAATTGTATGTTAACTTTGAAAGCCCTAAAAAAATACATTAAATACCTCAATAAATCAGATTTTTCTCAACTGATTTGGATCAGAGACATTATTTTTCAGAAGGTTTCTACCTTGACTAGGCATTTAGATTTAAGAAAAACAATTACTCTGAGTTTATTACAAAAACAGTGCACTAGCACAAATCAAACTAATATCTCTAGGAAAGTAACTTAACGTTCTTAAAGTCTCCCATTAAAATTGCCCACTATTTAAGTAAATAAGGCTGACTGGGTAATAAATTAAAAGTTGACCTACAAAATATGCTAATAAACTGAAAAAAAAGCCTATAAACCAGGAATATTAATTTTTTTAGGACCACTGAGTAAAAACCTAAAGGTATAGTTCACCCAAAAATCATTTACTCACCCTCATGTCATTCCAAACCCAAAAGTAGATATTAAATAGATTTTTTTAGACTAGTAAGAAGATATTTTTCATTTTTGTACGTAATATTTCACATCAAAAAGTACAAAAGACATTGTTCAAATATTCCAGTTGAATAGAGTGGTTTAATCCAAATCTTCTGAAAAGACATGATCACTTTATATGATGAAAAGATTTATTTTAACCTTTTATTCACGCCAGTGAGCATACGCAGAGATAATCAAACATGTTTGCTTGACATGCAAGAACAAATCTCATTGGTTCTTGTGGAAGCTCAAATGTGATTGCGTCACATGCAAGAACAAACCTCATTTGTTCCTGTATGTCAAGCAAGTGCTGCATGTACTTTTAGCCCTCGTATCTCAAGGTAATTTTTAGTGGATATATGCATTACAAAGCATGGACTGTACCCGTCTCCTCTCCCTCAGAACAGCCGCCTCTGCAGGATGGTTGAACCTAAACTTATGGAGTCCTCCTAAGGTAATCACTGCACCTTAAGGGAAATAGAGATACACAATAATACATCAGGATAATCAAAATATGTAAACACATTATTTTGTTTGTACATGAAATAGGTATGAAGGGTTGTTTTCTGCACATTGCATTTACCTTGTGCAAGTCTGCAGGGCTCCGTGATTTCTCTGTCATTGACCATGCAGATGTTCCCTGAGACAGCCTTCAGAGTCACCACCCCGCTCTTATTTCCGATCTCACAGGAGGAACCTTCTGGCAAGACTGAGGGTTTGAGGTGCAACTTAATCACTGGTGTCCACTTCAAACAATTATATTGCCATATACAGGTCTTCAGACTGGTATCAACATTTTGCGATGTGACAAAATATGCATCTCTGACCACCTCCGAAATTGGTTTTAGTGACCGGATCACAAGACGCAAGCCTAAATACAGTCACCACAGGAAAAAAGCTAAACGTAGGCTATAGACAAACTACACCAGTTTGTTTCATGACTTCAACATAACCATTACTAAGCTTCTGACCACTTTTTGTTCCCTGAAAGTTTAAGATATAATAATTGCAAGAGCATGGTTATAAACACAATGAGGCTGTGAAAGTGGACTCGTCAGTAAATGAGTTTTTATAATGTTTGTTCATAAAGACATTTAACGCCCCCGACAACCTCAGTAGTCTGATTTAGCCACTTGTTAGCAACCACCTTTTAAAGATGGGTAAAAGCTTTTTTAAAAATCACAAGGGGTATTACTGATGTATTTTACGTCTTAGAATAAAACATAAAAATATTTTGAGTTTGTGTTAACCACAGACCTGATTTCAGGCATTTAACCAAAAACCCCATTCAAAAAACCTGTTGATTTCATGGCAATGAAACCAGAAGTTCTAAAATATTAACTTTTTAGAGGTCACAGGTTTTGCCCTACAAAATTGCATCATCCCTGCAAAACTCTATTTACCACTGTTAGTGCCAGAAGTAAACGGACCATAGTACTTAAAGATGTTGAGATGAATATGAGATACCTATGTGAGGCTCTTCCAGATTGTCGCCCTGAGGTCCAATTCTTGTCACCCCTTCCTATAGCACCAAAATGAAACAAACATTAAAAGGAGTTAAAGTGAGCATTTAGTGCATGGCCAGAATGAAACCTTTTCTTCTTCCATTTCATAATTTTTGTTTCTTTCACACCTCAAAGCCTAGCACAGGATTTGTCTACGGTTTATAAAGGATAAAAAGCCTGCTTATATAAGCTTGGTTCCAAGGGCGCACAATCATTCCCAGGTGGTTTTAACTTTTAAAGCAAGGAAACTGCTGAAATTGCAGTCTTGAGATTTTTTTTACAGGCTATCAGGACTAACCTCTTCGCACAGATTTACATACACCACTGAGTAACTCACTAAAATGTTCCAGCACAAATCACACAAAAGTACGAAAGAAGGAAAGTTAAAAGGAGAGGGTGAATATCTGGACCACATGACCATAGCTCTGGGCTGTTTTACCTTCCTGTGAGAAGAATCTCAAGAGTTTTGCACACAGAACAAGAAAAGAAAAGACAGAAGAGAAATAAAGGTGAAGGGAGAATCTATTGGAGGGAAAAGAGAAAGAATCATTGGTTAATGACCCGAAAGAGCAAAGGATTTTGTAGAGCAAAGACTAGCCGAAGGCAATATGGATGTGACAGGAAAAAGCAATGTATAACTAGCTGAATAATTCTACCCGAAGGTGGTAGATCGTGACGCCTGTGCTGAGGACGTCTGGCTCTAGAGCGATGAGGTGGGGCAGAAGCGAGCGGATAAGAACCCCTGCCCTGTCCTGGTTAATGTCCACACTGTAGCGCTCCAACAGAGCTCGCTTATCACGCCAACTGTCAGACCAGTCTTTAGTCAGCTGCTCCACCTGCAGAGGAAACATGAGCGACTGTGAAAAAAGCAAGTGAAAAGACAACTGGAAAACACACACACGCGCACACACAAAAACGACAAAAGTGAATCATCCTAGGAAGACAGTAACATGAGAAGGGTTACAGAGCAGTTACAGAATTCCTTATAAAAGTACAATACTATTCAAAAGTCTGGGTTCAGATTTTAGTTTTTTGTTTAGAAATAAATACCTTTATATAAAAAGACTTTTATAATGTTACAAAAGATTTCTCTTTCAAATAAATGCTGTTCTTTTGAAATTTCTTTTCATCATAGAATCTTGAAAAATATATTTCACAGCTTCCACAGAAATATTAAGCAGCACAACTGTTTTCAACATTGATAATTATAAGAAATGTTTTTTTGAGCAGCAAATCATCATATTAGAATGATTTATGAAGGTCGGATCATGTGACACTGAAGACTGGAGTAATGATGTTGAAAACTTAGCTTTGCCATTACATGAATAACATTTTAAAATATATTAAAATACAGTTATTTTAATTTTAATAATATTTCACAATACTACTCTTTTTACTGTATTTTCTGTTATAGTAATTATGAGGAAACGGTCACATTGCAAGATATAAAGTTGCAATTACATGAAGTTAAGTCACGATAAAATGCAGCCTTGGTGAGCATAAGAAACTTCTTTCAAAAACATTTAAAAATCTTATCGACCACAAACTTTTGAACAGTAGTGCATATTAAAAAACACAGACTCCAGCGTTTCAAGGACGTGAACTAACCTTCAGTTCATTCTGTAGGACTATATCAGACAAGCTACCTTCTCTCTCATCACTGAGAGATGGACTGGGGTTCCTCTGCTGTGGATGGAAAAAAAAATGAGCAGTCAGCAACTTTTGTCTTATACGAGTATGGAAATTTGGCTAACATCATTGGCATTGTGACACCATATCCTAACCAGGCACCTGACAAGTGTCCATTCCTAAGCAGCAGCAAAGAGCACAGGACAAAAAGACTGGTTTCTGTTATTGCTGATGTGAAATCTCATATGTCCAGATTCTCACTCCATATAGTTAATTAGTAAACCTCAAATATGTTCTAAATGGCTTGACAGGTTGGTCTTTTTTTAAAGAAGATACTACATAATAATTTGGACTCAAAAAAAAAAATCAAAGCTGTACTATATGTCTAAAGTTGTATTCCAAAATTGAAGTTGATGTCACACAAATTGAGCCCGCTAAGTTTTAAAGTTCCATGTCCAATTTTAAAACAGGATGCATTTTCAGTGTTTATGCATTCAAAAGATATCAATGATGATTACTAAAATATGTAGACAATGAAAAAGTCAGGACACAGTTCTAATACCATTGCAAAGTTGAGCAGCATGCTCTTCAGACGATCAATTTCCTCTCGCAGTTCTCTGATCAACCTCACATTGGCGTCCTGAGGTAAAACAAGTTTTTTTTTTAGTTTCCTTAACCTTAGCTCACAAGAAAAACATGTTCTGCAGACATTTTGAATGCATTTGGACAAACCTCATTGACTCTTGGCTTGTTGACGATGTTCCTGGCATGAGCTGCATAGCGGAGGGTGCTCAGAGTCTCATTGTAGCTGCTGCTGGATGGTGAGACAGCTGGCGGAAAACAAATCTCAGAATCAGCTCTTCTGGCACTGCAACAAACACCAAACAATTCACCACTCTGAATGACTTACTTGCAACCATTATGGTTTTGGAGTTGCCGCCCAGACTGTCTTTGAGAAGCCAGGTGAGGACAGAGTCCCTGTAGGGAATGAAGCAGTGCCTGCGCCCGCTGCCCGACAGAGAGCTGGACTGGCTGCCCACGGTGCTCCCTTCACCCTCACTGAGCACACTGTTAATGCTCTGACTGCTGCTGAACATCTGAGAGTTTTGGGCTAGAAAAACAAAGTGAAATGTGATGACAAAGAAGATGAGAAAAGGATGATAAGAGTAAAGAAGGCCAGGGCCTACCAAGAGCGGAGATTACAATGCCAAGGGTGACAAGAGATTTGTTGATGTTGGCTCCTTCTGTTAGTCTGTCTCTGCAGTATTGAGGGTCTGCTCGTTCACTGACAGCACAAAGAGGGTTAGAGTCAGTGCTTACATTCTAGAGATCACCCACTAGAGGGCAACTTGGTCATATATCATGGTTCTCTATCATGTTCAGTAAAAGCCACATTCTAGATTAGGGGTGTCCAATCCTCCTC
Source organism: Rhinichthys klamathensis goyatoka (assembly GCF_029890125.1). Taxonomy (NCBI): domain Eukaryota; kingdom Metazoa; phylum Chordata; class Actinopteri; order Cypriniformes; family Leuciscidae; genus Rhinichthys; species Rhinichthys klamathensis. Next base: position 2,525,270 of record NW_026606581.1, read on the forward strand.
CTGGTTATTCCACCGTCCTGTAGAGTTTAGCTCCAACCCCACTTAAACACACCTGAACCAGCTAATCAAGGTCTTATAGGCATACTAGAAACTTCCAAGCAGTTGTGTAGAGGCAAGTTTGAGCTAAACTCTGCAGGATAGTGGCCCTCCAGGACTGTGTTTGGACATCCTTGATCAAGATGTTGACTTTACAGGATCTATACTGCCTGAAAGGAATGATTGTTTAAAGTTAAACAAAGACACTAACCTGCCAGCCAGGTCCACCAAGTTGATCTTGCTCACTATTTCTGAAGGAAGGTTATTTTCTAGAATAGCCTATAAAAAGAAAACACTATTCTCACTACAATATACACTACACTGGAAAAGAAAATGGGTACAGAAACAATTTTCACTCAGAAATTGGTAAATTCCTGTAAATGTCACAAATAATTACAAAGATACTCCAAAAAATACATTGAATTAAACATGACATTTTTTAAGTAGAAAAACTAAAATAGTTTTTTTTTTTTTTTTAAACATACTCCAGTAATTTTTGTTTTATTTACAACTTCTAAAAATAATTTTTACAGCGCACCATTCAAAAGTTTGGGGTCGGTAAGATATTTTATGTTTTTGAAAGGAGTTTCTTGTCCTCAGCAAGGCTGCATTTATTTGATCAAACTACATGGAAAACAGTAATATTGTGAAATATTATTAAAACTATTTTCTATTTGAATGTATTGTAAAATGTAAATTATTTCTGTGATTGCAAAGCATCATTACTCCAGTCTTCAGTGTCACATGATCCTTCACAAATCATTCTAATATGCTGATTTGGTGCTAAAAAACATTTCTTATTATTATTAATGTTGAAAACAGTTGTACTACTTAATATTCTTGTGGAAACTGTGATAAATTTTTTCAGGATTCTTTGCAGGTGAATAGAAAGTTCAACTCTTTTCAATTCTATGTTCAATTTCCATTAGGACCAGAAATCTTTTGATCAATGTAATGCGTCCTTGCTGTATAAAAGTATTAGCGTACTGTCCCGAAACATTTGAATGGTAATGTAGAGGTAATTTAATTATATTTTTTGACACTTGGATGATGAAGCAAGAAAATATCCATTGTGACCTGCAGCCATTAAGAGCTTTAAGGTGCTTTAACCAGTCATACAACAACACTAGTTTAATGCAGTTTGCTTTAAAAAAAAAAGACGAATGGGAGATCATCAGATGCTATGGACATGATCAGAGATTCAAACCTGTGTGTATTGAATAGTAAAGATGGCATGAGATCGACTGCTAGCGTCATGAACGTGTGTAGCGGCTGTGATGCGGTTAGCGATGCCCTCCTCAAGCAGATCCACTGCTTGCTTGTAGTCGGTCACTACATGCTGAGAAAGACCTATGATAAACACATAATAGCATCATCATCATCCTTTCCACAATTTGAGTCACAGATACTCTCTTCCTGCCTGAGAATGACACTCAGATTACTGTAAAAGGAACAAAATCAGGAAGAGAATGCTGCTGAATCCTCTTTTAATATAAAGTGGACTGTGGTGCTAAAACATTTACTAATTGGTCTGTTATGGTGTATGGGTCTGAGTTTAGCCTCACTTTATATGTATATGTGCGTACAGTGACCACAACTTTTCAAGCAAAACATTTACATTATACTTTCATTTGTTAGGTTTTAAATTGTAATATATGTATAATATATACATATTATAATATAGTTCTGGTCGGGAATTAGCCAAACAGTTCAAAATAATTGAAAAAAACAGAACAGTTATGAGAAAAGGTATGTATTTTGTTATTTTATGCTAGGATTTAATTCAACCTTTTCAAGTATCCATTATGTCCAAATACTTTTTGGAGTTACTGTGTTTACATGTTTGAGAAAGACATCTGGTCAATACACAATGCCTTTCTACTCCGCTCCAAGCAGCCACATGGAAGTGAGGTCACTTCCTTTGCTGCACTGGGCTTTCTCCTAATACACACAATGACTGGATGTTGGACAAGGAAGAGAGAGAGAGCAAAAAAAGAGGAGAAGCAGATACAGTCCTACAAGTTGGCTACTCTCAACACAAGCTGTGGTGGGAACTGAGGGTGTGTTCACACTTGTGGTTCGGTTCTCTTGGTTCTTTTGGTCCGGACAAAAAAAAGAAAACAATACATTTAGTCCTGGTTCGCTTAGCGTTTACACTGTCATTTTAAGACTGAACCTAAAGAAACAAACAAAAAAAAAATATATATATATATATATATATATATATATATATTGTGACGGAACATTTTGACCAGCTGAGAACTCGTGAAAAGTTTATAAAATGTGTAAAGGAGTCAAAACAGCTGCAGGAATTCCTCCGTAGCACACAAATAAAGATCTGCTGCTAGGAGACGGTGTTTCTGACGCCTGTACCGAACTGTGATGGGCAACATTGAGAGATCCGTGACTATGATGAGAAAAAACAGGTATGCTTCAGCATTCTGTCCTTTTTAAGGGCCCCATCTTGTGACATTACATCCTGTTTTTGGTTAGTTTAGATGTCTTTGGTCTGTGTTGCATTCATATTTCGGTTGAACCGCACCAGCGATTGTTGTGGCGAAACTTTACTGCCGTACCATGAGTGCAGCAGGCGTAATGATATGACGCAGCGCCGGAAAATAGCCCCCAGCTCTATTGACGGAAGGTAGCCTATTTTCAGGCGCTGCGTCACATCATTACGCCTGCTGCACTCATGGTACGGCAGTAAAGTTTCTTGATTATTACGCAGGAATGAGAGTATAGTTCCTAGCCATATCAGCCTAAAAAAATCGCAACTTTACATTTTTCGTCGGTCTTAGTACACGATGTAACTACAGAAGAGTCAAGTTTTAAATAGGAAAAATATCGAAACTCTTTGGTGATTTTTGTTTGAGAACTGCTAATGGTCTTGTCCACTTCAATGATGTATGCTAAGCTATGCTAAAAGTGGTACCGCCAGAACCGGAGATCGGCTGAATGGATTCAAAAACGGTAAAACTCAACAGTTTAACTCTGGGGGAGTTGTAAAATGAGCCTGTTTCCAAAAAAAGTGGAGTATCCCTTTAAGGGCCCCATCTTGTGACATTACATCCTGTTTTTGGTTAGTTTAGATGTCTTTGGTCTGTGTTGCATTCATATTTCGGTTGAACCGCACCAGCGATTGTTTGGACCCATCTTTTCAGCATCTCAGTCCGCTTGTTTGGTACGCACCAGGGTTTGGATGGCAGCATTCACATTTATTTACATGAACCGCCATGACAGAGCAATCGCACCAGAGTTTGTTTTAATCGAACCAAACCTGCCAAGTGTTAACACACCCTGAGTTACAAATGCAAACAGTCAGAAACGAATAACTTATGTACACAATTACTTCTTTAATAAAAATATACAACCATTCATTAAACGTTGTAACATAGTGAGCGCTTTCCTTGTGTTTTCATAAGCGTAGGTTACAAGAGATATTTTGACTTCGTTTGAGGGGATTCACCAGACTTTACCAGTTTTGTTCGTTCTACAACAAATTAGCTTGAAAGCCATTTAAAGTTTGCCATGTGAACACTCACCCTGCACGTAGGGCCCCTTCTCTGGGTGTTCTCGAACCCTCAGGGGTGCTGGCTTCTTCTGCTCCGCACCTCTTAGCAGATCACGGACACGCTCATTATAAATCTCTAAAAAACTGAGAGGGAAAACATAAGGTTGTGATTTGCTTTCGCTTACAGGCATTTTTCTTCATTCTCAGCATATGTTTGTTGGTACTGTTGCGAAAGTGTCAAAGGAAAAGAAACCAAGGGTTTTCCTCTCACCTTATTTCAACTCTACAGCTCTGTCCATCAGTAGATTCAAGTTCAGACCTAAAAAGACCCTTAATAAATGATAAAAAAGGATTGTTCTGTAAGAAAACATTCAAAGATAACTCCATGGATAATGTAAAGTGGCAGTGCTGGTAAATATATGTCATTATTAAAGGGATAGTTCACCCAATATAAATGAAAATGCTGTCCTCATTTACTCACCCTTATGCCATTCAAACTCAGAAGAATCTCATTCATCTTCAGAACACAAATGCAGATATATTTATTTAAAACTGAGAATTTTTTCATCCCTCCACTGAAAGTCCACAAAAGAAAAAATTGAGGCTTCAAAAAATCATAAAAGTAATCCATCTGAACTGAGTGGTTTAATCCAAGTCTTCTGTCTACAATTGATTTTTATGATCATTGTTCAACACACATCATTGTCAAGCAAGCTCATTTGATCTTCCATTTTCTATTTAAATAGTCCATTACTTCAAAAGACATGCTTAAAACAGGTTGATTTATATGGATTACTTTTCCAATGTCTTCTTTATCAACTTTTTGAAGTATCAACTTTGGTTGCATAGACTTTCAATGGAGGGACAGAAATATATTCAACTGTATTTTGAAGATGAAAGAAATTATGGCCTTGTTTCACAGACAGGGCTTAATTAAGTTAAATTAGGACATTTAATTAACTTTTTAAAATTTCCCTCAGAAAAAAACATTACTGGTGTGCATCTTACTTGACAGATCCTTGGTGTCAGCCCAATGGAGTCCTGCAAAGATGAAGAAGACATAATATTTAGGTTGAAATAAAGCTTCATCAATGACTTTATCTCATGCTAGTGCTGTTACTCACCGGAGTACCCATCATGGTGTACGTTTTCCCTGAGCCCGTCTGTCCGTACGCAAACAGACACACGTTATACCCCTCTGAAGCCCCAGACAGGACACACACACCCAGGTCCTGAAACACCTAGAGGAGACGGCACACTTTTTTAGACAAATTTTGTTAGGTTAGTGCAAAACCTGCCTGGATCTCAAGGTGTTGAAATTCTTGTTCTGTGTACTTTGAATGAGTTTGTTGAGAGAGCGTTATTGTTGATCCATGTTTGTTTGAGAGAGAGAGAGCCAACCTGGTCTTTGAAGGTTACCTGCGTATGTTTGTGTATGTTTAGAGCGAAGAGAATGTGCTGTATCTGTGTTTGCTTGAGACCCTCAGAGCATGTGGAGATCAAGCTTTTGCCTTTTTAACTGTAAGGAGAGGAGAAATGAAAACACAGAGACCAACTCCTCTCTCACCAGCCCCACTTGGACTGCTCTGTCTATTTTCCTCTTTCTCTTCCTTCAGTTTGTTTTTCTTCAGAATTCATTGAACTCCTGTGTCTAAACGAAATCTCCTTGACAGCATGTTGTCCATCTCAGCGCTACGCTGGCATTTACACTGTTTATGTTACACTTCATAAGACACTGACACATGCCAGTCTGACATGTTAAAAAAGCACACCATATCAACCACCCCCATTATGTATAGTAGAGTAACTGTGTAGATGAGTCATTTAAGAGGCATTGTACACTGTTAAACTGCCATTTTAACAGAAAACAACTTGCAGCTGTGGTTGCCAGAATAATTCTGTATAAATACTAATTAATTCAAAATTAATTCAGCCCTTTTTCTGCTACTAAAATCTGTTTTGTACCTTTAACATATACTGACATCCAACACCCACACAGTAGCTATATTTCCATCCAAAGTTGTGAATTTAACTTGTGCGCAAAATTGGAATAACGCACAAAACATTTGAGCACCATCCAGTGAGCCGAAAAGAACAAATTCACAACTTCCTGATAAACTGGCGCTAAATATCACTAATAATAAAGTAGGAGAAGCCACTGTATATAATCATTTTCGTATTTAATAAATGACTTGCGTCTCAGAGCGCGCAGACGAAAACGATTTTCTATCTCGCTTTCGGAGGCAGATGCTGCTGTTTGGGAATGTATAGAGAGTTCTGGGTGGGAATTATACCGAACCACTTTTTGATGACAGACTTTACTCAGTTATTTCGAAACAACCAAAACAGCATTTCAGATACTGTGCAACAAGGTCAGTCCACTGGTTAGGTCTAGTTGTCATCCCATCACGCAAAGTCACATGATTTTTTTTGATGCGCATCGAGGAATTTTTTCGGTAAATGTGTTTTCATCATAGCTCATGTACATGTTTTCTTATCAGATAAAACATTTATTCGCATACATTTTTTATGTACATTTTTAGAATTTATGCGCATCTTGGTGTTTCCATCCAGCAGTTTTATGCGATATCCCAAAGTGTGCATAAAAATTGTGGATGGAAACATAGCTAGTGTCATACGCAAATACAAAATACCATCACAGAAATGACAGTAAAATAACACAATAAATATTAATTTAACAACATAAGATGTAACATAAAACCCTAAAGTGGGTTAACAATAAACTGATAACAATAAATGAAGAAAAACCATAAAATGTGAAGTGTCACATCGGAAATTCAGGGAATATCAGTTTACGGGGTTTAAGTTGATTTGCTCTTTTTTTCTTCAAAAAAAAATGGTACATAAGGTTTTTTTTACTGTAAAATTATTTGAAATGTAAGGTTAGATTTATTACAGTTTTTCTCATTTATAATAAGGAAACTTACTGTTAACCAAGTAACAGATTTTAATTGTTGCATTTTTAGTCATTTACAGTTAAAATTACAATTTGTTTTACACTGTAGGCCTCAAAGTGAAAGCACGTACACACTGTATGTTTATCAGCTAACACATGAGAAACAAAGCTAAATCTGAAGCTATTTGAATGTCCAGTATTTACTCAGTAATAGCACTGTAATGTGTTCTTTAAACAGCCAACTAACAAAGGAGGTGTACTAATTGCAAACAACAAGGATAATGACTAACTACCAAACGTTTGTTTTTCATACACTCTTGTCTATCTTCATGAACTTTCAAAAGAATAACAAAACTAAACACATAAAATACATCTTTCTTTGTGTACTACAGGTGTGGGAGAGAGAAAGTCATTTGACCTTCATGTCCACTGAAAACCCAGTGAGTCAACAAAACAAGAGACTCTCTCAGGGTATTGTAACCCAGGTATGTATTTGGCAGAGATGAGAAGAGTCCTGGGGCCAGGCCGGTCTCTGTGTAGGGTGTGAATGAAGGCTAATTGGGATGCTGTCTGCAGGGAGAGTGGATCAGCATCTAGCAGCCGCTTCTGTCTGACTTACTCTAATTATCCTGAGTTCCATTCTTCAGCTTGAAAGAATCAGTGAGGGAGCTTGTTAGACAAGTCCATCTTAACTCACTCTCCACTGAACTCAGCTCATGTTAGATGCTTTTCAATGTCACAGCACTCTCTTTTTAATTTGCTCTCCCTGTCACTACTGGACTTTAGCCAAAAGCACTCTCAAGTCTCAAACAAATTCTTAAACGGCATTATATTAGTCTTTATGGCTGACGTCATGACATGGGCTGTGTTCGAAATCGCCCCTACATTATCCCACTAATATAGTCCACTTGAAGGAGTGAGTGAATTCGGACTGCCGCTTTTTTTATCGTTTGTGCTTGTTTTTAATAATCATTTGAAACTTTGCAAACTGGTAATTCCAGTAGTAATGAAAAGATTTATCGGTAACACTTTATTTAAGGTGACATAGTTACACGTTACTACATAGTAATAACAGTATGTTATGCATAATTACAAGATACTAACCCTAAAACAAAACCTAACCCTAACCGTAAATCTATAGTAACTGCATGTAGTTAATTAATATTACTCAGTACTTATTTGAGCAAGTACAGTGTAACTACGTCACCATAAAATAAAGTGTAACCGATTTATCTTGTACACCGTCACAGAAAATAGCATGTATAAACCTTACAATGCGGAAATTCATTTGGCGTGACCCTCACAGAGAATTATGGGTATTCTCTAGCCGTTGAGTGCACACCGGTTGTACACATTATTGGGGTGTATTATGGGATTTTAATGAGTGCACTCGATAACATCCACTATGGTTTCGGATATTACTACAAATGCCTGTACCCTCAAATAGTGCCCTATTTAAGGGTATGGGGGCGATTTCAAACACAGATGTAATTTGTCTGACTACACTAAAAGCAAAACTTGCTCACTTGTGCTCCTAATTTAAAAACAATTCAAAAGTAAAAAATGTAAGTGTAGATTCTTTAGAGATGGTCCCACAATATAACATGCACAAACAGGCATGAGAAAATGGAGATGATCAATTATGACAAAATTCAGAAAAATAATGTGTGTCATGACAAAGAAGTTTACTTTGACATTTAATTTTAATATTTTCAGTTTATTTGATAGACTGCAAAAAAGGCAGCTCATGTTAAACGGTTTCACTGTGTAAACATTAATACACAAAAAACACAATGACAATTAATATTATTAATACTATGAATAATAATAAAACAATTAAAAAAAACTGTAAAAATTAGTAAAGAAATGTAGTACTTTAGTAGTAGTTCTATGTCAAATAAAAACAGTATTAATGATGTTCATAATATTAATAATAATAATAATAAAACTTAAAGACTTTGGCCAAAATGGAATTAAATCCCCCTCTAAGATTATGTGTGTGCATGCAATTATGAATGTGCGCATGTGTACAGAGACACAGGAAACCTTGGACAAAAGCATCTGATGTTTGCTTTCCTCCTTTTTCCTCCTCATACCACAAACAAAAACAAATGTACTTCTGGTCACAATGCTAGAGGAAAGCTGAATTTAGAGTTGATCCTGGACGGGAAGTTGTCCAGAAGGTCAGTGCTTTAGGCAACATGTGATCCCAAAGACCCCTTTGAGGAGATGGTCAGTCTGGGAGGGGCAAATCCAAAAGTGGGGCAGTGGAAAGGAAGTCTCAGGCGGACTTAATTATGGGAGATGACGTCTTTCAATAACAAACAACACCATCATGGGTTCAGTCTTGGCTTCTCAGTGAAAGAGTTTAAAGGCCTTGGTCAAAGACTCTAAAAAGGAGGCTAAAGCAGGATGCTTTAGGACGAATAATACACGCAGAAAAGAAGCATGGATATGAAAGGTTGAAGGGAAACTCCACTCCATTAAAAAGCTGTTAGTTTGTAATACACCCACTTTTAAAATCCTACGGCCTGTAATCAGAGTTTGGAGCGCTACAGTGAGGAGAGGCTCTTTAATGTGGCTTTCTTAATAGCCACCTCTCGAAAACTCCTTGTTTCTTGTGATATCTCATGGGAGTGCCAACTGAAGCCCATCCAAGGCAAGGGCCGTCCCAGACCACAGACCAATACGTCAGTCCCGCTTTTATACAGAGAGAGCACTGGGACAGAAATACTGAAACACATGGTTTACATTGAAGGGACTTCTCAGCTTTGCCATCACATGAATAAATTAGATTTAAAAATATATTCGGATAGAAAACAATTTAAATAATTATAATAAATATTTCACAATATTTCTGTTTTACTGTATTTTTGATCAAATAAATGCAGCCTTGGTGAGCATAAGAGTTTTTTTTTTTTTTTTTTTACATTTAAAACTGTACTTAACTTTTGAACGGTATAGTGTATGTAATATATAAGTAATAAATATTACAAATTTCAAATACTAAATCATCACTGCAAAAAAACAAATGCAAGATGAAAGAGAGCGTTGACCACAACTGTAAATGTAGAAATTAACAGCTTGGACATTGTGCTAAACATCTTTTTTTGTGTTCCATGCAAAAGAGAGAGTCATTTTTGTCATTTATGTTATTGTTGCTGACATAGAAAATCCAAATGCTGTATTCACAAACCTAGGAATAACAACAACTAGACTTGTTCTCACTGAGATATTTAATGTAATGACTCTGAGATCCTGTTTATAGCTGCATGCGAACTGTAGGGAAAGCTGGGTTAAATGGGTGGTGGAGGGGACTGTGGGAGAGAGAGAGAGAGAGAGAGAGAGAGAGAGAGAGAGAGAGAGAGAGAGAGAGAGAGAGAGAGAGAGAGAGAGAGAGAGAGAGAGAGAGAGAGAGAGAGAAAGAGTCACGGAGCTGATTGGCAGGGGTTCAACTCGCTACACGATTGTCATACTTTCACAGACATTATGTGGGTCAAATTTGCAAGGGGAGGGAAGGAGGTCAAGGGATTCTGAGGGCTACAGAGACGGCCAACAGAAAGAGCTAAAGAATGAGAGAGAGAGAGAGAGAGAGAGAGAGAGAGAGAGAGAGAGAGAGAGAGAGAGAGAGAGAGAGAGAGAGAGAGAGAGAGAGAGAGAGAGAGAGAGAGAGAGAGAGAGAGAGAGAGAGAGAGAGAGAGAGAGACTGGACTTGAGTTTCAAACAGGAACGCCAAGACACCAACTGTTGATGCAATTAGCCGATGGAGCAAAAACTAAAGGATTGAAGAAAAAGACCCAAAACCAAAGGAGTTTTTCTACTCCCATTCAAATAAAGGTTCTTCCCATCGCAGCTGTTCTTATGAGGGTAAATTACTTCCACAGCCAGCAGCGTGATTTAAAGTCCATGCTACAGTTATGGAGAGGTACATACACTACTGTTCAAAAGCTTGGCGTCTGTAAAATGTTTTAGGTTTTTAAAAAGAATACTCTTGTGCTCACCAAGGCTGCATTTATTTGATCAAAAACACAGTAAAAAAAAAACAGTAATATTGTGAAATATTATAATAATAATTTCAATTTTCATCATCATTACTCCAGTCTTCAGTGTCACATGATCCTTCAGAAATCATTCTGATATGCTGATTTGGTGCTTAAGAAACAATTCTACTTATTATTAATGTTGAACAAACAGTTATGCTGCTTACTATTTTTTTCAGGATTCTTTCTTGAATAGAAAGTTCAATTTGAAAGAAATCTTTTATAACATTGTAAATGCGTTATTTGTCACTTTTAAATCAATTTAATGCGTCCTTGCTGAATAAAAGTATAATCAAAGAATTTCTTTGTAAAGAAACATGTTAATTTGTGCGTCACTGAAAAAATTAGATGGTAGACGTACGTGGTAAGTCTGTGTGTAAAGATGTTTTGTGCAAATTTTGTTCATGCCACTCACACAGAAACCCAGAAATACCAAGAGCATAATAAAGTCGTGCACTGTATCGAAAAGGAAAAGAGGGAGGGGAGAGAGAGAGTGATAAAAAGGGAGGGTAAAAAAAAAAACACACACAAAGCTGACTTCACTTGGAAAAGAAACCCAGCATTGTGCTCCAGCTCTGGACCAATGACGTCTTAGTGCAATCTGTATGTGTAAAATCATTTACTAAAGCAGCTGTGCTGTTGGCAAGAGCTAAAGTGACCCCAGTGCGCTTCACCTTCTTCTACTTTACACTCTTATCATTTGTTTATGTCTATGTCATCTCAATCCTCTCCAATAATATCATTATTTGAAGCTTTGAAAATGAACCTAAGAAAATAGAATAGATTTAAAGGGCACATATTATGGAAAACATCATTTTCTTTACTCTTTACTTTTAGTCTGGACACTTTTTGATTGAAGTCTGCATGAAACAGAAATTTACCCTGTGTATTTTCTAAATGCATATTATTGATCTTATTGTGAACAATTCATCCATGCATTTTTTTTTTATTGTATTTTTTCATGCCGGACTTCTCCGATCCTTTTGTCCGCATAAACCCAGCCCCTTTCTTACAATTGACTGCAAGCTTGGATTCAGATCTGTCTCCATCCAATCAACAACTGATGAAATGAACCAAGTCCCCTCATTTTTCCAGATAATCACAATATGGAAGAAATGATCTGTCGTTACTTCTGTTTCATAATGGATGAATTTCCATGATCTTTCCAGTCATTTGTGATTACTGAATTTTTAAAACCGTTTTAAGAGTGATTCAATAATAAATCATTCAGACTGATTTGTGAATCTGTTCAACTGACTCATTAAAAAGAACCAACTCAAAAGAATGATTCACTCACAAATGATTATGTTTATGATGTTACAAAAGTGAGGGTTATACTCCAAAGCTTTAAAGATGGTTAAGATGCTGTTTAATCCAGCACCCAGTAATGAATTCAGGATGTGATGAAACCTTGCCCTCACAACAGCTGGCTTCCATTTCTCATCTTTATCTATTCTGCTCCAAGGCCTGATCCTCTTCTCTGTCCTCCTCTCAGCCCTCTGTGCTCCATTTTCTCTTCACACATGGAAATATACAGATGAACATGTTCCGCTAAAGACAACCACCAATCTTTTAGCCACTAAAACAAACATAGGCTAGTATCTTCCCACATGCACAGATAGAAGGGAGCAGGGAGGGGCAGCTGGATCCTAAAGGGAAGAAATATGGGAGAAGTCGGAGAGAAGGAGCGGGGCTGGTTTTCCCTCCACTGAGGCGTCTCTGGAGACCCCACAGGATGGAGAGACTCCAATATCATTTTGTTGCTTGCAGCCTTAGAGAACAGCACTTCACAGAAAGTTATAATTAAAGAGTAACGTGAGACTTCATGAGACTCTTTTAAACTAAATTAGACGGAACAATTCAGATGTCAGCAATGTGTGCAATTTGAAATGAAGACGGCATTTACTGACTTTATTAAGTGAATATTTAAATAATAATAAAAAAGTAGTGAACAGAGAAATGCATTTATACTGGCTGTGATGTGGTCAGACGTACCCATGTAAAGATTTACATGCTAACCAAATTTTCATTCAAAATCCTTCATCTATTGTTACTATAGTAAAACTGTGGTAACTTGGTATAAGCTCTTAACTTAATTAAGAAATGAAAGTCTGCGTGAAATGAAAGTTGACTTTAGCTAGCAGTAAACTGGTGGTTGGAGGAAAATGGTAAACTTCAGTTTTGATGCGTACACTTAGCGTATGCGTACAGCTGAATCTGTAGTCTTTCGAAGTATACTGTCCGTCCAGCGTCAGGGACTTTCCAGAAGTTATGAGCAATATAAAAATTTCTTTGTACTCGTTTTTTGACTGTCAATGTGACAATGACTTTGGCCAGTGTTGACACGTTGTCAACAAACTGATTAGTTTAAAAAAAATTCAAGCTGTATATTAGAGCTGAGTGTACAGAGTTTGCACAATTAGAAAAATCTGTGCTTCTCTGATAAATTGTTTACTGGCATGAGAGCGGGACAACCTGTCACTCACATGAGATCACAGCAATAGCAAACCACAACAGTCCAAAGATCAATTTTCGATGGACAAAATCAAGTCCCACCCTACAGCTTTCACTTGGGATACACTTTACAATAGGAAAGAAAAGACTATCACAACTTCAGTTTCATGCTAACTAAAAAAAAAGTAAATAGGGCCAAATTTGATCCCACAGTGTCTACACTGGACACAAGCGCAATGTGATGCGACAGAATCAAAATGAACCCATTAAAGCAGTAACTGTCTACACTGGATGCAGTCCATTGAGTCAACTATACAGCAAGCCCCGTTCCATTTCTGAAATACTCCACATGCTTGCACTACTTTTGCCAACAGTACAAATATAGATTTTGAGTTTTTGATTTGACGCGTTTAGTGTAGACAGCCTTAAAGGCAGAGTAGGTGATTTGTTCCAGAAATTTTTTTTGTTATGCTGGTTAAAAGTCTCTTCCCATCCTGATAGCATTCACTAAGGTACGTGGTCTAAATGTATAATTTATATGTATTTATATTGACTGTGGGAGGCGTGGGACCATAAAATGTTCGTCCAAACACTGCAGTCGGTCCGATGTCCTACCTGCCTGTTAACATAGGTATTTTTATACCTCTGCGCATCCTGCTCGCACAGAAATCACACGTCATCAACTACTGTAATTTGGAAGAGATGGAAACCAGAGACGTTATACTCTGAGCGGTTCATGACTCAAATTTATGCGTTTCAATGGCAACACTATCAACGGTGAAATGAACCTGCAGCAGACAGGTGGTACAAGGTCAGTGCTCTTTAAGTTGTTTATGTTCATTATTATTGTAATGTTATGTGCTTTGAGATATGAGGTAGTTTATTGCTGTCTCATGAGATGCTTTTGTTTGCTCCCTGTTGTGTGTTCATGTGCTTTGAAGGAGACGTGGCTTTGGAGACGCTCTGAAGGGAGGGTGGGATCTTATGCTTTCAAAGCTAGTTCGGTATTGCTAGCCTCTCCAAAAAAGGTTTCACGGCACGACGCAAGCTCACAGAGTGTGAGCTGATCACTGAGCACGCATGATGATGAGATTGTCTGGAATTTCTTGTTTTATTATTTATTTTTTGCTTCAGATGGACACCCTCCCACAGGACTCCAAAAAGAGGTCAGTTTCTCTCTTCCTGACCAGACCCAGCAGGCCGCCTAAGGAATGCAAGCTCCAGGCCTCAGCAGTAAAACTCTGACTGGGCAAAATTGAAAGAGAGGAAGCGAGTAAAGAGAAAGAAAAGTGTTGAGCAGACAAGGGCACGTGGGCCATCACAGCTCATTCTTTCATACAATGCGGACAAAGACACTCTGAAGGGAACACCAGGGCGGGACCGAGGAGACGATTCACTCTCTCGGTCTCTCAAAAGGACAAAGGAAAGATACAGTTCACTTGTTTAACAGTAAACTTGGTTAACTGTGAGTACTGTGTATATGAGATCCATGCTTGTTGTTGATCTGAGGTTTGTGAGAACTTTTTTGCTGATTTTTTGCAGTAGTCAATTCAATTTTTGTTAAATCAATGGTATCTCATTGTTTCAATATCCCACTCCACACAGCTGTATATTAAACATCAAATATGTTCTGATTGGCTGTCAGTTTGTCACTTCCACTTGTTAATCAAATAAAAGGTTTATTGAGTTAAGGCCCGTTCACACCAGGAATGATAACTATAACAACATAGTTTTAATAGATGTTCCCTATAATGAGAATAGGGAAGTCCACACCACAAATATAATGATAAGGACACAGAGGAATGATATCATTGAAATCACTTTTGGAACGATTATTTTTCAGCTGATGAATGGAAAAAACATTGACACGGAGCCAATCAAAATTCACCCAACTTTAAAGTGCTTGAGTAGATATCATCCATTTGGTTGGACGCTAATAGTTATCGTTATAATTAACTTTATAGGTATTGTTCTTGGTATGAATGACCCTTTAAAAGTAAGTTAAGTAAGCACATGAACACAAAGACTTCCAGCTACACAAGGTCTATTTCACGCAAACAAATGTTTTTAAAATACTTCATAATGCAATGTACAAAGTACAAATATTCAATGTATTAAAATCACCCCAATTCATATGAGGTGTTGATTAGGTCTACACAACATTTGCGTACTTGTATAGAGTGTGTTTCTGTAATCGTCCAGCCAATAGCACACCCACATACAAGTTAAAATGAACTAAATCTCAGATTAAGTAGGGAGGTGAAGACTCCCTTCACAGAGATGATGTAACATCTTCTAAGCAGTGTTTTGATTCTGCAGAAGGATAATATTTACTTATCTTTTCCTGGTGGGTCAAGGGTGTTGATTACACTTGCGCTTTTTTTTTATTAGTCCTCTGGTTCTCATGCACTAGCCCCCACCCATGACACAGGACACACACAATCTCATCAGCGTGTCATCAACATCAGCAGCACAGATGCAGTAAACAGTCGTGAGAGTGGAAGCCTACCTCCTCTTGTGATGCATAGTTGGGAGCCGCTGGATCCACAGACCAGTAGCAGTAATCAAACCCAAACTCCATCAACTTCTCCCTGGAGTCAGCCAGTCCCTCCGACCGCCCGTCCAAACGTCCCTCCAACTATATAAAGGGAAAAAAAGAGTGATAAATGGGAGGTGGTTAGCAGGATAAACTAGATTTGTACATTTTCTGAAGAGCGGTGCTTCCTCCCGGCCACAGTACTGTTATGGGGTGCGCTTCCTGTACACTGATGTAACTCGCTGCTTAACCACCATATTACGATGCGTCATTGGAGAAACGAACTAGCTAGTAACGACTGTTTCCCAAAACTGTAGTAATTTTGTCACACATCCAACGTTCAAACCATGTTGGTTCAACAACATATACACTCACCTAAAGGATTATTAGGAACACCATACTAATACTGTGTTTGACCCCCTTTCGCCTTCAGAACTGCCTTAATTCGCGGTTGGACTATTGCAACTCTCTCTACTTTGGCATACCCAAACAGTCTATTGCGGGTCTCCAATTAGTACAGAACACTGCTGCAAAGTTCCTCAAAAGAAAATGGAAATTTTATCATGTTTCACCTATCTTAAAATCTCTGCATTGGCTACCTGTGCATTTTAGAATCGAGTTTAAAATTATTTTATTTGTTTTTAAATCCGTAAATAATCTGGCACCGAGCTATTTGTCTGAGCTACTCTGCCCACACAACCCCACACGAAACCTGAGGTCTGGTGATCAGAGACTTCTGTCTGTCCCCAGATCTCGGTTAAAGAATAGAGGGGACAGAGCCTTTGCTGTTGCTGGCCCTAGGCTGTGGAACAGCCTTCCGGTTTACATCAGAGCTGCTCAATCTGTAACTGTTTTTAAATCCTCTCTTAAAACCTTTTTTTTTTTTTTTAGCTTTTAATTCATTGTGAGCTTCTGTCATGAATGTGTGGTTTGTCCTTGTTCTTTATCTTGTGTATTGTTCAGCACTTTGGTCAGCCCTGTTTGCTGTTTTTAAATGTGCTATATAAATAAATACAAACTTGAAACTTAATTCTACGTGGCATTGATTCAACAAGGTGCTGAAAGCATTCTTTAGAAATGTTGGCCCATATTGATAGGATATCATCTTGCAGTTGATGGAGATTTGTGGGATGCACATCCAGGGCACGAAGCTCCCGTTCTACCACATCCCAAAGATGCTCTATTGGGTTGAGATCTGGTGACTGTGGGGGCCATTTTAGTACAGTGAACTCATTGTCATGTTCAAGAAACCAATTTGAAATGATTCGAGCTTTGTGACATGGTGCATTATCCTGCTGGAAGTAGCCATCAGAGGATGGGTACATGGTGGCCATAAAGGGATGGACATGGTCAGAAACAATGCTCAGGTAGGCCGTGGCATTTAAACGATGCCCAATTGGCACTAAGGGGCCTAAAGTGTGCCAAGAAAACATCCCCCACACCATTACACCACCACCACCAGCCTGCACAGTGGTAACAAGGCATGATGGATTCATGTTCTCATTCTGTTTACGCCAAATTCTGACTCTACCATCTGAATGTCTCAACAGAAATCGAGACTCATCAGACTATAGGCAACATTTTTCCAGTCTTCAACTGTCCAATTTTGGTGAGCTCTTGCAAATTGTAGCCTCTTTTTCCTATTTGTAGTGGAGATGAGTGGTACCCGGTGGGGTCTTCTGCTGTTGTAGCCCATCTGCGTGTTGTGCGTTAGGGGTGGGAATCTCTAGGCACCTCACGATTCGATTCGATTACGATTCAGAGGGCTGCGATTCGATGCTAAATCGATTATCAGAATCTTTTTTTTGTGTGTGTGTGACTATAAATACTTTGCTTTAAAAGTACAAAGTAATGACCCATAAAGAATTAACGTACAATATATTTTATTAACATTGCAAAGAACCAACAGGAAAATACATGTGTGTCAGAACTAGCAGCAGCATATTTGTAGTAAATTAATAATATAACAACGACCGGTAACGTTACAGCCGAGTGTTTTTCCTCCTCTGGCTGGAAACGTGTCATTTGGCTTCATGTGTCTTGTTTCCGAAATATTTTAGTTTTACTCTACAAAGCTTACAACTAGTGTGGCTCTTGTCCAGCTCCTTTCCCCCTTCAACTTCAGAAGCCAAAATATTTCCACACGTCAGCTTTTAACGAGGAGGGTGTTTGGATTTGGCGCTCAGCCATCGCGTCCGCGTCTGTTATGTGCACGCCACAGACGGCCCGGCCACTGCACTTCCGCGCTTCAGAGTTCCGTCTTTCGCGTTCCGTCAATATTACGTTATTATAAATATATATCTTAAACATTTTTTTTTTTTTTTGAACATCGATTTTTGACAATTGTGAATCGATTCAGAATCGTCCACGTCCGCATCGCGATGCATCTAAGAATCGATTTTTTCCCCCACCCCTATTGTGCGTGTTGTGGCTTCACAAATGCTTTGCTGCATACCTCGGTTGTAACGAGTGGTTATTTTAGTCAAAGTTGCTCTTCTATCAGCTTGAATCAGTCGGCCCATTCTCCTCTGACCTCTAGCATCAACAAGGCATTTTCGCCCACAGGACTGCCGCATACTGGATGTTTTTCCCTTTTCACACCATTCTTTGTAAACCCTAGAAATGGTTGTGCGTGAAAATCCCAGTAACTGAGCAGATTGTGAAATACTCAGACCGGCCCGTCTGGCACCAACAACCATGCCACGCTCAAAATTGCTTAAATCACCTTTCTTTCCCATTCTGACATTCAGTTTGGAGTTCATTAGATTGTCTCAGGACCACACCCCTAAATGCATTGAAGCAACTGCCATGTGATTGGTTGATTAGATAATTGCATTAATGAGAAATTGAACAGGTGTTCCTAATAATGATCTTTAGGTGAGTGTATGATGTTGATGCCATGCAGTTGGTGGAGGTAAAACTTCTGCTAATTATTTGGTTAGAGATTGAATTCATGTCAGATTATTGCTGTAAATAATGACTAATTCGCCATTTCTGTTTTCTGGGGCTTTTTTTACCGATTGATTCAATGGCAACACTATTAACGCAGAAATGAATCTGCAGCAGTCAGGTGGCACAGGTCAGTGCTCTTTAATGATGGGATGAAAGATATAGATTGTACTGCATTATAGCTTGCTTATTTTGCTCACTAATATATTTAACTCCATGTTATACTGACAAGAAACGACGCTTCTAACCACAGGTCGAGAGCTGTAGTTCAGAACACAACTGCGATGCTGTTTGCGAATGTTTGTTGGAACTAGTTTCGGGAAACAATGTTTCTATCAATAGAAATTGCGAACATAGCTGGCTAACACTGGTTCTGAGAAAACGCACCCCTGGGTGGTTGCCAGTGAGGTGTGTTATGCAGTTTCTAGGGTGTTAAGAGTGTTTTTTATGGCATTGCTATGCAGTTGCTAACTCAACAAGCCATGCAATTTAAGGTACATGGTAAAGTGTAATACTCTGGGTTAGTGGTTTATTGAAATCCCCAAGTATGAGCAGTAGTGATATTTAACAACTTCACTAAAACACAAATCATATTACATCACATATAGTCACTGGCGCCAGTGATATCATGTTTTCTGTTAAAATGATTAAAGCGGTTTCACATACTCTTCGTTATCCAGCCAGCCAAGTTTTCTATTATAGCGTTTTCAAATACAACAACACTCATAACAGCTGATAACCATTAATTATGATCACTTCTGATTAAGTGCTGCCACAAACTACATTACAGTCCATTGAGAAAAGTGATTTTTCCATTGAAAGTCTGTTTAGTCCATTTAATCAGTTACTAGGAGACAAGCCCTTTATGTGTTCAATTTTTCTACTAATAATATTACAGCACACTGATGCCAAGAAGCAAGGCTGTGTGCCTGTAGCCTACGCCTGCGATACTCTTCAGTGCACTTAAAGACAACAATTAGGAAGTAGTTAGGCTGGGGGACAAATGACTTAAGCATTTGAGCATGACCTGACTGTCAGCATCAAGTTATTACCCAGATCTCAGCAAACAGATATCACATAAACCTCAGCAGTTTATTCGCCCAGTCAAACAAATCTT
Organism: Rhinichthys klamathensis goyatoka; assembly: GCF_029890125.1. NCBI lineage: Eukaryota > Metazoa > Chordata > Actinopteri > Cypriniformes > Leuciscidae > Rhinichthys > Rhinichthys klamathensis. The sequence goes on from NW_026606581.1 coordinate 2,544,830, forward strand.
CACTGCACAGCGTGTGCATTTGGAGGAGCGTGCAGAAACATGCCCGGGCATCGCCAGCCTATCACCACGACAACGTTACTTTTGCTGCTCTGGTGTGTAATTATTCACAAAATGGCAATCCCGCAGCTGACTTAATGACCTCACAATATGGCCCACAGCTACACTAATGAGCCCTAACATTGCACTCAGCACTGTTATATTTAGGCTCAATAATAATACACAAAATCAGATCTGATTATATGGCCATGCTCCAATACTGGTATCCTGAAACAATATGAAACATAAGTTTACTCCATGCTAACTAGTATTTTCTTCCCACAGCGGCACTGGCAGACCGGCTGAACCATCGTGAGACAGGCGGGAAGAGTCGTCGCAATAAAGAAGACATTTTCCTTTAAGCATGTGGTTTTAAGATGATATGTATTTGCTTGTTAGTGTTGTATACTACTACTACTACTACTAATTAAGTACTTTAACTTCTCAAACTTATCATTTCCACTGGCACAATGTGTTACTGTGATTTTACTGGTATGGCTGTAATTGTATTTTGTTCATTGATGAAATGTGGTTAATATGCTGGTAAATCTGTATATTTTATTAAAGTTCAGCAATGAAATGTAAAAGATTAAACCTGAATAAAGCTGTTGATGTGAACCAATAACTTGTGTTGTTGAATATATAACAGTAAAAAAAAAAAAAAAAAAAAAAAAATAACAGTATAATGCTGTACTTTATTTGACAGTGTGCTTAAAACTAATATAGTCCGTTTTACAGTAATTTTACTGTGGTTTAAAAAACAGAAGTTTGCTGGCTTCTATACAATGGAAGTCAGTGGTCACCAAAACTGTTTGGTTACGACAAGGTTTAACATTTCTTATTTTGAGGTCTGCAAAATGAAGAAAGTCATATCGGTTTAAAACGAGGGAGTTAATGAGGGAGTTAATTATGACATCTATGTGCTGGTTGGGAAAAATGCACCACTTTAGTACTTAACTTTAAAAATCATACTATTGTACATGAAACTGTAGTATGTTCAACGTGTCAGAGCACATGTGTTAAAAGCTAGGCCTTGTCTCTGACAACATGATTTTGTTTCAAGATGGTCATATAAAACCAGATCCTAACTTTTTACTGAAAAATAGATGAAGATAATAATGCATCTGATCTTTCATATTCCCTTGGACCTCTGTATTCTCATTCAAATGTTATATTAACAATTTAAAAGAGGTTCTGTCGACTGACACACATTGGGCTCAAGGCATTCATCAATGTGACTGCCTTCTGGCCCGGGACCCGGGAAGGTGTGCAGCATGAACAAATAATACAATGTCAATTTGTGTGTGTCTCTTATGCTGTTTTAATTTCTGTATGAAGTCTTCCTGTCAGCTTTCCACGCCTGTCTTTTGTTCGTTTATGTGAGGCCATCTTTTCCCTTGAAAACTGTCCTACTTTCTTTAAATAACTAGTGGAAAGCAAGTCTTTGTCTTGCTCGCGTGCTCACAGCAGGTGACCAGATGTGGCTCCTGCTATGTCATTAATCCATTAATCAAGAACTGCAGTATTTCCTGCTTCAGAAGTAAGAAAGTAGGCTATGCATTTGTCTTTACATTTAGACACACATTCTTATTTAAATTTAAATAAAATGTCTATTTTTTCTTATTACATACACTACCATTCAAAAGTTTGTGGTCGGTAAGATGTTTTTAATGTCATTGAAAGAAGTCTCTTATGCTCAGCAAGATCTTTATTTTATCACAAATACAATAAAACAGTATTATTGTGAAATTTTCTATTTTAAAATATTTAAAAAATGTATTCCTGTGATGAAAGGCTGAATTTTCAGCATCATTACTCCAGTCTTCAAATGGACTGCATTTATATAGCGCTTTCACAGACCGAATGGCCACCAAATCGCTTTACATATTGCCTCACATTCACCCATTCACTCACTCATTCATACACCGACGGCGGTGTCAGCCATGCAAGGCGCAATCCAGCTCGTCTTGTTCATGGACACCTCGACACTTGGTCAGGTGGAAGCGGGGATTGAACCACCAACCTTCCAGTTTGTAGACAACCTACATGAACCACTGAGCCACTGCCAGGGTCACATGATCCTTCACAAATCATTATATAGCCTACTGATCTGTTTAATATTTTTGTGGAAACCATCATACATTTTTCAGGATTCTTTGAGGAGGAAAAAAAAAAGAAAAAAAAAGAAAAAGAAAAAAAAAGCATTATTTAATTTTAATGCACCCTTGCTAAATAAAAGTGTTTATTTCTTTAGATAAAAGAATTATGTATACATCTTACTGACCGCAAAATTTTAAACAATAGTGTACATTTTTATTTTATTATTTTGGCCTGTAGTTATCACCGAAACTATTTGGTCCAGAAGCAGTTCATCTTAAAAGTTATCCCACTGATCAGGTTTTGAAGCTCTTTAGTGAAGAATGAGGTGTGGAATGACATTAGAAAGTGTAAGGCAAGAGTGCTGCTTGTTTAGGCATTTGGGGTTTCCAAGAAGAAAGCGATAATTGCATGGTGCTGCTATTTGAATATGTTTATTCAGTTCATACATGCATAAATAAACAACTGAGTAATCCAGCAGGAAGAGAATAATTTTCACTATAAACTTCCTGTCACTGAGATACTGCAAATAGCTGTCTAATCCTGACACTGACTCCTATTACAACAAATACTTCTTTTTTGCTTTCACTATTCATTAATCCCTCCATGTTCTAGCTTGTACTATTCTACACTTCTCATCATAGATATGTATACGTAGATTCCACATTCGACCGCTCCAGACACGGGGGGCGCCCGCCATCTTGGAACGGCCAAAGTGTCGTCACTCACAGTAAGAATCAATGAAGCCGCAACATTGCATAGCTTCTGGTTGTAAAACTACCCTGAAGAAATGGGATAACCTGATCACCTTTCACAGGTGAGAATGTGTTGGTTTGTGTTTTTATATGTATTAACACATATTACAGGTTTTTAAACTATGGTAACTTTTTAATGTTACGTTAGCTAACGCAATTGTCTTGTTGTATTGTGTAAAGGCCCCGATATACTCACGGCGAAGTTCTTTTACGTTCTTCGCTTGGGGTAAAAAGAAGTTTGAAAATCGCGAGCAGCGATATACTGTATCAGATATAGATATTCATACATGCGTCTAACTACAGTTGCAGACTCACAGTCAACTCGCTCTCTCGGCTTTGACCAATCCAAGATGGCAGATGACTTGGGTATTGCGGCCCAAATAAACAGCCGCAAATGAGGCATCTATGTATACACGTCTATGATTCTCATGTGTATTGCCTCTTTAAGATCGCTTCATGTATTCCTCATTAAAGGATCTGCTAAATTAATAAATGTTAATGTAATTTAATGTCAATAACTGGTATTTCTGTGTTTTATAAAAGCAGGTACTTTCTGACACCATAAACTTTTAAACTGAAGGATTTCTCAAAATCTTTCAAAAATAAGGCTCAAAAAATAAATAAACATGAATTTACCTTCACATTTCGGACCCTCACCACTTTGTCCTTCACTTGTACAGCTAACCGTCCTCCATCCAGACTCTCCCTGCAGAACAAAAACAAACAGACTGATATTCAAGACACTGTACAGAGCACTGCTAAGTAAACATTTACAATACAAGCATATTCATTTTCTTTTATATACTAGTTCCTTATTAATAAATGATCACTGTTAAAACACACTAAAAGATCGAGGTGACACCATATCCCAACAAGACGCAATGCGATGAGATTCCAGTGACAAGCAATTTGTCTGTCCAAAACCAGACGTGACGCGACTACTAGACGTGACAAAACCAATCAAAATTACAGCCAATCAGAAGAGCGTGTGGGCGGAGTCTCTCTGCAAACACACTGCAGTTGCAATGAAATAGATAATCAAATTCATAACTATTACTACATCATTTGAACATTATTAAAAATACATACTGAGTGACTGAAACAATCTTTGTCATAGAATGCACTTGTTTGTTTACATTGAGTTGACAGAACATTCTTGTTTCCTTTTATTTATTTTCAAGATCTGAGGTGAATTATCCATTGTTGCTTTCAGTATGGCTATAAAGGGCACGCAAAATGATATTCAAACTAACATTAGATGCTTTTAACATTAAATAAAGTGTATGGATCATTCCTGGTATTCGGTGCCTTTTGGCCATCATAAAATGTAGAAAATCAAACTTAGTTCATTTAAATTATGTAAATAAATTGTGTAGTCATGATAGGGTGATGTAAAACATTTAAAAAATGATTTTGGTCAAACTCAGGATAATTTGATTATTCAAAAGTTTGCTGTATGTACGATTTTTTAAAAGAAATACCACTTTTATTTACCATGGACTGATTAAATTGATCAAGTGACAGTAAAGCCATTAAACAATGTTACAAAAATATTTCTATTTCAAATAAATGCTGTTCTTTTAAACTTTCTAAAAAAAGAATCCTGACAGAAAATTGAATCATGTGCCATGCGGCAAGATTCGTTTCTGCACATAATTTTTTCCCCTAAAGATAACAGACTTAATTTATGTAACTTTTCTGTTTTTATATTGAATGGTTTCAATGACTCCAGGTTAACATTGAGCTTTCTAAAACCCGCAGAGGCATGTTTATTTGGCTGTGATCATATCCAGCCCCATATTCAGACAGGGCAGCAGAGTGAGAGGCCAGGGGTCTGCAGGATTCGTCCGCACAGAGAAGGTCAGTTTTAAATGAAAACAGAGCGCTGAAAAACTCCTCCATGAGACGCACAGCTGAGCTGAAGCAGGTGTGTGAGTGAGCGTGCAGGATATGTGTGTCAGTGTGTGAGAGAGCAGCGAGGACAGCTGTTCAACCTCTCCAGTATCGGGTTCCAGATAAACTGATGCAAGAGAATGAAATCCAGTGTAGGAGCATGGCTGTGTACAAACCTGAAGTCTGACATTGTGAGCAGGCTGGGGAAGGCCTTGTCATTTACACTGCATCCTAAAGCTAAAGTGTGTCATTTTTCAATGTTAAAAAATATGTTTTCTTCCTATCCAGCTCAATGTGCAAACACACACACACATACACACACAACTATAAGCAAGTCACTTGTATGTGGACTTTCGTACTGTGACTCTGTGGCACTTTCAAAACACTGCCAACGTCTATTTCTTGCTCAGTTTGGGGTGGAACAACCTGTTTGTTGTTGATGTTTTTATGTAACCACAAAAACATGAAAAAGGCGGTATATAAATTGAAATCATCAAACATTAAATGAGAAACGAGATATTCTAAACACAAAATAATGAATAATGGCTCAACCAGTAGAGCGTGGCGCGAGAAACGCCATGTTCATCATGGGTTTACTTCCCAGGGAACTGAAATAAAATGTACACCCGTGAATGCAATGTAAGCTGCTCTGGATAAAAGGCAAAGCGTCTTCTAAATGCATAAAAAATGTAAATAATATTTAATAAATTATTATTTAAAATTATTATTAGTGATGCACCGATATGAACATTTTGGCCGATACCGACAACCGATAATTCTTTATATTTGAAAGCCGATAACCGATATATTGGCAGATAAATCTAAATCCAAATTTTAAAATACTTTGAGAGCCTGATTACAAATACAAAGGCTCACCGTTAAAAGCCAAATCATACAGGGGAAAAAATAGGGGGGGGGGGGATACTATGAAAGTCAATGGCTACTGTCAACTGTCTGGTTACCAACATTCTTTAAAATATCTTCTTTTGTGTTTAACAGAAGAAAGAAACTCATACAGGTTTGGAACAATATGAGGGCGAGTCAATGATGACAGTTTTCATTTTTGGGTGAACTGTCCCTTTAAGCAATGGACTCATCCACCGAAGGCTGGGAGCTTGTTATGAAGCTCTTATAGCTTGTGTAGTATATGGGTCTGTTTTACTCTGTCAATGATGAATGAAGGCCCTGTCCACAACCACAACAACCTACCTCGCCTGTCAGTGTGTGTGTGCGCATACTTCTGCCTAGAAATGCTGCATTTTATGACATAGCCTAATCAGTGGAAAGGAAAAATAACTCTCGTTATGAGGAAAGCATGTTTACAGACTTGGATTTCTGTGCCGTTCCCACACAATTCCTGCCATCTCCAGCAATGAGTATTAGTTTGTTTCCAGCTGAATAGCTGAATTCAAAAAGAAGGCAAAAAGAAGTTGTATTTCAAGCATTTGACAAAAGCAAAAAAAGTGCAGAGTCAAATATTTCTAATTCACATGCTCATAAAAACCAACGGCTGCCTATTATAAGGCCATCTTCATTAGCACAATAGTGTTGGAAAGCCATGAAGTCGTCCTTTGTGATGCACGCTTCAGGGAGACTCTTTAAATGTCAAGGCTAGCAGAAACGGCCAAACACACGCACACATCTTTGTGTCTAAATTAAATCTGGGAGGAGTTTCTTTACCCCCCTGTCCAGCACCCACATACTGTAGTAATTTGGCTAATGCTGGAGGGTGGGGCAGTGGGCTCTCATGGGGCAAACTCTGTGTTTGAATACCCCCATTTTTAAAAAGTTAAAGAAAAACACATGCTTTGGATTTTACTAACACAGCATGCATAACATTTGTACTGCAATTTTGTGAAAATGATAAAAACAAGATATTGAAGTCATACAGTACCAGATAAACTTTTGGGGGAGGGGTTTTAAGGGGATTGAATGAGATTTTGGAGATTATAGTAATTTATTATGCACAAAACACATAGTTCTCAAAACAACTAAACATGCACTGCTGATACATTATCTCCATTTATGCACTGCTTTTGCAGGTTTTTGAAGAGGCTATGATTTATTTTTTTAATCTCTGAATTGATGCATGTTAAAACTTAGACATTACATATTAAATACATATGCAATATAATGAGATGTATACAAAGATCAAGCAATGGTTTTTTTTGAATGGCAGCTTATTTGTGTCAGTTGGCTGTCAGCGCAGGCGGTCTATTCCCAATCCCAGACATAGCAACAGTACAACAACTCAAGGATGTTTATGTACTTCATACGACCTCATTCAGCAGTTCTTGTCATGTACTTTTACAATTAATTTCATATAAGATCCATTAAGACTGGTCGTACCTGGAGTTCAGCGGACGGACTCGAATCGCGACTTTCACGTTTGCCATTCGCTTGACACCGGGCGGAGGAGGGAAACGATGAATTGAAGTTCAGCTGTCCGTTAGAGTCCATTTATTAAATGTCTCCACAGCATAGAATTATCCCGAGCAGAGTAGTGAAACCGAATACACGTTTTTCGGGTCATGTTATTGATATCGTCTAGACAATCACAGTCACAGAGCACATTATGAAGCCGTGGCCGCAGTTGAACTGCGCTAAAACTTCCTGCCGTCTCTTCAGGAGGGGGAGATTACGAATCCTACTATAGCGAAGGCTCTGCTCATGAATATTAACAGTGTAACGTGACGTTAGTTCAATAGTACTTCCTGATTTGCTGAACGAGTTAGCTTACTTTGCAAAAGGCGTGGCTTCTAAACATTCATGATTTGTTTACCTGTTTGTTACTAGTCGCTCTGGGAAGGAGCGTTCAGTAGGTCGTTAACATTAATGAGCTCAGCCATCGCCATAGTAGGAAACTAGGGCAAGAGAAACAAAGGCGAAGTGCTCGCCTGAACGCACACGTTAACTGCCTGCCTGTCTCTGCTTTACTCAAACCCCGTGTAGTCATTAAGACAATTGTTTTGAAACAAATCAATATTTTTATTCGGCAAGGAATAATTAAATTGAACAAAAGTGACAAAGAATTACAAAATATTTCCATTTCAAATAAATGCTGTTCTTTTGAATGTCCGAATATGAAAAATTTGAACAAAAAAGGGACTCAGACGTTCACAAAATCACATTTTATTACATTAGATAGGTTTAGAATTATACAGATAATAAAATTGTACAACATGAACAAAGTGCAAATTTTTCACATATATATAGACTAAGAAATGCATACAAACCAACAAGCAGAAAAAACATTAACAAACACTTAATAAATAAATAGAATTTAATGAAAAAGAAGCACAGTGAATGGTCGTTATCATGTTTTACTGCGAGGCAGTATGAGTGAAAATTGGCAAAGCCCTGTTAAAATTTCCCACAAAATGTTTTGAAGATTTATAATCAATGACTGGTCTATCAACTCAGCATTTTTGAGCAGCAAATATTCTCCTTGCAACTAATAATAAATCAGATTTTAAAATATTTTTAAAATCATATATATTGTAGGGTTTAAACATTCTTTCTTTTGTTCAAATATGCATCACTCATTGCCTATTCATACAATAGTGTTTGGCTGTGATTCATGTGTAGAGTTGGTAATGTCGTCACGTGTCCCCCTAGTGGTCATTGAGAGACCTGCAGTATGTCCCTGTGGTTTGGCAGTGAAGGCACTGGGAACTGCGTGGTCAGGGAGAGCTGCTGAAACTTCTCTACAGACTCCTACAACAGCAAATGAGAAAAGCCATCAGAGAGCAATTTGTGAGAATTCCAGCCTTATAACTTATAGCATATGTAAGAAGCTATTACCTCTGGCCAAGATAACGCTGACAACTTTGGCCAGTTGATGCCCACTTCCTCCTCTCCTAAAAGACCTCTCTCTATTAGCTGTCTTATCAGGAACAGGTAGTCAGTCCTCTGTAATATTAAAGGATAAACCACTGTTTAACCAACACTGTTGCTGTCGTCAACTAAAACTAAACCTATTAAAATGGTTTTCAGTAATAATTAAAGCTAAAATAAAATTGTGTATAAATATAAAAAAATGCAAAAAATTAAAAAAAATTAGAAATTTAGTCTATATATATATATATATATATATATATAGACTAAATTTCTAATTTTTTTTAATTTTTTGCATTTTTTTATATTTATACACAATTTTATTTTAGCTTTAATTATTACTGAAAACCAGTATATATATATATATATATATATATATATATATATAAAAAAAAAATGACATTACAAAGTTACTAAAACAAACTAAAATTAAAATGAAAACTGAAAATATTAAAAAAAAAAAAAACACAATTGAAAATATATAATTAAATATTAAAATAGTATATAAATAATATTAAAATAACACTTAAATCACAAAAAACATTTACAGCAATATTTCCACAAACTGCACACAGGATAAGAATGTAACAGCTCGACAAAACTGCATCAACACCACCAAGGTTTGATCAGCGGTTTTACCTCACTATCTGTGGCACTAAAAATGGCAGTCAGGGTGGGTTCACTGTAGAGAAGATGCAAAGGTGGAGAGGGAGCCCGAGTCCACAGAATTAAAAACCTTTCCAGTAGAGCAGGTCTCTTGTTCCCCTCGGCTGAAAACACCAGAGGAAGCTCCCCAGATACTGCACATGGAAACAAACCCAAACAGACACAATAGGGTATTAATCACTTTGAGTATTGACTTCATGTACCATTCTCAGTTTTCCATTAATTGTCCTCTCACCAAGTTTGCAGGCCAGCTGAACAGTACAACGCAACAGCATCTGCTCGACCACAGGAGAGAGGAGCTAAAAAAAAAGACCAGGACACAGGACAGAATTTGTAAGAAAGGTAAACTGTTCTAAATAAAGGACTAAAAACATTGAATGATGTGGATTAAAAGAAAAAGTTGAGTCAAGTTAGTACACTTGGGTAGTATGGGGGGTCTGATTACTTTTCGGCATCCAAGTGTTTGTCCCACTCTGTCCAGCAGAGACTCAATCTGATGAACAGTGAAAACCTCCTCATCAGACCTGGGTCCTACAGACACACTCAGAACCTCCTGAAACATGGGACAAAATTATTTGAGATCTGACCCACTTATATTTTAAAATGACTGTAAATTACCTTAGGTTTGCTTATTGCTGTCTAGTCCAGGCTAATTAATTGGACAAGTTTCATGATACTGCTGGTCATTAATTCCAATTGATTAATTCCAAATTCTACTGATAGACAGTGTCATTGGTAAACAGTATTATATACTATTATAATATTTAATAATAATTTGAAATAGCCTTTATTTTCATTTGTGATTTGTATTAGTTGTTTTTAATATTTCTATTTAGTTTTTTTTTAATTCAGTTTTAGTCACTTTAGTACTTCAATTCAAAATTTCTAAACTTGAAGTTTTGTAATTTATATTTTATATTTATATAATTGTAACTTCATTACAATTAACAAAAACACTATTTTAAATGATTAAGCTTAAGTTTAATTAACAATTACAACACTTCTGATGGCCTTGTCCAAGAATAAAGAAACATTTGATTGTTTAGCAAGTTTGACTGTGAATAATGTGTTTGATTTCAGCAGTTTTGTGGATGTCTCATTTCTCACTCAAATTTTATTTTCAACCACCCTTCTCAATGAATCCATAAAAAAAAAAAAAATCCCAATAATCACCTTAACTTCAATAATGACTTCTGATCCAAGTGGAACCTTATGGTTGCAGTCTGAAACACATTCTGAGGCACTCCTCTGGACCTGCTGACTCTTGCTTGATCCCTCACCCTCTTCGGCATCCAAACTGAAGGTTGAGGGCACACTCTTAATCACCCTCTCAAACGCACTCTTCCACTCTCGCTTTAGAAGTGCTAAGGGAGACATTCATTCAGGAATATTTAAGATCCCTAATATTAAAAAAGCCTACAAAATATGTAATAAGTCTAAATGGAGAATTTGTCATTTTAAAATGAGAATAAAATTAGGCTTCACTACTTGTGATGTTGGAGGACAGCCAGCTGCAAGCCTTTTCTGTAGCCAAACGAGTGGTGATGCTCTCAGCTGTGGTCAGGACCTAAACCACACCACACAAAAAAAAAAAGGGGGGGGGGGGGGGGGAATCATATCTCTAAGTAAATGATCTTAAAGCATTTTTTTTTTCTAAAATTAACCACAAAATATGAGATGACAAACAAGAGATTCACTGTACAGCAAAATTCCACCCAAGACCCATCTCTTTGTTTCTACAGAGTATTAAGTGGATTGAATTAATGAAGAGTGACTGTTTAACTCACAGAAGGAGAGGTCTCCAGAGGAAGAAGAACTCGGACAGCTCCAGGGGCATTCTCACTGCAGAACCTATCATGGGAGATGTGACTAGTCCAAAACATGTCGTACAACATGATGTATATGTAATGAGAGAAGAGAGCTGCTGACCTGGTGGCTCTCTCCAGAGTCTGCATGCTTGCGTCACACAGCTGTGCACAGATAGAATCGTTTAGTTTGGCCGTGTTGACACCCTCCAAACCCAAACTATCTCTGAGAGTTTTCTCTCCACCCTTCACAAGCTCCAACACAAGCGTAGCCCTGCCACACACAGAGTTAGGAAAATATGAAATGATGAAACGCAAATTCAAATTGATTTACATGGACTAACAGGCAGAACGAGCCAAAAAGACTGCCAAAATGGTGGGAGACTGACTTGATGTGTTTGACGCAGTTGGAACCGACTCTTTCCGCAACAAACTCTACAGTGCGTCTGAGAGATGGGGGCTGGTTGTGAAAAAAGGCCTGTTCCAAATCGACCTGTTAAAACACATGGAAAAACATGGACTTCTACACATGGATGACATGATCTCAATTCTTCAACAGATGGAAGGCATTTGCTTGCAGCGTACCTGAAGTTTCTGTTGTGAACGGGTGGTGGAGGGTCCCCTCAGTTCTGCAGATGTGGGGGTGATCTTGCGAATCAAGCCTCCGCTTTTGGACGTGCTACCAGCCACAAAAGCAGCGAGAAGTTTACGAAACTCCCCTGCAAAATTAATGGTGTAGAGGTAAAATCACCCTCAACAGGAATTTATTCCAACCGAAACTTAGTAAAAGACATAGTTAAGAATTTTTTTTCCAAACAGTCCACTCTCACCTAAATATGGACAGCAAGTTAAGAGAAGCTGTTGGTCCACTAATGGGAGGGTGTCCTTAAAAGAAAATATACAGTATTATACACATTGTGAAGGAAAAGGAAAAGATAAATAAACATTTCTAAACAGCTAAATGTATCCAGAGCAGAAGATCAGTGTTCCACTAACCAGCCCCTGACAGCTTGTATTATTCTCCAGTTCCATGATTTCTTCCTTTAGATCTGTGCTGAAGAAGAGATCTTCAGGGAAGATTGGGATCTAAAATAGGGACAGCAACAGAAAGATTTGACAGGCTCATAACCCACCTCTTTGTCCAGGCTGTATGATTTGGTCAATAACCAAAAAAAATAAATAAATAAAATAACCAGTGTATGCAGAAACAAACTATCAAATGATACCAGTCCCGTTTTGCCCATTTTTTGCTGTTATTTACCAAACCCTGCAATCTCTTTGCATTCACACTGGCCTTGACCATAAAAATGGATCCAGATCACTATTTAGGTGAATTTTGATTACATTTTTGACTTGCATTTGTCACAACTTTTTATATTATAATATAGCAATGTGGAATTATTATTCATTTTAAATAATGCAACTTTATTATGCAATATAATAAATTATGGCATGGTGTGATGTCAGAAGTACTACAGAAGTAAAACAAAGCAGGTCACATTGGAGGTGCCCATCTGCTACAGTTTTTACAGTTTTCGGCCTCAGGTTTGATTTTCAGCCCCACTGAAAATGAGTCGTCTCACCTGGAAGAGCCAGCCCAAAACTGCCACCATGAGCAGCTGATTCATGTAACACAGCTCCCCTTCTCGACCCAATACCATCCTCCTGAAACACACACATAAGCATAATTAATAGCACAATCACACAAAAAGATCATCTTTGACGTGTATGTGATAAACTCACTTGTAGATCTGGAGCAAAAGGCACAGAGCAGTCCTGTAACAAGGCAGAAATGGGCCAATATAATCCAGCATGGACAGGAACTCCACCATCCAGGGCACTGTCAGAATGGTGCGTCTCCGATACACTGAACTTCTCAACACCGCACACACATCCAGCACTGGAGAACTCTGACAATACACACAAGAAAACAAATTAGGTCCTAAAGAATACATAGCTTGCTGGCAAAAAAAATAATTCTGGCCTGTGTACCTTGCTCCGCAGAGTGACTGCAGCGTCCTGTATGTCTCTTGATGGCAGCTCAGAGGTCTGGTAAGGCAGAAAAGAGATGAAGCCCAAAAACTTGGCCAGAAGTCGTGCCGTGAGAAGCACAGAGGAGAAACGTTGCTTCTCATCCTGAAACAAAGAGCCCAAAAATGTGTTTTAAACCCATTCAAAGCCTTACTTTGGAGTGGTTGAATATTTTTCTTTCTGGTCTAACCTGTTGCTCCATGTCTCCATCACCGGTCTTCTCTCCCCGGGCAGGGCTGGCGTCTGGGCCGAGGATGGACACCTCGTCTAACTTCAGCAGCTGCTGACACAGACCATCTTTCAGGTGCTGGTTCAGCTGACAACTAGAACAAAGATGACCGTAATTAGAGCCAAGCATCAAAAACACATTAATAACCTTAAAAACTTTAAAGAGTTTTGACTTTTAGTCTATTAAAATTAGCTTAGATACAATCCATGCTACTGTACTCATAACAGCTGACAAAATGTACTTTAAGCAGGTATACACTAGCCTAGCATTTAAAAGTTTAGGGTCAATACATTTTTTTTTTAAAAGAAATTAAACCTTTTCAGAAAGGATGCATTATATAAAAATTAAGCTTTGCCATCATATAAATAAATTACATTTTAAAATATATTCAAATAGAAAACAGTTCAAATATATTCATATTTAACAATAGTCATGTTACTGTATTTTTTGATTAAATAAATGCAGCTTGCTGAGTATTTTTAAAAAGCGTCCTTCATTGCTTTCGCCCAGCATACAAGCTGTGATTTTGCTGTGCTAAAATTTAAACAAATATCCATTTGCCATTTAAACAAAGGGAAAAGCACTTCGATAAGCACTGTCCTTTTCAACAGAAAATGTCTACACAGGAAAGTAATCTGCACTCAAAATAATTCATACAGCTGGAGCAAGACTTGCAAAGCTTAAATTATGACATCATGAAAGCATCAATTGCACATCTAAAAGTCCCAACGAGTCCGGTGGATAGAACATTTACCAGCTGGCTGTCTGAAGGAAGCCCTTGAAGAACTCCTGATGACCAGGAAAGGAAGGTGGAGGGCAGGGACCAATGAGTCCCTGAGGCTGGACCAGACGCTGCTGCAGGCGCTTCAGGCGACCCAGGCTGTCTGCCCCCAGCATGCCCAGCAGATCAGCGTCAGGAGCGTCACTGGAGGAGCCCAGCACACAAGGGCTCTTGCACATCTAAAAAGAGAGAGAGAGAGAGAATATAAAAGGGACAGAGAGAGAATAAGAGGAAATGTGAAAGTAATCAGACATTTTGGCACACCTGGATCAGCTGCTTCTGGAAGAGTCTGGCAAAGTGAGAATGACTTCCTGCTACTGTCAGCTGACTGACCATTATCCTGTGGGTATAAATTATAAAATTTTAATTTGGAATCACAATCAAAATGATTTAGGGAGGAAATGTATATCATTCATATAAAAAGAGCAAAGAATATACTATTAGTTTTAACTATAAAATGTCCCTTTTAACACTAAAAAAAAAAATCACCTGACTCTATTGCCTAATGCTGCCTCAAAATCCCAGCCAGGCTCCTGATGAGAGTCCTCCCATTCTCTGATCAGCCCATAAAACACATCCCTAAAACAAAAGCAGGAAAAAAAAAACATGTCCCATATATATCCAGGCAACAAAACTGATAAATGACCTGAAACATCACATATTTGAAACACATTTATGGTGTTCAGTGTACCTCTGCTTTTTAAATGTGTGGAAGCCTCTATCGCTGCTAAAATTGGAACGGTTATCTGTGGCGGCCTGGAATGGCACTGAATGAACGAACAAGGGTGGACTGGGGAGCACCTGAGGAAGTGAGGACATTATTCAGCATGAGCTCTCAAAGGTTACTTATTGGTTGCTTTTAAACTAATGCTTACTTTAGCTGTGCAGTTTTCCTGAGCTTGTGCCAGGCGATCTCTGAGGGATGAGGAGAAACTCGCCACTCTCTCATTCTCAGACAGAAGCCGCAGAGTGCATTTGTCTAGGTGTGACACCAACCTGACGAAGAGATAAGACAAAGTCAGGCACACGAATCCGATCTGAAGCAGTAAGCAGTAATGAAACTAAACAGACTTACTCAAACTGATTCTCCAACACTCTCAAGGAAAAATACACACAGTTGTGGACATTTCCCAGGTAAGCTTTCTCCAGCACCTCTTCAAGATCATACATGAACAGGACACAATCAGGACATAACCAAATTAATAATTTTTAGTTTGACACATCCTCAAAACCAGAATAAATATCTAACTGGCGTGTTCAACAGAATCCCCCTGCATGAAAATCATATTGTTTTGTTCTATTCCACTATGGAGCCCGGTCAATAAAGTCATATTACAACAAAAAAATAAAATAATATAAAGTAATTATATTGTAATTATTATTATTACTAATACAAATATATGTATTTTATTAATTTATTAAAAATGCAAACAATAATACAATTATTTAAATATTACTATTACAAAAATACTATTGTACTGATAATTTTACTTTACAGTAAATTTAAAACGGCAAAAAAATACAAAAAGTGAATATAAATGTTTTAGCTAATTTAGCTTCAAGTGTAGAATAATGCATGAGTAATGCATTTTTAAAGCTGAACTCTACTAGCTTTGTGTTGACAGCAGGATTATGAAACGAGGTATCGTTATGACATCTCTTCAGCATGATTTCACATGTAAGTGTAGTCAAAAGCCTTAAAGAATTAAATAAGCTTTTAAATATTGACATACCTGGACTGTCTTGACACACACTGATTCCTGCCTCTGTAGATTTAGAGACAGACACACCACGAGATGTCAGGAGCTGCAGCATGAAGAACAGCTCCAGGAAAACACACGGAACCAGATTCTCTACAAGTAAAAATGCATTAAAACTTAAAACAGATGTAGCATGCTTATGTATATGGATGCTTCTATTATTCAAAAGTTTAGGATTGGCAAGAGTCTTAAGGCCCATTCACACTATAAACATAACTATATTAGCATCCACACCAACAAACGATAACACTGTTTATTAGAAACGTGCACTGCAGTTTTGTCGTCTGCTGTTTTGCTCAAGCTCTTTAAAGCAGGATGGATTCTGATTGGCTGTCAATGTTTTTATTGTTCATCAGCTGGAAAAATTCGTTCTGAAAGTGATTTCAACGATATCGTTTCTCTGTGCTGTTATCGTTATAGTTGTGGTCTGTGGTGCTATACTTTATATTTAGAATAATTTTTAGAACTACATCTTTATCGTCCTTTGAGAACGGGCCTTTATGCTCCTTTTTTATTTGAATACATTTTGTGATGGAATATAAAGTTCAAAAGAAAATAGATTTGTACTTGTACTTTTGTAAATGTACAAGTCTTTACTGTCGCTTCTTTACTGGCTGAGCTATGAATCCTCACATTGCCAAATATACTTTTACCATCGCTGATTTTTTTATCAACTGTAAATTAATAGAGCAGTATACAGCACCCTCTGCAGGCCACTTACCTGAAATGCAGGTACAATACAGCTCTGCTAAGAGATCCAACTCTGATTTCTGTGTAACTTTGTCAGGGTCAGGGCAAGGTGAATGGGGGTCAGGGGTCACTTTTGATCCCTGCCTGTGCACTGTTTTGGTTGGGGTACAAATGGCGGGGGTGGTTGTCAGTGGGGAGCTGGTCTGCTGGGCGAGTTTAGACCTAGAGAAGATGAGGCGGCAAATGACGACTTTGAACCACAGAGATATAATTCAAACTGAATCTCACAACATACCCCAGCATACCTTTCTCTCCTGAGCAACTCTCTCTCTTCCTGCAGACTGAGAGGACTGGCAGCGGTCGGTTTGGCCCCAGCACTCTCTGGTGCGCTCTCAGGCAGGCTGAGCGGGGTGGACGTGAAGCAGCTCTTAGGTTTACAGTTAGGCCGCTCTGCACTTACAGGAGTTGGGTTAATTCTCCGTGAAGGTTTGGTTGCTCTGGAAAAACAGCAGAAAGGTTTCATTTGATCTTTCATATTACAATTATCATACAATTGCGATGAATACACATTTGCAACACTAACTAAAACATTTGAAATATGCAAAGTTAAAATACAGAGAGGATCTGAATTGTTTTATTAGCACCTCAATGTCATGACGTAAACAAAATTCTGCATGAAATGTAAATTGCCTTTATCTTTCCTTCCCTATTGACGTATATTAAATTAAAAAAATTCTGGGAGCCACAATGTAAAAATGTCAGGGTGAAACAACTGTCCTGATATTATAATGAAGAGAAAGAATTAAATTTGGCATATTTCTATAATTTTGGTGTGTCTTTTTTTTTCTTCAAAAAATTAACAAAACCGCTTCAAAATAACAAAACTGAAAAGTATACAATAGCAGACTGTGTGTATGGAATGGGAAAACAAGTCTCCTAAGACAATCAGATAATTTGACCTATTTTATAACCAAACTAGTTTAACAAAGTTAATTCATAAATCAAATATGAATTTATATAATATTTTATCAATATTATTTAAATATTTAAAAATAAATATATCAATATTTATATATATATACACACACTTTATTTTTATTATACATTCTATTTTAATTAATAAAATATAAATATACTTGTATACATAAACATACAAAAAAACACTTATTTTTTAAAAATTCACTTTTTCATTATTTTATTTTATTGTCAATAAATGAGCTTGAAAATGGTAAAAACCATTTACATGAATTAAATTCTAAGAATTCGGCACATGTGTAGACTTTTTTTATTTATTTAATGTGGACGCTATTATTTTTTTCCTTTATTAGTAAATTTAAACTGAAACCAGTTGATTCACTCGCTCTCTTGCACGCGTGCATAGTTTTATATATTTAGATATAAAGAGTAAAATAGAGCAATGTTTTTAGACTGCTCAACGAGACAACGGCAGCAACCTCTCAGTCCCCCGCTGTCCGGCTCTGTTCGAGACCGGTACGTTTTAGGGCCGGAGTTGAACCGATCTTTCTGGAAAAGAGGTATGATTCATCACTTACACTGGTGAAGACTGGGCGGCACCCACTGGAGGAAAGTCTTCCAAATTATTGAAGTTGAGCTGCACCTGTGTTGGAGGTGACACTGGTTCCAGCCTCGCTACACCTCTACTTCTCCTGCCACCTCCTTCCTCAGACACAACAACGCGAGTTCCTGTTTGTCGGCCAGACGCGCACCCCCCAAACCCCCCACTCCTCCTGCGGCCTTTGTGCTGCTGTGTGGAGGAGCTGGGCTGGACCTCTGGGGGTGACGTCATGAAGTCGCCAAGACTGGGACGCTGGGCGGAGCGGCGCTCGGAGGGGGTGTTGCGGAGAGCAGGGCTCCAGACAGAGCTGAAGGAAGGGCTGCTGAAGGCGCTGACGCCACTCAAACAATGAGAGCTGGTAAATGGGCTCTCCTGCTCACTCCTCCCACCCACTGGGGACGTAGATGGGGCAGGAGAGAAGAGCTGGACTCGGCTGGCACTGCGCAGACCCTGGACTGGCGTGGATTTGTTGCCTCTCCGCTCAGAAGAGTGCTGAGTCCTGACAGATTTGGAGGTGCTGGGGGTCTTGGCAGGAGTGGTGGGGCCATGGGTCAAAGTCTGACTGCTCTGCTCTCGCAAAAAATTCAAAAGGAAAGGCACAAACTCCTCTCTGCTGACCTTGAATAGAAGGTCTTGGGATTCACAAACCTGCCAAAACAAAAAGAAACATCTAGTTAAGTCATGAAAAGACTTGAACAAACTTTAAAATAGAGCAAAACGAATGAAACTTTAGTTTGACTTTTTTTTTTTTACATTAAATTATCTGGCAAAACAAGTAATTTCTCAGTAAAAGAAATACAAGACATACAAAATAATTAAATAAAACCATTTTTATGTGGGAAATATAACCCATTTATCTCTGTTTAACATTATATAATTAGTGTTGTCATAATGAACTGAAACTAAAACTATTATTATTTGTTTCAGTAATTGAAATAAAGCTGAAATAATAAAATAAATAAAAATGTTGCCTTTGCAATGGCATCTAACTGAAATGAATCAGTTTAAGATGAAGTACTAAAATGACAAACTGCTAATTTAAAATTAAAAGCTAATTAAAATGAATAAATACCATAATTGTTTTAAAATATTCTAAAATAACACAATTAACGTTGTACCTCGTAAATAAGGCTGTTTTTTTCTACAATTTTGTGTTAAGACTATAATGATGCAATTATGTTAAGAAATATTGAGAATGTTCTATTTTCAAACTATCACAAACAAAACATCATGAAAGGTAACGTTACAGCTAATTTATGAAATATTTACATTCCCCAAAACATATAAGTTATGTAATTTCCCAGAAATCCCACCAAAAAGACACTTGATGATGACAACGTTCTCTTTTATTGCTCGAAAATGTTTTGTGGCGTTAACAGTTACCATCCAAATGTAAAACTTAAATTTAACTTATAAACAGAACGGTAAATACCCACATATAAAATAAAGCGACTCTTTAATGGTTGTTTGCTAACGTAGCTATAGATTAGCTGACTGAATTTCAGGAAACCAATCACCCATACACTCCGCTACGCAGTGACAGTGAAAAAACACAGCATTTAGAGAGAGAGCGCAGTGTAAACTCTTACGCGTTGTCCTTTGAGCCAGAGCAGAGTCTCGCTTAACTCCACTTTACTGTGCAGTAACGATTCCAAAAGAGCCGCCATTCTTCTCGGAGTATCATGAGAGTGACGTGCCTCTTGTCAGGGGCGGGATTGGCTGAGCAGTACAACGCGCGCAAACCTCAACAACACTGAAGACATTGCCAGTACTTCAAAATAAAAGTTCAGAGAACACTTGCGTTGGTTTGTACCTTCCATTTGATTACTGAGTAAAACTTTTTCAGAGAGGGTCTTAATTTTTTTTTTTTAAATCTTAGTTAAATGTTTCTGCAGGCCTTTATTGGTTTAAAAACATTTTATATGTGTGTGTGTATACACAGTATATAGGATATACATACACAAATCAATTGTTCTCTAAACAAATATAGGCCTACAGAAACATTTAACTTTAAGATACAGATTGTTTTCTTTTTGTTGGTAAAACTGGTTTGTAACTCTTCTAACCCCTGTAGACAGTGAGCCGAGGGCCTGGATCATCCATTTTAAAAAAAAAAGTAAAGCAGATATGGGCCCTCGGCCCACCGTCTACAGATTGTTTTCTTTTTGTTGGTAAAACTTGTTTGTAACTCTTCTAACCCCTGTATGGGTTTGTTTTGTTTTTCAGGGTTTTTTTTTTATCAATTTGCCTGTGTTAATGCCAACTGCATACATTTTGGCACAAGTGTGTATTTCTATTGAAATTGTACTATTTCACCCCCATTTCCTTTAATAAATCAAAAACTTTAATCCCTGGTCCATTTAACTATAAAATGATGCAGTCTTTGTTAGGCTTTCATTCTGTTGGCAAGGCTTCAAAATGGTTTGGCCTATAAAGCAAATTCCTGTTTTATTCCTGTTTTTATTATTTATTTATTTTTGCATTGCATTGCGTATTATAGAGCCAATTGGATAAATTATGCAGCTATATTGTGTGGGTGTGTTGGTATGGATGTCAGAGTATGGTTTGTATGTGTGTAATTAAAAAAAATGCGTGTGTATGCATGCATGTAATATTTGAGAGATAAAAACTCTACTGTACTGCAAATCACAAATCCAATGTGTGTATCAGTGGAGCTTTTCTGGCATCTAATGGGGAAAAAGGCTTGATGTGTTTTTTTGAAATTTTTCTTTTTGTTAGGCAACATGGTGTGCCCTACAGACCTTCAGAGCCATTTTTAATTATTCCACACACCTGTTTTGTACCTGGATGTCTATCATTATGACAAACAGATGTTCTATAACAACCTTAAACAACCTGTACATCTAGCCTCATTTTCTTTTGTGAAAATTGATGTTTACTGTTTACCCTTAAAAAGATCCATTAAATCACTGTATTTAGAACAATTGAGATATTAAGTTATGATTTGTAAGCCAAACCATAAGACTAATTCATCACGGATTCCTTAATTAAAATCAGATCTGAGGTTTACATTACAGTTTAACATTGTAAATTATCTAAAACATAGTTTATATTTAGCAAGTTGTTATTACCTGACAGTCTCTTCAAGTAATGTTAACCTTTTCTTCAAGTTCATGTTATTTTACTCATAAGTCAAACAATGCATGCTCTAAAAACCTATAAACACTAAATTTGTAAGTGTTAATTCTTTTGGAGTTAAATTTAACTCGATCGTTTCTCAAAAGTGGTAATTCTGACTATAAACAGAACAGTTATAGCCTATGCTGGAAAAAATAACAATGCTGTTACTCCATATAGCCATGAAAGCCATCTGTTTAGAATGTTATGAAGACAATATAGTATAACCAAAAGGAACAACCTGTGTAGTAAACAAAACAGGAGACAATTATTGCCATATGGAAAACTGGAAACCCTTTAATAGAACCATTATCCCTGAGGTAGACCATGGACAAACATTAAGAATAGTCATAAGAGTACACAAGCTCTGCTTGTTTGCACTGCATGCACAGGTGTGTCTCCCTCATGTCTGTTTGGTTACAACTTCTTATCCGTACATTGTGTAAACATCTAAATCAATATGTTTAGGGAATATTTACATTGTAACTATATCTATAACTGTGTGTGGGCAGATTACAATAAATACTGGAAGTACACTGGGTGTTTCCCATTGCACTATAGAAATTAACTTGAAGGTCCACATAATAGAAATGCAGGCCTTTGCTTGTCAAAATGAGGACACAGGCTTCCCTTCCCCCTGAGAAATTATAAACCTGCACTTTTCTCTCAGTACAGCCTGAGCCTCAGGCGCCCTTTACCAATCACAGTATGCACAAAAAATAAATAAATAAAATAAAATACTTCAAACTCACGCACACACAACAGAGTAGAAATAGTAGAAGGTCAATTTAAGTGCTCATTATATCACAGCATTCTAATACACTACTAAACTGCCTGGGAAAAAACTTGATTATTAAAAAATATATAATTTAATACACTGTAAAAGTGAAAAGATACTTAAGGCACTATGTTAGCACCCTTTCAAAATTAACTAAAGATAATAAATTCCTGCAAGAACTATAGACTGAGTTCTCCCATTAACTTCTAGGGTAATGGTTTTGATAATATTCACTATATATACCCAGACCCAGACTATTTATACCCAGATATATTTCACAGACAAGGTTTAAGCCTAGTTCCAGACAAAAATGCATGTTTGAGCTGTTTTAACTGAAAGCAACTTGCACTGAGATATCTTAATGTCAGTGCCATTGTTTTGTCTCAAGATTCACACAGTAATGTTTTTTTTTCTTCTAAGGCATATTTATAAAAGCGACTTAATTGAATTAAGGCCTAATCCTGGCTTAATCTAAGCCCTGTCTGTGAAACCGGGCCTTATTTCATTTTAATCATTATATTATTATTTTTTTATTTTTTTTTATATATATCTAATCTCTTTTTGTATAATTATTTATTAATATTTATTCTTTAACAATAATAAAATGTAATGTATCTGTTACATTGTTGTTATACATATTAAAGTAGAACTGTACGATGGGCGGTGAGTGACAGTCGGGCGGTCCAATAGAGCAGAAGTATTTCTCCCAACAGCTCCAGTGGGCGTGTCTAATGGTGCTCGGCGTGTGTGTGTGTGTGTAATGTATCTCTGTTAGTGTAGCTGTAGTATTTACAGCCCCACTGTCCTTCCCACGAGAATGCAGTTCTTGTCATTTGCATTATTTTCCCAAAGGTTGCTTTACTGCAACAACTCCGTTTATGTAATCCTGCTGTGATAGTCTCTCCTGTAGTATTTTGCATTAGTGTCGCGCAGCGAGCTGAGGAAAGAGTGTGCGCTCCGTTCACGCGAGTAATGCCGTCTACGATGGAGGGCTCGTCGGAGGAAGGTGACCTGTTTACCGTCAAACACGAACTCAGAAACGGTAAATGAACGCCGGGCAGTCCGTCCTACGCTTGTTTTTAAGAAACAGCGCTTATATATCTTGGACTGTAGCCTAGTGTTTTCGTTGTATAATGGAAGAGACAGCTTTAATGTTAGCTGGTCGGCTAGTGTAAATGCATTAAGTGCTATTAGCAGCCTATATTATATATTGATATCTGTATCATCACAAATGTGGTGCTTTGAGGTTGGAGGATGTTCTACATGTGCAATATTTCACATTCATAACCGCAGAAGTGCACTTGCATTTTCAGTGCGTGTCGTGTTTGAAGCTGAGAAACATTAGTAATAAATTAGATTGACATTAGAAGGGAAGTATTGTATTGTATGGAATGAATTGCATTCATTATGTATCAGCGCTTTAATTAGTGTCTCAGTCATGACATGGACTCGAGTCCAAAGCAACCCAATTACTGGAGCTAATTTAATCTCTAGGGCCCCGATGATGTCTTTGTATAGTAAATGAAGTGACCAGGTGTGTGTCCTCACTTGCCTGTGTTAGTAAACTTGGTACAAATGCTTTGCAGGCACATAATATCAGTAACTTATGGTACGGTACAGTATTTTGTTGTCTCGTTACTTTTTACAGGCACTGCAATCTCATTCCATCTTCAATTTTTTTTGACTACAGTACATTCATTAACCTAAACAGTTGCACCCTGTTACCCAAGTTATTGTAAGAAAAAATGAGCAACCAATATTTGTTAAACTGTATTTTGACATGTTCCAAATTTTTGTAACAAAAAGTTATACTTTTTACTAACTGTATCTGCCTGGCCAAAAAAGAAAAAAGAAAGAAAACAAAGAAAACAAAATTTGCTGTTTGAATTTAAATAGGCAAAGCTTTAGAGACTGTGACTGAGTCATTATTACAGTGATTATTATGTTTCTAGCATGCTTGGAAACAGTTCTTCTGACCCTAATTGATGGAGTGTGTAGCTTTTCATTTCTTAAACAACCATGTAGGAAGACACATCATGGCCAGGATGACAATATTAAGATTCATCAGGCTCAAATTGTGAAAGAATGGTTGTGAGGGAGCATGAATAATCATTTTCAAACATGAATTGGCACCTCTGAGTCCAGACCTAAATTCATTGAAAGTCTTTGGGATGTATTGAAGTAGACTTTAACGAGTGCTTGACTTTTGCATTGTCAGTACAAAATCTTGACCTAAAATGATGCACCTGTTGATGGAAATACATGTTGTGATGTTATTATCATCATATAGCATGCTAATCACTGCAACAGTGATCCAATAATAATAGACTCTTAAGCATTTGCATATAATCCAAACAGCGACTTTTTTTTGGCTGGGCAGTGTATAATAATTCAAAGTAATATATTTTGAACCATCTATTGAATTCAATCAACAATTAATTGTAGTACATTTTTTTTTTTTTTTTTTAATTCTTAACTAATTTAAATGGCAAAAACCCCCAAAGATTTATCTTTGGTCCACATTTTCAGCACAAGCCTGCATCGCAATTTCAGAAAATACAACATGTCTTAAAGTTGACCCCTGTGATTTCTTTTTGTCTTTTACTTCAGCATGACAAAAATTTTGTTTAATCGGTATTTTCTGAAGGTTAACAACCTCTTTTCACTGACCATTTTTTAAAGAGTTTCAGGCCCAATTTTGTACCCTATATCCATAGAAATCGCCTGTACGGTAACTATCATTTGACCATTTACTGTGCAACCCTGACACTGAAGATCTCCTGTCTAAAGGTCTGTTTTGACTTCTGTATTATATCATAAAAATGGGTTTTTCAACTACTTTCAACGGCTAAAGACAAGAAGTCGCTCATCTAAGAAAGCGCAATAGGGACCAAATTCTCTCCATTAAAGCCTTCGGATCCTGAGTGGAGAAAGTCAGGGTCTGGAAGCTTATAAACATTGTGGTTCCCATGGGCCTCTAGGGTGGTTTCAAAGGGGGCTACACACACTTTAAACATGCTGCTTGATATCCAGTCAGAGGATGTGGTAATGTTATTAGTTTTTTTCCATCTAAAATCAGATAATTTGCAAAGGCAGAGAAAGATTGCAGTTTTGCGTGAGATGCAGTGCTGCTGTGAGTGAGGATAACAGCAGGAATGCATTCACCTCGCTGAGCAATCTACTGCATAAAACAAGCGACTTCACTTCAGCCCCAGCTAACGTGTAAACATATCCCACGCACATGCTCACGTTCTTCCATGCTCATTCATGAAGGCTGTTTTGTTTCCTCTGAATCATCAAGCTCTTCTTTATTTATGAGCAGGCCTACAAAGAATCAGTGCATGCAAAACTCAGATTTCTGCAGAATTCAAGTGCCTTTAATTCATAGGTCTGGCTCTTGTTTATTTACATTACCATTCAAAAGTTTGGTGTCGGCCTCTTATGCTCACTAAAACTGCATTTATTTGATTAAAAATACAGTTATTGTGAAATATTATAACAGTTTAAAGTAAATGTGTTCTATTTTAATATATTTAAAAATGTGATTTATTCCTGTGATGCAAAGCTGAATTTTCAGCATCTTCAGTGTCACATGATCCTTCAGAAATCATTCTAATGTGCTGATTTGCTGCTTAAGAAACATTTCTTATTATTATCAATGTTGATAATAGTTGTGCTGCTTAATTTTTTATTTTTTTTGGAAACTGTGATGCATTTTTCCAGGATTTCTTGATGAATAGAAAGTTTAAACAAATCTTTTCTGTCACTTTTGATACATTTAATGGACCCTTGCAGAATAAAAGTATTATTTTGTTTTTAAAAAATCAGTAACACTTTATTTCAGTTTCCTTTGTTTCACATGTTACATGTATACTATAGTAATAACTTTACATTATGCATAATTACACGCAACTAACCCTAAACCAAACCCTAATGCTAAACCCAACCCTATAGTAAGTACATGAAGTTCATTCCTATTACTCAGTACTTAAATGTATAATTACACTGTAACGTGGACACCTTAAAATAAAGTGTAACAAAAAAATCGTATTTAGCCCAAACAGTAGTGTATTACATTATGTTTGCCTAATTTCATAATGCTTTCAGCTGCCACGTCATATTATACCATGTTTAAATATTTATAGTCAGTGCAGAAAATGCATATTAAAGTCTGCAGATTCCATCTGGACCTGTTTATAAGCAACACACTGTATTTACAAACAGCTGCAGGCTTGTCCCAAGAGTTGGCCATTTTGAACATATTTTCTTTTCTCACTGTTGTGAGAAAGTGGCAAGGGTTCAATAACCGAAGTTGTGAAGGTTTACGGGAGGTTTCCTTGTATGATATCCAAGTGAAAAACACGATTTCTTGGCTGCGTGACCTGATGGATGTGTTTAAATCTTTCCCCAGCCAATCTGACTGGTCACGTGGAGCGTGTGGGCATTGAGAACTTTGAGCTGCTGAAAGTGCTGGGAACAGGAGGTCAGTGGTAGTTCAAGTATGCGAACCCTGTGTTCTCTGCTTATCTTTGTTCCTACTCCGCTAACAAATCGCTCTCCTCCTCCGGGCAGCCTACGGCAAGGTGTTCTTAGTTCGTAAGGTGAGCGGCCATGATTCGTGTAAGCTGTATGCCATGAAGGTGCTGAAAAAGGCCACTATTGTGCAGAAGGCGAAGACGGCAGAACACACACGCACGGAGAGACAGGTCCTCGAGCATATCAGACAGTCTCCTTTCCTGGTTACACTCCATTATGCCTTCCAGACAGACACCAAACTGCATCTCATTCTAGGTACGTTGACGCTCTCTCTCCTCTCTCCCGTGTGGATTTTTAAAAATGCTTCGATTTTTCTTTTGCATTTAAAAGAGTGCAATCTGTTCAGCTGAACTTTTGCTCTGCATTGGTCACCAGTATTGTTACAGTGAACTATGGGTACGTTCCAGTGTCTAATAGTGCTCTACGAAGTGGACTTTATAGGGTATTTGGCCATCAAGTGTGATTCAGTCATTAGAAGCATTTAGTCAGTCTGACTGCAAATAGCTTAGTGAGCAAGTCTACACTGATATCTCACTTCACAGGAAGTGGGCATGGAAATGTACCCATCAGTCATTGTGCACAACCTCAGGCATTTGTATCCAGCTTAATTAACCTCAGAAGTGATTTACTGAGCAATACGAGGGAGGGTATAAAGTGCACCAGATATGTGACTGTTTGAAAACCATTATTACAATGTCCATCTGTTATAACAGTTAAGAATATACACTCACCGGCCACTTTATTAGGTACCCCATGCTAGTAACGGGTTGGACCCCCTTTTGCCTTCAGAACTGCCTCAATTCTTCGTGGCATAGATTCAACAAGGTGCTGGAAGCATTCCTCAGGGAGTTTGGTCCATATTGACATGATGGCATCACACAGTTGCCGCAGATTTGTCGGCTGCACATCCATGATGCGAATCTCCCGTTCCACCACATCCCAAAGATGCTCTATTGGGTTGAGATCTGGTGACTGTGGAGGCCATTTTAGTACAGTGAACTCATTGTCATGTTCAAGAAACCAATTTGAAATGATTAGAGCTTTGTGACATGGTGGAAGTAGCCATCAGAGGATGGGTACATGGTGGCCATAAAGGGATGGACATGGTCAGAAACAATGCTCAGGTAGGCCGTGGCATTTAAACGATGCCCAATTGGCACTAAGGGGCCTAAAGTGTGCCAGGAAAACATCCCCCACACCATTACACCACCACCACCAGCCTGCACAGTGGTAACAAGGCATGATGGTTCCATGTTCTCATTCTGTTTACGCCAAATTCTGACTCTAACATCTGAATGTCTCAACAGAAATCGAGACTCATCAGACCAGGCAACATTTTTCCAGTCTTCAACTGTTCAATTTTGGTGAGCTCTTGCAAATTGTAGCCTCTTTTTCCTATTTGTAGTGGAGATGAGTGGTACCCGGTGGAGTCTTCTGCTGTTGTAGCCCATCCGCCTCAAGGTTGTGCGTGTTGTGGCTTCACAAATGCTTTGCTGCATACCTCGGTTGTAACGAGTGGTTATTTCAGTCACTGTTGCCCTTCTATCAGCTCGAACCAGTCTGGCCATTCTCCTCTGACCTCTGGCATCAACAAGGCATTTCCGCCCACAGAACTGCCGCTCACTGGATGTTTTTTCTTTTTCGGACCATTCTCTGTAAACCCTAGAGATGGTTGTGCGTGAAAATCCCAGTAGATTAGCAGTTTCTGAAATACTCAGACCAGCCCTTCTGGCACCAACAATCATGCCACGTTCAAAGTCACTCAAATCACCTTTCTTCCCCATACTGATGCTCGGTTTGAACTGCAGGAGATTGTCTTGACCATGTCTACATGCCTAAATGCACTGAGTTGCCGCCATGTGATTGGCTGCTTAGAAATTAAGTGTTAACGAGCAGTTGGACAGGTGTACCTAATAAAGTGGCCGGTGAGTGTATACGTATTATAAATATTATTAACATCGTAGCAGTATTTTATTTATTTATTTGACAAAATTCAGGGATTCAAGTTTGTAATTTTTTTAATAAATATATAATATTATATTTATATTTTTATATAAATACACATACACTACTGTACAGAAATTTGAAAGCAGTAAGGTTTTTGAAAGAAGTGTCTGTGTTCACCAAACCTGCATTTATTTGATCAAAAATAGCTAAAAACAATAATATTGTGAAATGCTATTACAATTTAAAGGGGTCATATAATGCCATTTTTGTACAAGCTAATATGATTCTTTAGGGTCTAAATTAAAAGTTTGTAATATACTTTAATTCAAAATTCTCATTAGTATTGTAAGAAAACACTTATTTTACCTGGTAAAAAACAGCTCTGTTTTCAGCACGCCGTTTCAGTGCATATGACTTTAAATGATCATGAGCTTTGCTGACTCCGCCTCTCTGTTCTATGCGTACACCAGAGCCGGCTCTGGCGTACACCGTTTGTAACACAATAACACAATAACCATAACACGTTGTTCAGTATAAACGTGGGATTATGAATTATATTGAGAACGTCATACATAGAAAACATGCCGTAATGTACCCTGAGTGTAAACCTTAGACGCATTCATTGTGAAGCGTGCAGCTAGCGATTTACAAGGATTAATATAAATATTAATATAAAGTTTAATAAAACGTTACACTCACTTCAGTTCTTCTGGAGCAGCTGCAGGCACACGAATAGATGGTACCGATCCTTTCAGAAGCAGCTTCTTAGCAAAACCAGCTTTATACCTCCTCGTTTATAAAGCAGTCTTGTGTGTGAAATGATTCGCGCAAACATGAGAGCATTGACGTTGCTCGTGGGAAATATTCCCTTCGAAAACAAACTCAGCCACTGCGTCTTAGGCGGTTCGGATTTAGGAACATTAAAATGACTGCTGTGTTCGTTATGACACCCAAGAACAGAACACCACAATCGCTTAGACGCCATTCTGCTCATAGACAGTGCTCCAGCATATCAACAATGACCGCGCCGGTCCGCGCCGCGCGGACTATGATTGACAGCTCGCTCACGAGCGAGGGCGGGTCTGTGTTGAAACCCTTCTGTCAATCAACAATCGCGGGAGGGGCGTCCGACCGTGTGACGTCACACGGTCGAACGGCTTGATTTGAGACAGGGGAAAACATATAAGGAGATTAAAACAAAACCACTGGATGGATTTTTATCATTATATGATGGTTGTGTACAGGCACTGCCAACACACATTTCAGTACAATCAACTTGTAAAAGTGCATGTACCATTATATGACCCCTTTAAAATAACTTTTTTTTTATTTTAATTTATTTTAAAATGTAATTTATTCCTGTGATGCAAAGCTGAATTTTCAGCATCATTACTCCAGTCTTTTTCAGATGATCCTTTGAACAATTTAATACATCCTTATTGAATAAAATAAGTAATTTCTTTAAAAAATAAATCTTACTGTCGCCCATTTGAACTGTACCATTTAATCTATTTACATTTATTTTAATTAATTATTTGAGTGAAATATACCATATCTGTGTGACTCAAGTGTTGTTTGATGAGCTGAAGGGCATTCCAAACTGAACTTTTATCTATTCTGAGTGTGTAGATAACAGTTTACTTCCTGTGACCCTGTGAATTGTAACACAGTTGATTTGCTATAATAATGAAAAGCAGAAGTAAAGCCTGTATACCACTACTGAAACTCTTGGCTTTTGTGGTATTGCATGGAACCGATGTCGGCATGAAAGCAGGATTTTGCAGTTACTGCACAATACCAGGTGCATTTGAAATATAAAACTATCATTAACCAGTTACAATTTTGTTTTCTATATCTTAAATCATAGACTACGTGAATGGAGGTGAGCTCTTCACACACTTGGTCCAAAGGGTTCGCTTTAAAGAGCAAGAGGTTACCTTGTACAGTGGGGAGATTGTACTAGCACTGGAGCACTTGCATAAGGTAAAATTGCACACTTATTTTCACTCTTCATTTCCTTTGCAATCTGACTGAACGGTGCCTCATTTCGAGGGAGTAGTAAAAGAAGTTCCTTCCTTTACTCAGGAGGAGGTACTTCTCTCTCCTGCCTACTCAGATCAATTCCTCACTCAGATAACCAGGCCAGGCCGCATGTATCTGCAGTGCTCAAAATTTCTCGAATGCTGTGTTTACAGAAAGAGGAAGAGAAGTGTTTTTAATGCATGCTTGTTCTGTGCACAGCAGCCATTATTCAGTTACCCGGGGGGCGATTACAGAGTTTGTAGAAAGGACCATGACAGTGAGATTAACTTTGTTTTGGTTCAGTCTCATTTTTTGTCATTTCCTATTATGTTGCCATTTATTATTTATTAAAGTAGCAGTACATTTTCCAGGTGAATGGCTGCATTTTATGACCCCAGACAAGTTGAGGTTGTAAACTCAGCAGTTGAACAACTGATTTTCGCAAGGACGAAAAAAGAAGTAATGAATGATGACATTAAATTGAAGTATTTGGTCTCACATCTAAACATAAGACCTTATTCGGTTCTGTTTGTTTTCCAGCTAGGAATCGTCTACAGAGATCTAAAACTTGAGAATATACTTCTTGATTCAAACGGTCACATTGTGCTGACGGATTTTGGCCTTAGTAAGGAATTTCATGAGGTGAGTTTGTCTTTATATATTGTTTTTTCTTTTCAGAAACTCGTTTTGCATTTTGGATTCTTAGCAGTTCTCCAAATTTTATTAACAAATAAATCATCAAAATCACTGTGTTTGTTCAAAAACATTATGCATTTTAAAATTCTGTCAGGTACTGATAAGCTGATAATGCTTGTCACGTTATGACCAATAACCAATAAATGGCAAATATTATAAATCTATACTATTTTGTCTTAAAAATAAACTGAAATCAATTGTTTCAATGCTACAGGTGAATTTAGGCAAAACAGCATTATAATGTTCTGTATTTGTTAAAAATTACATTTAGTAGTGTCGTTAAAATAAATTATTAGTGTTTTTAAAGATTCAATTTAAATGGGCATTAGGTAATGGCAAAGGTAGAAAAAAAATCACACACACACACAATATCAGGTAATAACCTATCAATATATTGTGCATCTCTAAAGTACAATGTTCCCTCTAAACTTCACTTGAAGGGAGATTAAAACGTTTTCAACGTTTCAATTATAAGTCTGTCTGCATATGCACTTTCTTCAGTATGGAAGTGAAACTGAGAGAAATAATGTGCAGAAATACACAGTGCTGATTAATTCACGAGATAAAGACTGCATCTTCCTAGTTCATAGAATTATTTTTCATACAATTCTGGATCAAATAATTTATAATTGTGGTTATTGAAAAGCATGCTCGGAGGCAGGGCAGAACATCACAGATACAGATAAGTGCCGTGCGGTGTGCAAAACTGCTTGTTAGGCGGATCTGCCACAAAACCATGTGCTCACCCTGCGCAAACAAACATATGTGGGAGCCATCAGATAAGTTGCTGTCCAGCCAAGGACAAAAATGCCAAATAAGCTTTATAAGTAAAAGTGTATCACATACATGAAAGGTTATCATTTGTGCACAGCCAGAGAGAAAAAAAGACAAGCACTGATTTCACCCACTGCTTCAAGAACTACCATCCTGACACAGCCTAAATATTACTTAAATATAAGTATATATTGTGAAATATTACTTCTATTTAAAATAGATGTTTTCTATTTTTATATATTTAAAATGTTTATTCCTGTGATGACAAAGCAGAATTTCAGCATCATTACTCCAGTCTTCAGTGTTACATGACCCATTCTAACCCGTTGAACTTGTTGCATGGGGTGTTTCTGCTCAGATGGTTGCCCATCTGGGTTTGTCCAAAAATAAAGTTTTTTTACTGGAACATTATGTTAGAGTGACATGCCAGTTTGAGAACAACTGAAAGGGTAAAAACAAATTATTTAACTAGACGGGCCAACAAGTGTTTAATATTTCACAGCTGTTGTTGTCATGACATTTGGAACATCTCAGTACTCAAACTTTCAAGGATGCTTGAAAAGAGTGGATTTATATAAAAACATTAAAGGTACACTATGTAACCATACATGCATTTTGTGAAAGAATATTGTTTTGGTTGTGCTTTGGCTCTGCGTGACTGTGCAGATGAAGACGGTTCTTTCTCATAACAAAAAAAAGAGAGAGATTATACTACTACTCATACAACATTCACTAGGCTTAAGAAATATTACCAGTTTAGATGGAAAGGATCTCAAGCTGACTAGCTGAAGATGTTACTGTAGCTTTACCCATTAATAGACACGGTACTTAATGAAATGACCCTTCCACAATAGATAATGATTTACAATTAACTCTGTTATGGCCATTTATCTGTTCAATATACTCACCTTTTGAGTAACAAAAACACCATCTCCACTTTTACAACATTTTAAATCCCTCAGTTCTTAAAAATCCAAGCAAATGTTGATTCTTGTTTTATTATGAGCTCTGTCACATTCTCTTTTTGCCAGCAGACTCTCCTCTGTTCAGCGTTTTCTTTTTTTAATGTGAGATTCCCTGGAGGTTGGAGGTTTAGCTGCTCCATGTCAATCTTTCATGCTCATTGTGACAACTAGCCTATGCCAGCCACTCCCACACCATGTCAGAGTAGCTGGAGCAACTTTTCTCTATTTAGGGATATGACAAGACACACACGGGTGAGTGATGCATGCACGCAATTTCCAGTGAAAACAAACCATCCTGTCAGGTCTAAAATACAAACAATTATAACAGGCTTAACATAGTGAATCAGAGTAACACAAAAACATGTTTTGGAAGAAGGATTGATGATATTGACTCATTATTTAAAGCGGTGGTTGATTATGATTTCACTTTTCTAACTTTAGTTAGTGTGTAATGTTGCTGTTTGAGCATAAACAACATCTGCAAAGTTACAATGCTCAAAGTTCAAAGCAAAGGGATATATTTTTGCCTTTAAAGAAATCGTTCTTTAAGGACTACAGCAAACGGCTGGTAGGAGAACTACACGAGCTTCCTCCCGGGTTAGTGACATCACTAACCCTAAAATTTACATAAAACCCGCCCCCAGGAACACCATGTTGAGAAGAGGAAGAGTTGTTGTAGTCGAGCACATTTGTGAGTCTGCTCAAGCTGTAGCATCCGTCTTTTCACATGCAATAGAAAGTCGCTCTGTGTGCATCTCACAACAGTTCCTATACAAGCGATTTATAGATTATCCTGACAGAATATGCTAATTGAAGATAGTTAACTCCACATCAGCAACATAAATTCATCAACTAACCATTTAGAGATGTCCTGTTGCATTCTACATGTTGTCACTTCTTCTTAGTCTCTCCATCTTTGTCTGACTCCGGTTTAAACATAAAAGGCAGAACAGTTTCTGACATTTTAGCGTGTGTCTGCGTGAGGTGATCGAAGCTGCTAACACACACTTTTGAAGCTCCGCCCACTGTGTCGGGAGCTGCAGCTCATTTGCATTTAAAGGGGCAGACACAAAACGGTGCGTTTTTGCTAACCCTCAAAAAGTGACAACTTTAACATGCTATATAAAAATATCTGTGGGGTATTTTGAGCTAAAACTTCACATACACACTCTGGGGACATCAGAGATTTATTTTACATCTTGTGAAAAGGGCATTATACCACCCCTTTAAATACATAGTCTACCTTTAAAATGTCCCTTTAAACTATTCCTTATTAAAAACGGCCAGACTTTTACTCTTCAAAATTTGTGTTAAATGTTGATAGATCTGTATTGAGAGAGTTCTTATTGTTGCATCGTTGTCTGGGGTTTTGACATTCATCCATGAGAAGAGCTGACAAATTCTTAGCTATTTCTTAGCTAACAAATGATTGTTTATTCCCGGGGACCACCCAATATCCTGCACATGCAGGTCCTGGCTGTCCTGCTCTGTCAGAGATGTTCTGTTTGACGTTTCAGTAGCTCACGATGAACCTTCCGCCGTCCCATGGATGCAATTATAGCGCAAGGCTGTTTACTCAATGCTGTAATCGCTTATCATGCATGTTATGATTGTGCTCTTTATTATAAAAGATTATATTAACTTTTTGTTTTTCTCATTTTGACCTTTGTTGTACCAGCTAATAACCCATTTCAGCCAGAATTTATTTTATGAGTGTGGTTTGAAAACACGCCTGCGACTATTAAGACTTTATAGCGTACATTTAAACTAGCACACATAAAACGAGTAAATTCTTCCGGCAGAAATATGCTGATTATGAGATGCATAAAAATAAAAGCAATTAATAAATGTACTCAGGAACTTTTAATTATAAAAGCCATGTGCTTGTATCGGTATTCAAATGTGGCAAGATTGTTAAATGCTCATAGGATATTAAAGAAGATTGTTCCAGATGTTTTCATG
This sequence comes from Rhinichthys klamathensis goyatoka, assembly GCF_029890125.1. Classification (NCBI taxonomy): domain Eukaryota; kingdom Metazoa; phylum Chordata; class Actinopteri; order Cypriniformes; family Leuciscidae; genus Rhinichthys; species Rhinichthys klamathensis. Next base: position 2,579,804 of record NW_026606581.1, read on the forward strand.
TATTTCATTCCATAATACCGCATAATTCAGAAAGCAGTTTTGCCCAATTTAGAAAGCACAGATGGTGCGTTTAGTCTTAGACACAACGCCATCTAAGTGCAGTAATGAATCATTCTAGACTGAAGAATCTTGTTTCGATGTCTAGGTTTACATTTAATTGTATTTTTAACTTTTGAAAGACTATGTTGCAATTGAAGTGTACTAGGAAACAGACTAATATGAAATGATACACTCAAAAGTTTGGGGTCAGTAAGATTGTCTTTTTGTAAGAAATTAATACTTTTTTTATTTAGCAAGGACACATTTAATTGATCAAATGTGACAGTAAAGACATTTATAATGTTACTGTTTTAAATGAATGCTGTTCGTTTGAACTTTCTAGTCATTAAAGAAATATTAAACTGTTGAACTGTTTTCAAAATTGATAATAATATTTTTTCTTGAGCATTAAATTAGCATAATTTACTAGCATGATTTCTAAAGGATCATGTGACACTGAAGACTGGAGTAATGATGCTGAAATTTCAGCTTTGCCATTACAGGAATAAATTATATTTTAAAATCTATTCAAATAGTAAGCAACACAACACTTCTGTTTTTACTATATTTTTGATCAAATAAATGCTTGGTGAGCATAAGAGACATTTAAAAATCTTGCCAACCCTAAACTTTGGAACGGTAGTGTAAATATTTCAATAACTTCTGACGGTTACTGTCAGCAGTGTATGCACAGACAGAAGACAAAACTGATGTATAAAGTTTCACACAATACTTTAATAATAATCCACAGGGAAATAGTCCAAAAGATAGCAGCAAATATACTCAACTCCAACGTGACCGGACATGGATGAATTACCATGACAACAAAAGAGTGGCGGGAAAATAGAACAAAGGACAACAGGAACTAATGAATACAAACTAAAAGTCTGTGAAAACAAGAACTAACTGAACACAATTGTGGCAGTTACAGCAATGCCAGCTCATGACCAAACTTGTGTGAAAAAATAGTTTATACTAGTTCGTTTTTTTCTGGTTACACTTTATATTAGGTATCTTTAACTACTTGCATAAAAATGTGTACAATGTACTTATTGTGTCCATGTTGTATTGCAAAACCTGTGCTGCTATTGAGGTGGGATACGGGTAAGATTAGGGACAGGTGTGGTAGTATGGGTAGGTTTAAGGGTGGGTTTAGGGGTAAGGGAAGGGTCAACAGTGTAATTATAGATGCAATTACAAAATATGCTGGTGTTATTTAAATATAAGTACAATGTAAAAACGTGTACTCAATAAGTGCATTGTATCAAATGATTAATTGAAATGTTAGTTTATAGTAGTTAAAAACACCTAATATAGTGATGCCAGTTTTGAAAAAGTAGTAAATAGAAATGATCTCTCTTTCTGTGTGAATTTTGCCTTGAGTTCAAAACTGATTTGTCCATAGTTAGTGAACATTGTGAGATGACGCTTCCACTGTAGTAGATAACTGGCTTATGGTAGATTTATGAGAATTTGTGTTTTGAATTGTGTAAACGCCTTCGCATTCATGATGTATTGAATCATAACTTGGTGTAACATGGTGTAATTGCTGATACCCAGCCCTAAACAGCACATTCATTTCTATCTACACTTCCAAAAAAATAAAAAGGCAACCGTTAAAACTGAAAGAAACAGTACAGGTTTTTTTTTTTTTTAAACAGGTTTTTACAAACAGTAAAATAAACACTTTTTTTGTCTTGTAGGTGGAGAGGACTTATTCCATCTGCGGCACTATTGAGTACATGGCGCCTGAGATTGTAGCGGGAGGAGAGTCAGGACATGACAAGGTAAAGTGAACTGCTCATCCATCCATTCACCACATTTTAATTACATGAGTAATTTAAAAAAAAAAAAGATACACAGCAGCTTTAAGTTTGAGTTTATTGAACAGTGATTCATTCATTCATTTATTTAAATGATCCAGCATACATTTGAATGTGCTGTTGGGAATATAACCAGTGTGATGTACCAATGTTCTCCTGCAGGCGGTGGACTGGTGGAGCATGGGAGTTCTGATGTATGAGCTGTTGACCGGAGGCTCTCCTTTCACTGTCGATGGCAATGAGAACTCTCATTCTGAAATTGCAGAGTAAGACCAGCACATACGTACACCAATACATTTAGTCACCCTCAAGTTGTTCCAAACCTGTATGAATTTCTTTCTTCCGCTGAACACAGAGGAAGATATTTTGTAAGAATGTCAGTAACCAATCAATTGATGGACCCCATTGACTTTCATATATATATATATTTTTCATACTATGGAAGTCAATGGGGTCCATCAATTTTTTGGTTACCCATATTTTTTAAAGTGCCCCTATTTTGGATTTTTGAAAATGACCTTTCATGTAGTGTGTAACATAGCTCTAAGTGAATGAAAACATCCTGCAACGTTTTAAATCTGAAAGTGCACTGTATATAAAGTTATTGTCTTTCAAAAGTAAGAGTCGACTCTGAGTCAATGAAATGAATCGTTTTTCAAACGAGTCATAAGCCGTTTTGTTGTGACGTCAAGACGAAACATTAGCATATTGCCCGCTCACTTATTGCGCGCGCAGACACCAGGGAAAACTTGAACCTCAAACACTTCAGCTGATTCCTGTGGATGCTGGACAGCATCATGTCGAGAAGACCCTGTGCTCTACAATGTGAAGGTAAAGCCAATTCATCTTTACATCGATATCACAGCAGTGTAATCCTAAACTTTTGCTGTGTTCCCTTTATTTTTACTGAGGACTGCTTCTCAAATCTCGGAGATCAATGCAGGATTTGCAAACCGCTTGCTCTTGACAAGATGGTGTTGAAAATGCTTAGTTTTTAGTTATATATTGTGTTGGTCTCCTGCTAACTGGTTAACTCACATTATTACTGAAATACTTCTGCTAATCTGCTAAAACTGTCTATTAATTCAGATTGTCTGTCGTTCTCACTACTTTGAGGAAAGATTAAGCATGGAGCAAGATTTGTTTTACCAACGTTTATGTTACATCAGTCATTCACGCTAGAGCTTTTCTGCACTGTTATTGATACAGTTTCTACATGTTCACCGCAATAAATTAGAAAAATACTATTAGTAAAATAATCGGTTTGTTGATGGACATGCATTTTTTAATGCTTATGGTGAGGAATTAGTTGCAACATCTCATAATGTACCTCAAACTAAGTAGGCTATCACTGAGAAACGTCCTGCTCGACTCGTCCTTGCAATGGAGGTTCGGGTTTAATGAATAGTTCTTTCAATGTTTCATCATCGGACTCGCGCTCGGATTGATATGGTAAAATCGACGTCATTGTTCGTTACTGGGTTTAGTTTACGGTGTAGGAAGCCTCAGGACAAGCAAAGCTGACGTTGTTATGGCAATGGGCGTTTTTGTTTTCGACACGCTCGTTGTACACAGTAGACCAATCACAACAGACTGAGCTGTCTGGCCAATCAGAGCAGAGTAGCTCACGGAGAGGAGGGATTTAGAGAGATTGATTAATCTGACGAGTCGTTTGAGAATCATTGAAAATGTGGTGATGTGCAAATGTATATTATGATAAAATTAAAGTTTTTTTAAACTTTGATGCATGTAAACCTGTTGTAGGAGACTCCAAAACAACATTAGGAAACTTTAAAATAGCATAATAGGGGCACTTTAAAATATCTTCTTTTGTGTTCAGCAGAAGGAAAAAATTAATACGGGTTTGGAACAACTTGAGGGGGAATAAATGATAACAGAACTTTCCTTTTTGGGTGAACTATCCCTGTAACTATTTTGATTATTATGATTGTGATTCTTCTTAGCAACTCTGGTTCAATTAATAATTCTTTAAGTTCTTTGTTGAACTAAATAAAAAATATACTTATTTCATTTGTTAATTTTGATAAAATACCACTTACTAAAATAAGAAATCCGTTAACTACACTGATTTTAGTATCATAAGCCTACATACACATCTTTTTTTTGTTGAATTGGACATGCTGAAATTCGATGACTGATAAGAGTCGGACTGAAAAATCGGACTTAAATGGATCTGAAAGCGCATGGATCTTAAACGGATCTGAAAATGAACATTTTTAAATGGTTACTTTTTTGTGGAACTTGCTCTGAATAAAAACTGTTTTTTGGTTCTTGTTCTCTGAACGCCTTTATGTGGTTAAGTTTAGGCCAGTTTCATTTTCATTAGCTAGAAGTCCAAGTCAAAATCATGAGTTGAACATTTGGTTGTATCAGCATGTTTACAAAATAGCATCAAATTACCTACTTAAAGCTGCAGTTATTTTTAAAATACAATTCAAATACGAATCTGCAGGCAGGGTACGGTTTTGATGAATTCTCTTTCTTTGCCCAATAGGAGAATTATGAAAAAGGATCCTCCATTCCCCAAAGACATGGGGCCTCTGGCCAAAGACATTATCCAGCGACTGCTAATTAAAGACCCAAAGAAGAGGCTGGGCTCTGGCCCCTCAGGGGCCCAGAATGTGAAAAGCCATCCATTTTACCAGGCAAGAGTTTTTTTTCACAAAAATTCATTTTAAAAGAGAAGTACCGGTACTTCTATTTCCCTTGTCATTTCCTTGGCTTGTTAAAGTTCATTCAGTCTTTGAGGGACCAACATAAAAAATGTTTGACTTTTGTTGCTTCAGAAAATGAATTGGGAGGATTTAGCTGCTAAGAAGGTCCAAGCTCCTTTTAAGCCTGTAATTCGCGATGAGCTGGATGTGAGCAACTTTGCAGAGGAGTTTACGGAGATGGACCCGACCTACTCTCCAGCGGCACTTCCAAATAACTGTGACCGCATCTTCCAGGTAGTGGACTTAATAACTATTCTGTAATGGCATATATTTTTGGGTCTTTGCAGGTTGGGCTGCTCTAACATGATGCGTAAAAGTGAGGAATTTAAGACAGAAATGTATTAATATTGCACAATATTCCAATATTCAGCAACAATAATGATTATAATAATTCTCATCAGTTTTTACGTTGACTGGGTTCCAAAAATAATATGTGAATAATGTGAATGTGAACATTTGTAAATATTTTAAATATTATTATTATTATTATTCATTCTACCCCTTTGCAATATTTAATGGATAATGTTGCAGTTTATTTACACACCAATGCAATTTTTACTTGCATTTGACAAATTATTTTTTTTAATAGTAATTATACCAAATATTATTGCTAAAATTATATGAACATACACTACTGTTTAAAAGGTTAGGGTCCTTTGGTTTGGGGTCTTTGCTCACCAAGGCTGCATTTATTTGACCAAAAATACAGTAAGAAAAGTTAAAAAACAAAACAAAAAAAATAATTTATTCATTGACAAAGCTGAATTTTCAGCAGTCTTCAGTGTCACATGATCTTTCAGAAATCATTCTAATATGCTGATTTGCTGCTCAAGAAACATTTTTTATTATTATCATCAATGTTGAAAGCAGTTGTGCTGCTTAATGTTTTTGTGTAAACCATAATACATTTTTGTTTGGATTCTTTGATGAATAGAAAAGTTCAAAAGAACAGCATTTATTTGAAACAGAATTTTGTTGTAACATCATTAATGTCTTCATTGTCACTTTTGTTCAATTTATTGCATGCTTACTTAAAAGTGTTAATGTCTCAAAAAATCGTACCGACCCACAACTTCTGCAAATATAATCAATTTTCACTCAAAAATATTTCAGCGTGAGCAGAATAATCCCAAAATGTCAGGTGATTCCTTTGCCAAGCCAATACATCAGAAATCACTAATGTTGGCAAATGTGTGATGATTTACCTAAACCAATGTTGATTCACATTGAGCATTTATTTATGACACTGAGAATGAATTTCTGCACACGAGTGGACGTTTGATGTTGCGTTAGGATATAATTGTTCAGTTAACCCTTTATTATTAGTAAGCAGGAAGTACTGAAGAGGAAATGGGCAAGTCAGCCTTTATAATGATCACTTATGCAACGTGAGCCCGGCTGTCTGTGTTGGTATTCAGATGAATTAGAGCTCTTTTGGAGATGTAATTATGGTGATATGGAGATGGTTTCAAGCATCAGATGTGAATGACTATTTTTGATGCGGCTTGATCCATAACGTTGCCTATAGCATGATGCCAGCTGAAATGGGAGGCTGCGAAAGAGATGGTGTCTATGATTGCCTTCTGAATCCTTCAGTCTGGCGGATCAATGCCGCCATTAAACGGCTCTGTCATGGAATAAAAGGTCGGCGTCTGCGAGAACAACCATGTCTGGCTCAATTACTCCTTCAACCTTTGATTACCAACTTCATCTTGGCTTTTCTGAGCGTTCGCCTTTCATGTGCGCTGGAATTTTGATCCTTCATAATTCTCAGGCGGTACAATTGCAGCGACGTCTGCAATGATAACTTTCGAAACGCTCCACCACGCACACACATGCTTATAAACCCAGCCACCCCCTCAAACTCCTCACAAACTGAAATTAAGCTGCATTAGAGGACTGTGATAATTTGAAAAGCAGGGCAATCAAATACCTTGGCTTAGCAATTAAAAGCATTTCAACCATTCATCTCCTCATCCTTCCGTCCAGCCATCCTCTCATCCAGCCAGCCACTCTTCCGCCCATGTAGCACACAGCTGCAGTCTGGCCGCGTAAGTGGGACATGGGCTGGCGGAGGCTTTATTTAGATGGGCGCACATGATGCAGTCGTCGCAAACAATGTGACTGGAGTCCCTCAGCATGTTGGATTTGCAGAAATGCAAAAGGCTGTGCTGTTAGAGTTCCTTCAGTGACCCTGATACTTCCTCTGCATTAGTTACCTCTTCTGTCAGTGAGTGTGTTTATAGATGTTTGTATCTGCAGGGCTATTCCTTCATGGCTCCCTCCATCCTTTTTAAGAGGAATGCGGTGATGGACGACTCGGCTTTGCTGTGCGGCGGGTCAGAGAGGCCGGGCTCTGCTGCTGTTGCCCGTAGCGCTATGATGAAGGTCAGTTTGCATATTGCTGTGTTGTAAAAACATTACAACATTTAAAGCTGGAGTGTATAATTTTTTTTTTTTTTTCATTTTAAATGACTTCTTCCCATCCCAATTTAATAAGCAGAGACAACTGTAAGAAAGCAATTCGTTAGTTGATTTCACCAAAAAGTGTAAACATTTATATGCTAGACCAACGCGACAAAGTCCGACCAATGGAGAATGGGTGAAATGTTTGGGAAACCTGTTTGAAACATTCATTATTTTTACAAAAACACTAGTGGCCAAACCAGCAAATTGGTTTTAGGTAGTGATAGACCAATACACTAGCGTTTCTCATCCGGCGGGTGGCAAGACTGTTTTGAGTGGGTCAAAGAAACTACAACAATAAAAAATATAATTGTTTATCTGATGCAAGACTTTTATTTTGAAAGGCACGCATGAAAACTGTTCACTCTTCTGAAATGAGATGTTGTCTGGCTATTTGTCAGTATCATTATTTTAACATTATTTTCATAACTTAAAAAGTCTCACACTTCAGAAAAACAAACTACACTGTCCTGTCAGATGTTATACTATTATACTCTTAATACTCTTTATACTCACTTGCGCACACTGTATATCACTTCACTTTAAACAGCAAATCAAATTATGAGCTTGCAACGTCGTGGTTATGTTGTCAATTAGAAAGCCATGAAATTATCAAAAAGAACTTATAAATTTCCTATCTGGTACATCGTGTGTTAGCTGGGATGGATTTGCATGCAGGCTTTACGTTCATTCTATTCATCAGGGTCAGTGTCCATATGTTTTATTAACAGATCATGCTTGAGCTCATTTCGTCCATTAGATCGAAAGATGTGAAAAAAACACATACAAACATGTACCCTCCCCTCGAAGAAATTAGGACAGAAGAGGTCAAAAGTGGACAAAAGAGACTGACACGTTTACAAAACAGGTGTAAACGTGAATGTGTCTCCCTCTGCTACTTGTGATCCGATCGACCAAAACGCATCTTAATACCAGATTTAAACAGGGGCCTAGTCCCTTGATTATTTATCAAAATAAAGCTGCAAAATGGGTCGTTCAGAAATCATTCAGGTCGTTCAGAACCACAAGCACATTAACACATGACCTCCTACATTTGCAACAGTTACGCATTAACGGTTACTTGACTTGAACGTTAGTTTGATATTCACCCTCATAGTAAGGAGGCTAGCCAATCAAAACAGAGGTCATTTACATATATAAATGTTCAAGGTACCCTAACAAAAAAACTGTCTAAGTCTAAGGGGCAGACAGAGAGTGATGTGAAAGTATATTACAATTGTTTTGGTGCAAGAAACCCTGATTAACATTATAGGCTGATTTTTGGGCTAATACATAAAATGCTACAAAAGTGTAGAACAGGGGTGTCAAACTCAGTTCCTGGAGGGCTTCTGTCCTGCAGGGTTTAGCTGCAACCCTAATTAAACACCTGAACCTGCTAATCAAGGTCTTCAGGATTACTAGAAACTTCCAGGCAGGTGTTTTGGAGCTGGTTGGAGCTAAAATCTGCAGGACAATGACTAGGACTTTAACACATGTGGTGTAGAATATGGTCCCTTTAAGTAAATAATGCCATCGCCTTTCCTTGACCTCTAAACTTCTGACAAACTGACCATAGGACTCGCCGTTCTACATGAACTATGAGATGGACCTGAGGGAGAACGCTCTGGGAGAGGGAAGCTTCTCCATCTGCAGACAATGCACTCACAAGAAGACCGGACAAAAATATGCTGTAAAAATTGTCAGTAAAAGGTACTAACTATGCAGCCTGACAATATAATTTTTTTATGTATTTAAAGTTCAGTTGTATTATATAATAGTCATGGAAGTGATTTGTTGTGCTCATTTATTGTTCTGCAGAATGGAGGCACAAACGCAGAAAGAGATTGCCGCTCTCAAACTCTGTGACGGACACCCCAACATAGTCAAACTACATGAAATCTACCATGACCAGGTATGACAGTGTTTGAGACTGGAACCTAGAGCTCCTGTGCACATCAAAGCCTCATTCATTCAAAGAACTGGGCTAGTCTGAATAAGTTTGAACCCTCTTTGTCCTCACACCTGCCCCAGATTTAATTCCTCCCCTTGCTTTTCATTGTACTTTATCTTAATTACCATCCAGTCTTTATCAGATGCAGCACAAAAGAAGGTTAAAACTAACTGGGATGCGTTTTTTTAAAAGCATCGTAAGCCTAAGTAGATCGTAGAAGCATTGGGCACCAATGGTCTCTACAATCATCTTAGCTCACAATACTTTTGAGAAACGCAGGTCTGTAAAAATAACACCATGTTGGATTTCATTACACAACAAAAATTGGTTCTATTTACTTTTTAATATGCGTACTAGGTCTCTTTTCCTAAAGAAAAAAACTGATTTACATTTCCCAAAGGAAGTACAAGTCCTCACAAGGCAGCAAAACAATGGAATCTGTTTTCTCATTGTTGTGACAGCTGTGTTTGGAAGAAAATAGACCAATTACAATATGCCAATCTAAGAAAGATAGAAGACAAATCAGAATTAATTATGTAAATATTAATATGACCTCATATTATGAATTCGATTTTAAATGCTTAAAATTAAAACAATATATACTGTATATATATATATATTACAATTTTAAAAAAAGTTTTTTGTTTTCATATATTTTAAAATGTAATTTTTTCATGTGATGGCAAAGCTGAATTTTTTGCATCATTACTCCGTGATCCTTCAGAAATCATTCTAATATGCTTATTTGGTGCTCAAGAAACATTTTTATTAATGCTGTAAACAGTTGTGCTGCTTAATGTTTTGTGAATAGCATGATACATTTTTTCAGGATTTTTTGGAGAAGAGGTTCAAACGAACAGCATTTATTATATAAAAATCTTTTGAATTTTAAATCTTTTGTAATGTTATTAATGTGTTTACTGTCACTTTTAATCAATTTAATGCATCCTTGCTGAATAAAAGTATTAATTTCTTTAAAAATATATATTTATTTATTTATCATCACTGTTGCTGGGGGCTAATTAGGCCTTTAGGCGTTTAATGTGTGTGTGTGTATTTTTCAGTGTGTGCCAGACATCCTGATCCTTAATTCTATTCATTAGTATGATATAAGATAGAGTCAGTTGGGCTCCTCTTCAGATCTGTGAAAGTGTGTATGTGTGTGCGTGCCCATTTGCCAATTGGAGGTTATCAACCCCCACGCTCTGTACCCAGTGCCGTGCCCCAGATGAAAAGCAGAGCCGCCCTGCCCGGTCAGGGTCTTTGTTCCTCTTTACCAGAGATAATGAGAGACATTAGCTTGCTCTTTTTCATTTGCCTCTCTTTTTTTCTTCTGTGCACACACACTTGCACACTCATACACTCTTTTCTATCTAATCCCACCCCCACACAGCACCCAAACACTTGTTCTGCCGTTCACTTATTCACACTCATTCAGCGTATAATGAGACTGAAGCCCATTTTAAAAATCATCCTAAGTCTGAACCTTTGCCAAACTGATTTTTTCCAGTCCTTCAAAGGCATCATTCCCTCTGACTACCTGTCATTAAATGTACATCTGTGCCAGGATAGAAGGCTTTGCACTTCATAATATCTATCTGTCAGTTTTGTGTTATTGCGATCATATACCATTCCATGTGGTTATTCTTGCAAATGGTGTGTTTCCTTGTGCTCGCTAATTTTATATTTTGACTCTTGCCTCTAGCAGTCTCTTAGGCAGAATGATAGTAGAAAGCAGGGTCAGAAATTAACTTTTATATTAAGGGGCAATATTTGCATATATATCTGCATTTGATTTTTTACCTTTGTAAGGGTACTTTTTATGATTACCTCATTGAATGTATCTGTGTTTTTTATGTCAAATACTTATATTTAACCAATTTTTTCAGTTTATACTATAGGCCAGGGGTTCTCAACTCTAATTTTAGCTCCAATCTTATTCAAACTCACCTGCTTATAACTTTCTTGTATTTATGAAGACCTTAGGTGTGTTCGATTTGAAGCGGCGCTGCAAAGTAAATCTCGTTTACATTCTGCACTTGTTGTTTATAATTGTTGATTATTTCTTGTTTACTGGTGACTAATCTGAATGCATCTGATTGGCCGTCACATTCATACACTCAACAGAAGTGTCTGTGTGATTGGTTATAATTCTTAATAGTGCAAAAAATGTGTAAATTAGATGTTTTAAGCATTGTGAGCAGATCATAATGAAATACTGCAATCAACTCTTTTCATTCATTTTCATACTTGAATTGTGACAGTTGTAATAGATTTAATTTAATTGTACAGGGGCAATTTTTGCCAATTATATATATTATATATGTTCATTTTGGTGGCAAACCCCCCTTAATTTCCAACCCTGGTAGAAAGTGTCAGGAAACTGTTGGAAGGAGCGGAGAAATGTGATCAGGATTGCTCACATGAGCACCAAGGATTAATCTTTCTGGATCACATGGATAAACCACTGCAGCATGGCTCTGAATTACTTGAGCTCTCTAATATGGTGAATTTATGTTTGTGTGTTTGTATAGCTACATGCATATCTTGTTCTGGAGCTCTTGCGAGGTGGAGAGCTGCTGGAGAGGATCAGAAGGAAGCAGCACTTCAGCGAGACGGAGGCTAGTCGTATCATGCGCAGACTAGTGTCTGCCGTCAGCCACATGCATGATGTTGGCGTGGTGCACAGGGACCTCAAACCAGAGGTACAGCACGCCACAACACATCCACTGTCATTATCGTAGATGTACAACCCACGTCACAGCGGACTCTAGGCCGAGGGGCCCCAAAGTGCAGTTTGCATCGTAGTTAAGGATATGTTATCAAGAAAATCTGCATTAAGTTTATGCTCCTCAATATTGCTTGTGTTTCAATTTGGAGATCAGTGAATTAGTAAATGTTTATATTGGTAAACTAATAATGAGAATGTACTGCTTTAGGTTTTATTTTTCTGACTGTGTAATGGAGATGTTCTTCAGTTTCTCTTTTCTCTTCGTAGAATTTGCTCTTTACTGACGACACTGAGAATTCAGAGATAAAAGTTATTGACTTTGGCTTTGCACGGCTCAAACCCCCCGACAATCAGCTCCTGAAGACTCCCTGCTTCACTCTTCAGTACGCCGCACCAGAAATCCTGAACTACGATGGTTACGATGAGTCCTGTGACCTCTGGAGTTTAGGAGTCATTTTGGTAGGGCCAGTATTCACAATGTAATTGTCATGCTGGTATAGTATTTAATATATGGGGACTAGGAACAGATTTGTAGACAATTTATAACAAGGAAGCCCACTAGGGTTTGTCTGAAACAGTTGTGTTCCCTATAGAGTGCTTCTGTGATGACGTATTTTTGTAGGCCAACCCGGAAGTTTGCATCACTCTGGTTCTCTTACCAAAAATCCAGTAGGATTTTTACATTTTCCATTTTAGAATAATGAAGAAAATGAGTTCTGTGACCAACAAACGTTTATGATTCTTACACATCTTGGTCATCATGATAATCTTCACTAATGAACACACCTTAAAAACATTTTTTTTTTAAATTCTAAATACAAACAAAATACAAAAGTAAAAAATAAGGCTATAAACAAACTACATGACTTCAGCATCACCATCATTAAGCTTCCGACAACTCTTAGTTTTTATTTAGTAAAACAATTTTCCTGAAAGGTTGAGTTAGAATAGTTTGCAAGAGCATGATTGTAAACACAACACATCTGTAATAGTGGACTAGTGAGTTGATGAGTTTACTTGATATTACTGATATATTTTATGTTGTAGAAGCTTGTGTTTAAAATACTGTAGAATTTGCTAAAATGCTAACCCATTTCTTGGTTTTGGCCTACAAAAATATGTCATCCCTGCTTTAAGGGCAAGTAATCCCTGGGGCAAGTAATAAATGTGACCCACACCACTCTGCTTTAGGTCATTTGGAAGTATCTCCTTGTTCAGGCTTTTTAATGGAAATAAAATATCGGAGGGTGAAGATATACGAGTGCTTCTGTATACACAAGCTTTTATCCTGCTTCATGTAGATTACTTGCTCATTTTGGATATGAATCCATGTCTTGCTGTTTCTGACACTTATTCAGTTGAACACCAACCAATATAAACAAACTATCAAGCCCTTTTCCAAACAGCTTAGCATTGCTGATTGGAGTCATCACAGCTACCCTTAAGCGGAAGATTTCAGCCAGAACTTCATTGAGAGAAAGATGAGAGGAGATAGCGAGATGAGCCTGGGGGAGATGTCCAAAGCTGAGTTATTTTTGTGGGTCAATTTCTGCCTCGCTCTGTATTGAGGAGCAGGACGTGACTGGGGGGGAGAACAGAGTAGTGCAGCAGAGTTTGACATGATGATCTCTGACAGGCTGTGAGCTGAAAAACCCTGGAGCTCTGCGCAGCACGTAGAGAGACGAGAGCTCATTTAGCTGTGTACATGTTCTCTATTTTATATCACTTTCCTAACAATATAATTTGATCTCCAATATAATTATAGTGCACATTGATCAACTTCTGTTGTTTTTAAAAGTGCTGTGCTGTACTCAAATACAAACAAATGGAAGAATGCACATTACATCTGTCCAGCACACAATGACTTTTGCAATGTCTAGCAAAAACAAATAAGTCTTAACCCACATTAAGCTAATTATGGCGCATTTACAGTAATCGTATGTGCGCGGTCCCTGCTGAACATAAATAAATAAGTGATGTAAACTGATATAAAACTGAATGATATAAACAGTGTCTTGTTTTTTTTTAACCAGTGATTGGTTTTAGCCATCCTACATTTAAACATCATCCTGCATATCAAAAAAGATTTAAATTGATTGGATAAAGAAAAGTGTTTACAGTCAGTTGTGGAGGACTATTCTCCTCCATATCAACAGTTGGTATTTGGAAAATAAATTAGGTCACTTTTTTCATTTCATGTTTACTTCAAAAGTTAGATAAAGCTCTGTATTATCAGCATAACTGTGAAGATTTTTTTTTAATGAAGACAAAGAGAAGCATATATGAAGAAAATTAAAATTGGTCCTAAGATAGAACCTTGAGGTACCTCACATTAAGGTGCTCTTGTATGCTTTTTGTTGCAGTACACCATGCTATCTGGCCAGGTCCCATTTCAGTGTCAGGAGAAGAGTCTAACGCACACCAGTGCAGAGGAGATCATGAGGAAAATCAAAAAAGGAGACTTCTCTTTTGAAGGTGAAGCCTGGAGGAATGTGTCCAACCAGGCCAAAGATCTGATACAAGGTGAGATACAGCTAGATATGTTTAGAGACCATTGGGTAGTGTTAATAGGAATGCATTTGTTAAAACTAAAATGTTAATGTTTGGCCTACTCATGGTACAGAGCTGCTGACGGTGGACCCTAACAAGCGGATAAAGATGTGCGGCCTACGCTATAATGCCTGGCTGCAGGACGACAGCCAGCTCTCCTCCAACCCTCTTATGACCCCTGACATCCTGGGATCTTCTACCAGATCAGTGCACTCTTGTTTCAAAGCCACCTTCAATGTAAGAAAAATGGAAGTAGGCTAGAAAATAAATATTACAACATAATATAAAGGAGTAGATGGGTGTGGATAAATGTTAATGATAAATACCTAATTTGTTTAGGCATACAGCAAAAAACGGCAGTTTTGTTTGGGATAGTGTTCAGAATAAAGCTTGAATCTTTTTTTACATGCAATTTACAGAACATGCTGACAATGCAGAGTAGGAAATTTGGATAAGTGCTTAGCTTGTATTATTTTTTTAATTACTGTTTTAATTTGAATAAGTAATAAAATAATAATACATTATTATTATAAATTATACAGTAAGCTTTGTATATTATAACTGTAATTTTGGCAGATACTGATATGGTCATCCATTTTTTCTTCCCCAGGCCTTTAATAAGTGTAAGCGGGAGGGATTCCGACTTCAGACGGTTGACAAGGCTCCTTTGGCCAAACGCAGGAAGATGAAGAAGACCAGCACCAGCACAGAGACCCGCAGCAGCTCTAGCGAGAGCACGCACTCCTCTTCCTCTTCCTCCCAGTCTCAGGATAAGACGCCACTGGGCGGAGAGACGGCCATCATTCCCCAGGCATCCGTGAGCACGCCTCTCACTCTGGGCCCTGACGTTGAGCCTTCTCAGGGCGAACTCCAGCTTACAGAGTGATAGGACATAACTTTCCCACTGTCTCATTCTTTCTCCTCACACTCTGGCAAGGGTGTACAACTCCAGAATTTGCATGTGGGGACCAACTCAAATCCATCATTAGCAATAGATGCACACCATGAGCGCTGAAGACCGAGCTGGTGTGAACTTCTGGCTCAAGTTCTGCATGGCTGAATATCACTGCATCCAGTCCAGTGTCTCAAACACGAGAGAGAAGTTCACTTTGAGGAGCATCTAGACCTTCCACTGATGGAGAAAGAAGAAAAGCCGGCTTGTGCAGTGTCCTGACAGACCAGGCGCTTTGCTTTAGGCAAAAAAGATAAGGAATATGTATTTTAAATATAAATAGAATTTATTTAAATGGAGATTTATTGTTTATACAGACTTCTCTCAAATTTGGTATATAATAGATATTTGGTATATTTGACAAACTGGTATATACCAAATATAACAGCTCCATTTGTGCTGGGAGCTTTATGGTGTTGATTCACATATTTAACTTTAATCTTTGACTTCTTCCAAAAGATTTTACTGAAGTAGCAACAACTAGGTGTTATAGTTTCCGTGTTCTGTGTAAAACTCTTGTTTATGGGCAAGGTAAAAGAGACCGTTTGTTTCACATTTACGTGTTATTTGAATTTACTGTTGAGATACCTTCCTCAGGTTATTTATTTGTTCTTATAAACTTGAGCTAATTTCTAAAGAGTTGAAGACAAAGCCACTGGCTGAAGGTGCGGTCACATTTACCCTTGCTCTGTGAAATTTTGAAGCTGAAATCCAATTTTGTATTTGGTTCAAGCTGTCACACAGATTTTCAGCATTGACCAACAAGAAACTGCATGGTTTGAAAGTGACTTCTGTATGAGCATTTCTGGAAGCATCGATACACTATTGACAGTGGACAATGGAACAATGTTTTTTGCTGAAATTTTGCTAATGTGACCGCGGCTTAAAAGAGAAAACGCTAGAGGTGTTGACTTGGACGTTGGGTTTCGTTACTTGAGGTTTTATGCTTGAGTATAAGATTAGGCTGAGCATGAATCTGCCGATAGATGTTTAAAGTCAACATGAATTCAGAATAGACCCATTTTAAATTATTAATGCACCAGGTTCTATTGTGAACGATTCTTTGGTGCATGTTATTACAAAGAAAAAAAAAAGTTTTCATAGTTTAATAAAAATTTAATAACTCTTGCTTCCTCTGCAATGACTTTTCTATTCCAGTAACATCACGTAGGTTACCCAGGCTATTGGATAACTAACCAGTAAATGGCTATTTAGCCGTAGATTTAGCAAACTCACTTTTAATCTGGCTGTATTCTGGTTTCTATCACTGCCTACTTTTCATGATCCAATCAATTCCTGATGGATAATCTAATTTCTTGAAAAAGTGCTTTATTAGAGGAAGTACAATGGGTTGCAATTCACGTAGACTTTAAACTATGCGTCTGCAAAGTCTAATGACACGCTTATCTTATATATGATAACCATGACTGCAGGCCACATTTTAGCCTGAAATGAAGTGATATGCCAGAAGACATCTGTGGCTTCCTGTTTGATAGTGGCACGTTGTGTTTTTTGGCCCTGTGTTAGTTGACTGATGCTTCAAAACAGGCTGCGGTAGAGCCTGTGGTGTTTAAAACGATGAGCTTGCGTTTTTTTCATCTTTGCATCGCCTGTTTCACAAGCCGTGGAGTTTTTGTGACACCGAGCTGAAATCTTATAGTACTCAAGTCTGGACAATATCAGATATTTTCAAGAGCATTTGAACAGCCTGGACTCGGACTCGAATGAGCTGGTCTTGACTTGTCATAGAAAATATGGTCTTGGATTTGAGTTTGAGTCCAGACTCTTAAGAATAAGTTCCAAAAGGGAGTTTTTGCAGCAATGCCATAGAAGAACCATTGTGGGTTCCCTAAAGAACCTTTCATCGCTCTTTTCCACCAGAATAGTTTGTGTTCTTTGAGCCAGAGCCTTTTCTCGGCCAGGCGAACTGGAGCCTGTCGCAAACTGGCCACGTGTTTCCACAGACCTTAGGAACAAACAGAGATGTAATGCTGCTACTTGTTGTTTACCTGACTATAAACAGTCTAAAATCAAACAGTGTGCATCCGGATGTTTGTACAGGCAGTGCGGGACTTCTGTTTTGCTGTTCACAGTACCGGTACTAGTGCTTTTAGTGTATCGGCAGCTTGCATAAATTCCCGGTACTATCATCTGTCCTTTTTGGAGACTCGCTCTCTCGCACGCGGGGTCTCTCTTGCGTGCACAGTTTTATTTATTTAGATATAAAGACCAATGTAGTGCAACATTATTACATTGCTCAACGAGATTGCCATAGAGTGACAGCTATTCTTCGCCACGGCTTTCCGGCTCTGTTCGAGAGCAGCAAGTTTTTAGGGTCGGAGTTGAACCGATCTTGAATGGAATGGTTCAAGAATGGACAAAGGCCGGGAACCTGCACCGGAACCGTGCCGGTGGAAAAGTATGAAGAACCTTTTTCCTCTATAAAGAACTTCTTGTACAATGTAAAGTTTCTAAGGATGTTAAAGGTTCTTCATGGAACCATGGAGACCAACAAAGAACCTTTACTCTTAAAGCTGTGTCTCAATTGAGAGGCTTCATCCTTCAAAGGACACCGACTTCAAAGGCCACTTCTTCGAAGGCCGCAAAGGTCCGACTGAGCGTTGTTAAATGAGACGGTCTAGCCTACGGATGATTGTTCTTGTCGCCTAACAACTGTGACAGCTGCTGTTGAAGAGCGGCAGTAACGTTTGTTCTGGACTTTTTTGAAAGTTATATTTAACTGTCTGAAAACAAAGCAAGGTTCACAACCCGTCTAAATATGTTTACCTTGGTCCATTTCTGAACATAATTAAGAGTAAAAACTATATAAAATCACATCTTAGATGTACCATTTGAACTTCTTTATATACATTTTTTGGTATATTAACATTTGTATTCGAGTAAGTTGAAACCTAATACTTGCATTTAACAGTGTAATTCGTCAATTTCTCTCCAAAAAATCCTGTTGTTACCAGCGCGCAATGAATTCTGATGTAGGCTAGGCAGCAAAGGATTCATGTGTTGTATCCTTCATTGCTCGTGAAATGAAGGACTCATTTCGAGGCCACATACGAAGGAGTCTTCAAACTTTGGCGTGCCGCTGTGACGCAATCGATCTTCGAATGCGGCGTGTACAACACTGCTGAGCTGATTAAATGGTTCTCTGTGTTTGTGTAGATTGTATTTTCTATTCGGTGGTGGCGTTCTATAGTTGAAAAGGAATGATTTTATCTTTGGCCCAAAAGGACCATCTGTATTATTCAGAGCATTAATCTATAATTCATTCATATCTTGCTAGCACTACAAAACTATTTGAAAGGCACTTGAACTATACATTGCTATGCAAAGTTATTTTCTTCCTTTCTAATGTTTGTCTCTGTTCATATCCTGAAAGACCTTTATGCATTAAAAAATAATGAATATAAACGGTGCCTCATCATCAGGGCGAACATACCTGCCATCTTTAGGGACAGTCGCAAGGCTCTGGTCTCTAAGTAAATCATGCATTCCACTTCTTGTGCACTAACCGAGACAAGACATCATATTGAGCGTTTAAATGGCGAGGGCTGGATCAGGACCCAGCGGCGGGTACGCATACATGCACGGCACGCACACACTCAAACACACACAAACTGGTGCTCCTGCCCACTCGAACCCGGGCAAAGGACAAGAGCAATAAGAACAGCAGGAGCTCGGCTCACTTTCATGTGGCTGAAAGCTGCCACATTTGGCCTCTTCCCCATCACTGTTCTCCCTGAAGCTCCCTCATTACTGCCTCCTCTTTTTGTTTGGGTGTATTAATAGAACAAGAATGATGGGAGGCCGAGAGAGTCCTACATTGAACTCTCCTCTGGGAGTGAAGCTTTATTAGATGATTTGCTGTGCTGCTGTTTGTCCCACCGGCTCTCTGCGTCCAATTGCTCAAACATGGAGCTTGCTTTACGGTCTGATACGTTTTTAGGGGTTTTTGTTTTAGCTTGTTTTAGCTGTTATGAGATTAAAGGCCAGACATGTGGTATTTCGTTTAGCGTTTCTAAAAGCGTAGTGAGCATCGGCCCTTAAACTGAACTCACTCCTTTGATCTGTGCACTTCGTTTTTGTTGCTCTATTTTCAGTGCTCTTGGGTTCTTGTAAATTGAGTTGTCTGGTTGTGAAATGTTACCGAGGGGCCCTGTGCGCTTGTATCTGTGATAGCGGCGGTTGTGGGGCGGCTCATCTGCTCGTGGAGGTGGGGTGATTTGACTTTTTAAACTCCACCTTGTTTTTTAAGGGTTTGTGGATTTGAAGAGTTGATGCTGGAATGGAATTTTTTTTTTTTATTGCATGGAAACTTGTTCCCACTCTGTTTCATGATATCTTTAGTAGAATTACCTTGTTTTAGAGGTCGCTATGCTTTTGCTGTAAAAATTCTTGAAATGTTATGTAAGCCAACCAAATACAACTTTTTACATTCTTTCTGACACACTACCAGTTGGGTTAAATTAGTTTTTTTTTTTTTTTTGAAATTAATACTTTTATTCAGCAAGGATGCATTAAATTAGTCAAAAGTGAAAGTAAAGCATTTATAATGCTACATTTTGTTTATCAAAGAATCCTGAAATGATGGTTTCTACAAAAATGTAACCAGCACAACTCTTTTCAACATTTATGATAATAAGACATTATTATTAATGTTCCAAATCATTTGAATGATTTCTGAAGGATCATGTGACACTGAAGACTGAAGTAATGATTCTGAAAATCCAGCTTTACCATCACAGAAATAAATTATATTTTAAAATATTTTACAGGGGCTTTAAGTTGAATTCAGAAATTCTTGTTATTAGCGACACCGGTGGCTGTTAAGTGAATTGCAGACAGCAACTTGCTCGCACTCATCTCGTGCGCACGTACCGTAAACGTACAAGAGACTGAACGTGATTCAAGGCTTCCCTCGCCCTCGATATCTGCTCACGAACTTTATCGTTCTTCACTTAGAAGTAAAAAGAAGTTGGAAATACCTTTGCAGCGAAATAGATAACAACATCCAGACGCGTCCACGCTGCTGAGAGCGACGGTTAACGGAAACTGAAAGATGTGTGCGCGCTTTCCAAAATAAACAACACACAACAAAAATGACGGCGGTGAGAAAACAGTTAAGAAAACTTCTGATCATTGCGATGTGGATTTGCTTGCAATTCGCCGGCATCATCAACTGATGAGGTAGGCCTAATTCAATTTACACCGTTATGATAGTTTGGTTATAAAGTATAGTATAGGCCTATATTTGAGACTATTCTATAGACCTGACTATCATGTGAGACTTTAGTTTGAATTAATTACGTTTCTTTGCATGACACATTGCAGTACAACATGGCTCTTTCTGCATTATCCTGAATATTGAAAACATTCATTTCATGCGTCGTTTAACGGAGAGAGGCTCTCTTGAACGCGCTTAAGCATCACATCCTTGTAATAAAAAAAAAAACCGTCCGAGTCCTTCACAAAAAATCAGTATACAGGCTTTCATAGACAAGTCTGTGGAATATCTCTTTTTTTTTATTAACATTTTTAAAGTTTCGTTACAAGCTGTTCACACATTGGCAATAAAAAAGCAATTAATACGTGAAAACTCATACAAATAGTCCCTGCAGTCCGTAACTGTTGGCGCTCTAACGGTTAATAAACAGAACTGCATGCGTCTTGCGGAAGAATTGTAGCCGGATCTACTTCTCTCTATTTATGTCCATAGACTGTAAGGTCTACTCCGCAGTGGTACGACCCGAACCAGTCTAAAATAGTCCGAATATAAACATTTATTATAGGCGTACCTTCAAAATATGTTTGAGGTGGTTGTTAAAAAAAATGGATTCATGATGTACTTTAATCATTATATATTTTAATGTAAATTTTAAACAAAAAAGTTACAGATGCAGCTTTAAAATACAAAATTTATTTTGAACTGTAACAATATTTCACAATATTACAGTATCTTCTTTTTTTTTTTTTGCTGTATTTTTGATCAGATGCAACTTTGATGATGATAAGAGATTTCTTTCAATTAAAAAAAAAAACTGACCCCAGACTTTTGAACGGTAGTGTATGCAGTATTATCGTTTATGTGCCTGTTATTGTCTTTTTGGCTAATGTGACCAGACAAACAATTTCATTTTGGATAGTTTGTTGGTCCTAACACAAAGCTTTTATTCTAAAACATTGAAGTTACATTAAGTCACAGGCATTTATTCAGTATTGGAAATCATTTAACAGTTTAACATTGAAATTGGATTATGTGAAAAAATGAAATGAACACAGACTGTAGGCTACACTGTTTTGATGTATTGTTTCCAGCTCCGGCCACTTTCCTGTAGCCTGTATTTTTATTCTAAAAGCATCTGTGTACAATGTCTTGTCTCCGCTCCTGAATCTATAGACAAGGGGGTTTATAATTGAATAATTGACGTATCCATTTTATTTTTTACCAAAGACATGATTTGTAGCATTGATATTTTTTTCAACATACACTGAGCTTTAATTTTCTTTGTGGTAAAGTCTTTAAAAATCTGTTGGTTTGGTTAGGTTCTTGTCCATGCGCTTCCTTCCTCCAGCATTTCCTGCTGTGAAACACATTTGTAAATTATGTTTGTTTTAAAAGTCATATTAAGAAGCAAGCATAGATAACTAGCACAATCCCAGACTTTACTTTTTATGTTCTGTCTGACGTAAAAATGGACCAGCTAGGCCTACGTTCATTGCACTTTCCACAAAGCCACCAAAAAGCATAATACAAATTGTACATCATACGTTCATGATGTTTACGGGCTTATATGTTTGATAGTGTAACTGCCGATATACAGTAGGCTAGCCTACATTTTGTGTCGCAGCAAATTTAGATATTGTGATCGTGATGATCTAAAATGTAATGTTTTGCAAAGATTTGTAAAATATGCTATGTATTTTTGCTGTTTGTTGTCCAGTTGTTACAGCACAAGCTGCATTAAATCTCGAAGGGAATTTTGAGTAAATCGATTTAAAGAGAATTTTCACAGGCTGTTTTCTTACTAGTGTACAACCAAACGCTGCCAGCAAACGGCGCTGTTTACACAGATTTAGATAGCCTGTTTGCATCGATGGCCGTTTCTGAGGAAAGAAATTTTTTATTAAGGGGTGTATAGAAGAGCTTTCCTGTCTTTAAACTCTGTACTTGTCTTCACTGCGCAAGTTGTTTAATGTTTAGGCATTACATGAAGACAGATTTGAACATGAGACCTGAATGGATTATCACAAATGCATTTTTTAGCTAACTAGCTGGGCTAGAGTTTTACTCTCATTCATTTATTTAAATTGAATTATTATTAAACTATAATTCTTAAAAGCACCAAAATAGTCCTATTTATAGTGAGTTGTAATGCTAAGTGATAAGCCATATCACCACACAGTATATATGACACTGAACCCTGTTGTTGTGTCCAGTGCTTTGTTTTTAAGATGATATACTTTTGAAATAAGAGGACACAATATACATGAAAAGGTCATATTTTCAACGATTGTGTGGTTATATTAGTCCATTATGTTGATACAAATGCGAGTTGGAGTGTCTTGCATGAGTGTTTTAGTTTCAGATGAGTTGAATCAACTCATGTTTCTGACTGATGTCAGAAGTGTGCTCCTTTTACTAACTGGTCTTGTTAGCAACTTTTTTCCCATTTGTTTTGTGATTCAAAATATGTTTGAGGTGGTTGTTAAAAAAATAAGGGCTTAAAGTTTTATTGAACAAAGAGTAATATAATTTAAATTGTCACAAAATGGAATAAAACCTCTAAATTCACAAAATTCTTGTGTATTTATTCTGATGTGTTTTTGTAGAAACAAATGTTTTCCTATATTTTCAGTTTGTATTATGTTCTCAGTGTTGGCTACAAGAATATTCATTCATATATTCTTAGTATTATCCAATGTGTGCAGCTTTTAATTGATATTTTATTTTACATAACTTTTTTTATATTGAATTTATTAAGCCTTTGCTTTTAATGTTTGATTTAGTTGTAAGTAAATTGAAAATTTTGTGAAAATGTAAGAAATGGCAAAAAGAAAGCAAAATTCATGTTTCATATTTTCTGAATAATGTTTTAATGTTGAATAATTATTGTAATTTTGTGATGCATGTTAAAATATAATCTTGATATCCCCAAACTCTTTGTTTACTCAGATTATTATATATGCAATATATATATATATATATATATATATATATATATATATATATATATATATATATATATATATATATATATATATATATATAGGCCTATATTAGTTTGTGGGTCAAAATTATGTATTTAATATATAGGCACAAAATGATAATTACATTTATCAAAAGGACATGAAATTTGCCTGAAACATTTTTTTGCTATTTATATATATTTTACTAATTACTATTATATTTTTTGTATGTTTGAGTATAGAGTTTGGTGGTTGAGATTTTCCATCTAAAATGCTGTCATTAAGCCATACCAGAGTGACTTCATTCTCTCTCACACACACACACACACACACACACACACACACACACACACACACACACACACACACACACACACACACACACACACACACACACACACACACACACACACACACACACACACACACACACACACACACACACACACACAAAATTATTTAAAGGGTTAGTTCACCCAAAAATTAAAATTATGTCATTAATGACTCACCCTCATGTCGTCCCAAGCCCGTAAGACGAACGGAGGTCTTACGGGCTTGGGACGACATGAGGGTGAGTCATTAATGACATAATTTTCATTTTTGGGTGAACTAACCCTTAAACCCCCAAATGTCAAATTTTGTGCAGGACATTTTCTTTTATAACCTCCAATGCCTGTAAGACCTTAGAAGCTTCAGTCACCTCTATTCCGGCCCATTCCTCGCTTAAAAAAGCTTCCAGATGTCCTTCATACAGTCAAGATGTCCAGTTCCTGCAACAGCAAAGCACTCCTATAAGAAGACTGGAGCACCTCCACGTTTGGCCATGGAGACGGTGTTCTTCTGCTCAGCTTTGTCTTTTTTGGACCAGACTTGATCCATGGGCCCAAAAAGTTCCAGTTTGGTCACATCACTCCATAAAACATTCTTCTAGAACTCCACAGGTCTATCCAAATGAATATTAGCATATTCAAGTCGGCCTTTTATGTTCTTCTTGGTCAAGAGTGGCATTCGGCAAGATGTCCCAGCTTGTCTTCTTCTTATACTCTACATTGAAATGTTTTTTTCTTCTTTTCATCAGATTATCTTGAAGGTCTTTGGGAGTAAATTGAGGGTTTTTCTCAGTTGCTCTGATCAAACATTTTGTTCCCCTTAATGATATTGTGCTTTTTCTTCAAAACCGTCCATGGTTTTCTGGTACAACAAATGTCTAAACTTATGAATAATGCTGCCAGCTGTGTCTCTAGGAACTTTTAGTGTTTTGGTAATCTTCTTATAGCCATAGACTTTCTAATGTAATAAAACAATTTGTTCTCTATAGCTTTTGAGGTCTCTTTTTACTTGGGCATATTTGGTTGAATAATTTTGATTGCAACTGTATATATACATAATCAGACCATGGCATTAATATTGTTTCCTCCAACAAGAAACTCTTGAAAAAAAAAGTCAAGATCAATATATCACCAAAATGATTTATCCCAATTTTACTAGATTCAAACCACTGAAGCACAGGTCCATAATTCTATGTGTTGATTCGAGCACAGATTGGTGTATCTTAAACGAACTCCAAAACGCAATGAACGAAAAAGAGGGCAGAAAGAGCTTCGGGTCTACTCTAAAGTGGGAGGTGTTGAGGAGTCAATGGCGGGAAATACGGGATTTCTGCACGGGACCCACGTCTCCTATTGTCTCCCTTAAATTTTGACCAGGCTGCCCTGGTGAGCAGTGATGGGACTTTTTCTTTTCTTCTCCACCTCAGTCCTCCTGTCTCGCCCGGCATTCCACTGGGCCACCAGAGAAGCTGCTTTAGAGACGGGCTGCTCGCTCTTGGGTGGCCTCTTGTGCAGGGGGCTGCAAAGGGGAGGAGACGATGTCTTATTAATTGACTGGGTGTCTTGGAAGGAGTGTAGGAATTTGGCTGCGGGAGAAAAAGGAGAGGAAGGACTGCCTCGCAGCTTAGCCTGGACCTCCTACTCAATCATAAATGTCAACTAGATATTTACATTTTCTGAGAGAAAAAAAATGGAAGCAGTGCTAGGAAGTCAATGGCACAATACGTGGATAGTTGCTAGGGTGTTGCTAAATATATTGCTTTATATACACCCCCCCCCCCCAAAAATACTTTGTTAGGAGAAAATCACAAAAAAGGGGTTTCCCTTACCGAAAAGTACCGTGACAGTACCGTGGTACAGTGATGGTATCAGATGCTAATGAATGACATAAGAGTGTCCACATTAAAAAAGGTCAAATCTTTTGAAAATCTAGTTTAAAGCATGTGCCAAGTTCTTAGAAATGTACTCTTTGTATTCTTGTGGGTTTTTTTACTTTAAACTTAAATGGAAAACCTATGGATGAATGAAAATCAAATTTACCATTTCCAACAAACGTTTAAGGGTTTCCTGTGTTTCTGCATGTTGATTGCAACATTTCTTTAAATTTGGCTGACAAATTTGGCTTTTCAAATGGTCATAATATTTTAACAAAGCTGCTTAACTATGTTTTTTAAAATATAATTATGAAAGATAATGCCAAACTACTCAAAAAGGTTTTCTTTTCATGAATTTCATTCTTTTAATTAAACAATTTTCTTCATTATGATATATGTATCATGTACATTGTCGTTCAAAAGTTTGGGGTTAGTAAGATTTAAACTGATCAAAAGATTTCAAAATAAGCTTTTGAGCTTTTAATTCATCAAATAGCCTACTCCTGAAACAACTTTCCACAAGAATATTAAGCAGCAAAACTGTTTTCAACATTGATAATAATAAGAAATGGTTCTTGAGGACCAAATCAACATATTAAAATGATTTGTGAAGGATCATGTGACACTGAAGACTGGAGTAATGATGCTGAACATTTAGCTTTCTCAGGAATAAATTACATTTTGAAATATACAAAAAAAAAAAAAAAAAATATTGTAATAATTTTTCACAATATCACTGTTTTTACAATATTTTTTATCAAATAAATGCAGCCTCGGTGAGCATAACGTTTTTTTTTTTTTTATGTTTAAAAAATCTCCCAAACCCAAAATTTTGATCTGTCGTGTGTGTGTATCAGTTGCATTACTCTGCATTTTATACCCCCCGCCCCCTCCTGAATTAACTTAGAAATTAAGAACATGCTCATCATAGATGTGTATTCAAATCATTGTATGAATTGCATTTGTTAATTTATTTTTTGAATAAAGTAGTAGATCCAGACAATTAAACTATTTCCATGATTAATCTGTACACTGAACATGTCAAAACACCCCATAATGGTCTTTTTAATGCTGTTCAAAACCACAACCCTATAGTGAAGCTTGCTTTACAATAGTTTTGGTTTTCTACATGCACTGATTTTGACTATCAACCTTAAATAAATGAGACAGCTGCTGTCATTAACCTTCCTTGTATATGGCAAGTGGGATTTGAAAAGAAGCAGCAGAGGTTTTGGTGTAGCGGGCTGTGGGAAAGGCCCGTTCAGGTTGGAGTGCTCCTGGAGGCTCTGAATGGGCCTGCTGTGGCTGAGTGTGTCAGTGGGATGTGATTGAGTGGGAACTTCTCAGGGTACGGCAGGAGGGGCAGACGAGGGGGAGGTGTGTAGAAGTGTAGTAGCTACCAATGTGGTCTCCCCCCTCCCCAACCTTTACCATCAGTGACCAGAGCCGTAATCCCATTACATGTGTCCCCATTAGCTCCGACGGGAGCCTCTATTGTCTCCTTGCGAGTCGGTCGGAGTCACCGTCCAGGCCTTGCCATGTTTGCTCTAGCTTCCCACACCCAGCTGTCCCCATGGCAATCCCACACACACAAACGTGGGTCGCAGGGTGAGGAGTGAGGTGAAACGGCGCTCAGCAAGAGTCTGAGCTCATAGAAACTGAGGACTATGCATTTCTGTACCTTTCACCTATATGTAATGGATAATATCAAAAGATTTGTGAGGCCACTCTGTCAGAGATTATGATAATAATTATAATAAACAGAAAATAAATAAATAAGATATATTAAAAATTGTGTTTTGATACTAATGGAGCTTACCCTGAAGGGAAATCGTACAGTGCAGTGATCATTATACATTCAAATTTTTCTGTTTATTAATTTGAGGCCTAGTAATGCCATGATATTCTTTGAAGATTTGAGTACTATGTAATTGCATGTAAGGGACAACTGCCCATTTTATTATATTCATGTAAGGGACAACTGCCCATTTTATTATTTATTCATCCTAATTCCCTTATTTGTGAGAAAGACCAGCTGACTGTATATTATCCCACTTATTGCATGGCTACTTTCAAAATAAATTAATGAAGGTTCAAATATTTTATTTTATTTTTGTATAAATTATACATACACTACCATTCAAATTAGTAAGATTTTGATTTTAAAGAAATTAGTTCTTTTATTCAGCATGGACAATTTGAATTGATCAAAAGTGACACTAAAGACATCTATAATTTTTTTAATAAATGCTGTGCTTTTCAATTTTATCAGAGAATTCTGAAAAAAAGTGTCATGGTTTCAACAAAACCGTTTAAACAGCACAACTTTTTCAACAAAAAATTGAAAGAAATTCTGAAGGATCATGTGACACTTGTTTTGTCACACATCACATTACATTTTAAAATATATTCAAATAGAAAACATTTTAAATTGTAATAACATTTCAGAATATGAATATGTTTGTACTGTATTTTTGATCAAATAAATGCAGCTTTGGTGAGCATAAGAGAATTCTTTCGAAAACACTAAAAAACGTTACAAAATTTTGAGACTTATATTTACAAATATGCATTTAGCAGATGTTTTTATCCAAAACGACTTGCAAAAGAGGAACAAAGCATTCATTAAAGAGCCAACAATCGTTGTTGTGCACAATGCCTGGTTAATAGGCAACTGTATTAGGAACCAGATGTTTATATATACTGTGGATAATGGGAATATGTTAATCTTATATCATGGAACTGCACAGTAGTTCCATATGGATATTGCTCATGAAGAAAGTGAAGTTTGTAGATGTTTTGAGTCCTTCGTCTCTGTCCACCGTACAGATCCATCATGTGGTTGATGGAAAGCTGGACAGACAAAGCGGACCCAGGCCTGGTCACCACAACCCCCCTGTGACTTCAGCACAAAGCCTGCTCTCAAGCAGACAAACACAGCAACAGATCTAAAAGTATCTATAGATGCTGATATTGCTTTCTCTCTCCTTACTATAGATAAATATCAACACATTTTTTAATCAAATTTAGCCCATTGCTCTTTGTGTGCATGTGTTTTGACTTTTCAGAGCAGTGTAAATCTTTTGCTCCTTCACCTTCTCTTTATGTCTCTGTGCATGTGGATTTGAGTGTCTACCCAATTAGAATATATTAGCTGTGTAATTTGAGGTCAACCATTTCACTGATCCATGCCATGCATTTGAATGAAAGTCATTTCTGTGAACTCGAGTGTTGTTTTAAGGAATCTCGCCCTCTGGAGCACATGGCAGCCAAATCTAAAATTATTATTATTTATTATGTGCATTCAGAGATGGCTTGTTCTTACAGTGTTCACTACAACGTTTATGCAACAAATTTGACCATTTGAGAGCCTTAAAGGGATAGTCCACCCAAAAATGAAAATTCTGTTTTCATTTATTCACTCTTATGCTGTTGCAAACCTGTAAGGGTTTCTTTTTCTGCTGAACACAAATACATTTTGAGAAGCAGTTTTGATTCCCATTGACTTCCATTGTTTGTTTGTTTTGTCCATATAAGTTAATGGGAACCAAAACTGCTTGGTTACCAATATTCTTCAAAATATCTTATTTCTTCTTTCACAGAAGAAAGTCATGCAGGATTGGAACAACATGAGGGTGAGTAAATAATGAGCGAATTTTTCATTTTTAGGTGAACTATCCCTTTAAGTGTAATTAAGAGGAAAAGTTAATCAACATTGATTAGTTAGAGTGTTTGGGGCTCGCCAAACTTCGCTGGAGTTTGTTTATTGTGAGTGTGTGTGTGTGTGTGTGTGTGTGTGTGTGTGTCCTCTGTGATCTGAAGTACTTTCCGGTTACCATGACAATAGCGCTCGCTGAGGGTTCGGAGAACAATCACCTGCGAGCCGCTGTGCTGGTCGCTGAGGTCTGTGCAGCCTTTGAGAACAATTGTGCCACTATACTATATGTATTTTTTCGAAGCGAAGGAGCCTCGTTACAACAAGCTAATTATTGTACGAATGACCACAGCTACATAAAATCCATGGAATTGTAGATCGTAAACAACCATTTGGATTACACATCATCAAATTTTTTTGTATTTGCACAGCACTATTCACAATTCACAAACACTTTCCATAATGTCTTTACATCAGAAAACCAGCAGAAATGAAACGCAACACCACTGAAGTCCCCCTCACCACTTGTTTTCTGTTCAGACCTCTTTTTGAGTCATGTAATAAATGCCTTGCATTTTTTGCAAATGACCAATTACTCTCTTGAACAGTCACTCTTCACTTTGACAAAACTGGACGGCGCTCAACGCCTGTCTATGGGGCTTGTTGAGACCCAGTCTCTGGCCCCTAAATGCTGGGCTGAGGGTCTCTCTCTTCTGACCTCATTTGCAATGCTAATGGTCAGGAGACAGCTGCCATCTTACATGGAACATGGCCTCTCAGAATTTCCCAAAGGGGGAAAGAGGAATAAAAAACAAAGGCAGCTGATAAATGGGTTTGCCTATTATTCCCCAGGCCTTGTGTGCACTGGGTCCTTGAGAACATGAATTTGAATGACAGTCAGCGAGAGAAACCGAGAACGGCGCGGTAAAAAAGCAAAGATGTCAGTATGAATATATAATATCGGAAAAACAAAACATCGAAAAGTATGATTTTTAAAAGCGTGCGAGTTGAGCTCATCAGCAGAATGCTGTTTTAACAATAGCAAATAGAGAGAGCTCTTAATTTAGTCCTCATTCTCTCAGTCACTCAGCCCCACTCCCATGCAGGCTATAAGTGTCTCCGTGAGTGATTGCTCCAGCTCTTGCCGAGTGGAGAACACTCGTGGATATTGTAGGGAATATGACGCATATGTGCATATCTGTCAGAATGGCTTTGTGATATCAGCAGTGGAAATATCTCCATTTACTTCTGCTCATCAGAATTAGAGACTGCCACAACACTCCAGCTGAAGGTTGATGGCTCAATGCGCTTCATGCTGCTTTTTGCTAAAACTCTTTTTCCTTGGCTTTAAGGGATGTCCTGTCACAGTGTTTGGTATAGATAACCACTCACAATCAACAGTTTGTTAACTTTGTTCGCTGATGTTGGCTATATGTTTGTTAAAGGTGATTTATTGGCTATTGTCATCACAGCTGGAAGACAAAGTTCTTGTTTTGTAAAATACATTAATAATTGATTATAATCTCTGATATATGTTTGTAAAATGCAGGAAACACATTAAATGTGCTCATAGGTTCCTTTCGAATATATGCATACTTCCCTGTGTATGTGTAAAGATGTCCAAATTCACAGAATTCATAAAACAGTAAGCACAAAGTACCCAGATGATAGTATTTCTGGTGACTATCCCAATGTGGATCAAAGTCTCTTTCAAGGAATATCTGTTCACTCTGCATATATAGGGCATCCAAGACCAAGTCCTTTCTACTTGAATGGGAAAATCATGAAAAAAAAAAAAAAAAACGAAAAAAAACTGCTTGCCACGCTATAACATATTTAAAATCAGCAACAAAATCTCACATGAAATGTCCCATGTTGTTTCATATGCTCAAATAACGTTAAAAAAGCTCATATATTTCCAATGTGCATATGTAGTCCAAAGTGGGCGTTTCAGGACACTGACTATTTCTATGGCTGCAGCGCAGCTGCAGTGACGTCACCATTTGGTGATTAGCTCTTTTATTTAGAAGGTGGGACATTTCCGCCATTTTGTGTGTTGCACTTTCTCTTATTCATGAGTAACATGAGTCCACTGTCTTTGTATATCTAAAGTATTTGGTGTGGATCCAATGGACACTTTACTATCCCATTCCCAAGAGGCCACAGGAGAGGAGTTGTAAGCGGCAGTGAAGTGCTGACGCTGCAAGGTCACGTGACAATGACGAATGTAGTAGGCTACATCCAGATTACGTTTATACTACACGCATACTTTTTTTTTTTTTACTTTGCAAAGTAAAAGAAGGGAGTATGCAATTTCACAGCCTTAGTATTTGTTTTACGCTGTTTTACTGACGGATGTGGTTTTTGAAATGTATACTGACACCTATTGGTGTGGATGCAGTATTACACCAAAGATTTTGGCTACTGATGCTATTTACAGGTATGTTAACTTACAAGTACACTTATGGTAATTTAAAAAAAATCCACAAAAAAAATGTTAATAGGGTGTTTAAAGAGTAATTTTCCGGCTAGTCATGTGATCTTAACATGGTTGCAATGCACTGTGAGGTGAGTTTTCCCCAATGTAAGACAGGACAACTTTTTAAGGCCACTGATATGACCAGAGACTTCATCTTATGTGAGTACATAATTTTAAACGTAGTTTAATGTGAAATTTTTTTTTACTTTTAAACTCAAACATGGTATTTGCAATTTACTTGTAAAACTTGTAGAGTGAATGAGGATGTTCAATACCAATAGAACTGTATGGCAGGTCTTCATTTTTGGCGGGCTTGGTGATGTCAGCAAAAAAGAAAAGTAATTTCAGAGGCAGAACAAGCTATTACTTCTTGCTGAAAGATTAATTAATTTTTAATTATACGCAAATAATTTTATTTGACAATGCACTTATGAATTATATAAGGTAAGATCAGAAATGTATTAAGAAAATAAATAGGGTCAATTCTGATTTAATGTTTCATATTGAATTTCTCAGATGAATCTGAAGAAATTTCCAAATGTGGTGAGGACAGTCATAATGCTGGCTTCGGCCCTGCGTGAGTGTGTGGAGATGTGGATGTATGCAGGGGCCATAGGAAGTAAGAGCCTCTCTTCAACTCTTTCATTATTGTTACAATTACACTAGCTCTCTTCAGTGCCCACACTCTCCCCTCTTTTTATAATGTTTGCTCAGGCTGCAATTGGGAAATGAGGTGGAAAATGATGTGTGTGTGTGTGTGTGTGGCTATAACAGTGGGAGTGAATGTGTGTATCTCAGCCATTGATACCACAAGTTAAAGAGAGAGTCTGGAGATGCCAAGTGCAAAACACAGGAATGTTTCCTTTAAAGACTTGCTGCCCTCGTGGGGGTCCGTCTCTCTCTTGCTCTCTCCCTTCCCACCCTGTGGGTGTCACAACCATAATCTAACCCCGCTACAGCACCTCCCAGATCATTATAGACTCTGATCTGGAGTCAGTGAAAGGGGGAATTAGTCTGGAACACAATCCCAGCAACCTTTGTGACCCCGGCACAAAGCCAGGACCGTTGGGGGTCCCAGCGGTCTAAACCACTCCATATGTCCAGACAAAACTGTTACAATGGCCAACACAAAGGAAACACAGTGGGAGGGACGGACTTTCTGTGTGTGTCTCGGAGGAATTATTTAATGTTCTGCCCGTGTATTTGATCATTACTGCAGTTGCGCTCACCTCTGGGAGATTAATTGCTGGCATTATGAACATATATATAAACAAAGTTATAGTGACATCGTGATGATGCCAGCTTTGGATGGGTTATAAGCCCCTCCCTCTCTTTCCCTGAAGCTTTCCTGCTGTGTGGATGTTAAGTAGCTCTTTGTGTGTGTTAAGAGTAGGGATATCCTCCGTCCATCCACGTCTCCCGCACACTAGACGCTGCATACTAAAGCCTCCACTGTGACTGTACAAGAGAAAATGGTTGTATCACTTTCCAGTGGACATCTGAGAGATTAGAAGGTAGTATGGCACTGGCACTCTGTGCTATTGTCCATGAATTTTTTCTTTTTGTCAGTCTGGATGTAAAAAGTATGCAAATATCTATTGTCGCCCCAATACACATTTCATTTCATTTGAATACAGTGTTGCAATTTAAAGCAAACTATTTAGTGATTAGATAGTTTAAAATGTAAAATTACGCTTTTATTTCCCCTCTAACAAACATGTAGGCCTATCTGTAACATGTGATAAGGGATGAGGAGAGGCAAGAATACAAATGTATGCACAGTTTATATAAAAAAAAAAAAGGCACAAACAGATAATCCACGCCATGTAGGAAAAAATGGTCCCCCGCATTATAAATTTGTGGCCACATTTTATTAATTAATTTCCTTATTTTAGTGATTGTGCCCACGTTGTATTCATTCGTTCCCTCAAATTTATTTAAGTTAAATCTATTACTAATTATTCATTATTATCATTATACAATTTTACAGAGCCCCTAAAGGGACATGGTGGTGGAAAAAATATGAGATGGGAAAAAAAAAAAATTCAATTCCAACGCAAAAGCATTGACTTACTATTTTTCCTCCTAACTAATTTTTCTCTCCCAACACCCACAATTTTTTTAAATGTCTTGATTTAACTCTTAAAAGCACCTTTAAAATTTGAGTAAAGAAAAAGGAAGGAAAGTAACTAAAACACAATTAAAATAGTATTTTTAAACACCAGATATTACTTATGGTTAATTAGTCTCACAAGAAATAAATATTCAATCTGAGCTCTTTGCATTGCTAGATACAGACTCATGTATAGACGCTGGACAGAGTCATGCACACAAAGACAAAACACCATCAGAGGAACACACAACACTAATATAAAGGAATAAACATTAACCAAATAACAGAAAATGTTACACGAAGCACCATAATGAATGTTACTAACAATAATACAACTATTTAAATAAAACATTATGCAGAGATGTCTGGAAATGTTTATTTTTATTTTTATTGTTTTTCCTAGTAAATTATCCTTCCAAAAGCCATACATTTTACAGTTTTTTCATTAAAGTTATGTATAATGCGATGTTAAACCATAACCCACAGTTAACCATTAAATGTTATGCATCATGCTTAGTCTTTTTCTGTAAACATTAAAAACATTTTTACAGTGTATGCTATTCCAAACATACAGTAGTTTTTTAAAAACTGTTTTGATGACAGTGGCTGTTACCAAGTTATCACAGCTTATTAAAGCATCCAATGAATGAAAATAAATTACCATAGTAATCCATTCTCTTTTGATTTGCTCCTACAGGAAACATGCATGGAAAAGGGCTTCTCCACTCAAGACCGTCCTAAGCTTTAGTTTCTAAATAGCGCATCAGCTTATACCCTTAATATTATATCTGCTTCATAATTAGGCCAATAGAGCAGTCCCTGTTTACCCTTTCCTCTTCCATCTCTCTCTCTCTCGCTTTCTCTCGTCTCTCCTCTTCAGCCCTTTCTTATTAGAAGGCCCCCAGCTGTGCGTCGGATAGGATCAGAGGCTGCCTCTATTAGCCTGGTCCATTTGTTGAGCGATTGAATCGCTCTCATCCCTCTTCTCTAGTATGGCCTCTAACCCTCTCTCTCTACCTTAGCCTGCCAGAAGGGCCTCTCAGTGCTCAAAACACAATGGAGCCTGATAGAGGCCTTCTCCCTGAGGCAAACCAAATGCAAGGTGACTGTGTGTGTGTGTGTGTGTGTGTGTGTGTGTGTGTGTGTGTGTGTGTGTGTGTGTGTGAGAGAGAGAGAGAGACACCCATGAAATGTATGATTCCATGACTACTGTTTCATTTCAAGAAACCATGCAGCAGTGGGTTTCTTGGCAGTTGCTCGAGGCGTTGTTCGCTTACGATCCAGCAGGTGGCATACTTGCACAAGCACAGAGGACAAATGCCCCTCCCCCTTCTGTGTCCTTTCTACCACTCTTATTGAGTCCTACATGGGAACCATAAGTATCCTCATCTTCAACCTGTCTACTCTCCAGAAGTTGTACAGTTATCATACATCTCTCTCTTTCTCTCTCTCTCTCTCTCTCTCTCTCTCTCTCTCTCTCTCTCTCTCTCTCTCTCTCTCTCTCTCTCTCTCTCTCTCTCACGCAGTCTTTCGATCTTTCTACTCCAATCATGAAGTGCCGTTCAAAGGGAAGAGAAAGCACATCTGTTTCTAAACTATGGAAGAAACAGGATTTACACACTGACATTCCTGAATGTCATTTCCAGCACTGCACTGACAACGTCAGTTGTAAATTCAAACATCGGTGGGTGTGTTTGTGCTGCCGAGACGTTTTAGCCTCTGTCAATTACTGGAGGAGACTTCAAAATGGTTCAAAGACTTTAGGGAATAGGCTCTCGGAGCTTCTCTTTACTCTCAACCCCCACCCTAACCC
Organism: Rhinichthys klamathensis goyatoka; assembly: GCF_029890125.1. Classification (NCBI taxonomy): domain Eukaryota; kingdom Metazoa; phylum Chordata; class Actinopteri; order Cypriniformes; family Leuciscidae; genus Rhinichthys; species Rhinichthys klamathensis. The sequence continues at coordinate 2,615,516 of NW_026606581.1, forward strand.
ATATTCACATCCTCTCATATTCTGACTTGCATTCAAGAGAAACGTCTCTGCTTGAGGAGGAATGGCACTGAGGTGTTCTGCATGGTTGCATCTGAATGTCCCTTTTTTCCAGTTTTGAGGGGCTCACTTGACCGCCCCTTTCTGGCACACTGAGAGATGGAGGAGAGAGGTTAGAGAGCTGCTTAAAGCTGTCAGTCACACACTCGCTGACTCCACTGGAGCCTATTGGGAGTCAACCGAACTGCTTCTTGAACTGCTCAACGCATGACCTTATAATACAGTGGTGGGTTGCAACCCAAAAATGAAGTGCAGACCTGTACTCATATTGTCATGGACTGCAACATGCTGAGTGCAAATAATAATATGTGACTGACTGATGTAATGGTTAGTTATAGTTAGGATAACAAAATAAGTAGGAGGATCAGTCTTTAAAATTGAGGCGAAACACTTCCCATATCTTATGTTGTTGACATCACAGCCCATACTTCAAATCAAGCTCGATTTTGACAAGCTAAGTGTAAAAGCTTGAAAAAGTGAGCAGATAGCGACATGACGTCATCATCCTAAAAAACAAATAATGCAAGGTAAAAGAATATAGACTAGACTACATTAAACGTAGTTTGTGCCCCAGTGTGTTTTATTCCAGTTAATAATTCATATAATAAAATTATTATTAATAATTGTATTATTATGATATAATACGTAATGATAATTATTACTAATATTGATAATATAATAATACATTTCTATGTTGATTTTTGTTTACTTTTGTATGCTAAATAATGGACCCTTTTTGCATTTCTGGGGTTCTCAGAAGCGTAAGACATCAGAGTTGGGAAAACTTCTATAGTGGTGAATGGAAATACAACAAATATAATTTTTGCATTCTCATTTTCCAATATTACCCCATTGGCAAAAAACAAAACACAGAAAAAAGAGGAAATATATATATAGAGAGAGATTGATTACGTTGGTCAGAAGATAAAAAATGTACCATCACTACCTCAGTCATTGTATTAAAACCACTCAAGCAGCAGTGTTAAATAGTTTTTTTGTCATTAAATGACAAGGTAATATAAGAATATATATACGTGTTTTTTTAACAATGTTAGTAACTATGAAAACGTGTCACCAGTCTGTCATTTAAATATTTAGCCATTTTCATTGCAGTGCGCTTTTAGATTTAGACGGTTGATTCGTTTTTCCTCAAATCCGTCCTCGTTGTTCTTGGCTCGGCTGTGAATGAGGTCTCGTCCTCTGCGGTGCCCTTTGATCGTGACCGTTTGTTCTGGCAGACTCCATCTCCATGGAGATGAAGGAAAAATTCGGGTTTCTGCAGAGCACAAAAATAAACCTGCATGGCCTTGCCTGAAATCTGCCCTTTAATTGATTCTATGTACCATGCAAATACTTCCTCACTAATGGATCTTATGTTTTGTGTACATTATGCTGTAAATCTCTGTCTGATGTGGCCAGGTAACCTTCATGGCACAAAAAAACGAAATCTTTCATTTAAATCTATAGAAACACTGACCTTGGAGAGCAATCCGCAATGATTCTTTTTTTGTCACTTGTCAAAGGCCTTGCTGGGCCTTGACCCATTAGGTATCCTTGTCCTTTGTTTGGGTAAAGGCTTTTATTTTTCCACCAGTCTTCATCGCACTGATGATAACAGACCTGGGTTCTGAGGTAATTTACTGTTGATTGTGCTCCAGCCACACAGTTCAGGAATTGAATGGTTTACATGTCCATGTTTTTTTCATTGTGCTGGTCCGTGTAGGCTGGTAATTTGTCGTCTTTTCACACCTCAGCTTCATCACCATGTGCTTTTTCATGAATGCATGTAGAAAGAAAAGGCTGCATTCCTTCAGGAGTCCGGAGAAAACAAGTCCCCATAAGAGCCTGCAAAAACAAGGCTTCTTTGAGTGTACGTGGATGTACAGTTTAGTCTAAGCTTAAGGATTCAAGTACCAATTAACCCTCTGAATCTACATTTTTATTGCCGGCACCCTAGATGGAAAGTACGACACTTGTGGGAGGCCAGATGTCATTTTATATGATGCAAAAGTTGTTTCACGATTATTCTTGGAGTTCAGAGGTTACACTTCACCCTTCTCCTTCAGTATTTCAGTTCGTGCCGTCATTGACTCAGGCCACGGATGGTGTCAAAACCATCTCTGAAACTTTTAAAATGCACCTTCAACTGGCCTTTGCCAAGTCCTCAGCTAATTCTGATTGTGATTTGGTGTGGCTGAGGGGCGGATGGATGTGGGTGTCGCCGACGGAAAAAGACAATACAATTAAATGATTAACGCGCAACAGGGCCACCGACAATTAAAACTATTATGGAAATTAAAATGACATTATGTCACAGCGGAGAGTTGATGATACCCGTGTCGTCTTTTTAAAAGCAATTTTCATAATTCCAATAATTGAAATCATAGCATATTCATTCATTTACCGGGTGAGGGGGGCTAAGAGCGGCCACTAATGAAACCCAATCATTAGCATCCAAACAAAGTAATTGGCTAGTCCTTTATCTTCAAAAATAGGTGACAAGGCACAATCACCCCCCTCCATCAGAATGCAAAAACAAGTAATTAAACCGCAGACAAAGATGAGCCCAGCTCGCTGTTAGTGCACGGTGCACGTTTGAAAACAGCACTGATTGCCTTGATTAGAGACCTTACTGTATCCTCTGATTTTGTTTATGGTTATACTTTTAGGGATGGGGTGCAGCGGGGTTGGAAAGGGATGCGTTTGCTTGCGGGAAGGTGCGAGAGTTATCCTTATGCTTGACAACTGAATATGTATGTTGAATGCTCTCATTAACTTCTTAAGGAACGGTGTAAGGAACGATATCAACAAATCAACAATTGCATGTGTTATTTCATTACATGGCTTTTTTAATACTCGATTCTCATTGGTCGATCATAGCATTTAGCAGTCAGGTATTACCTAACATTCAATGTCATCTAGCAATGCGGAGTGGCGTTACATCTCGGGTGTGCATTATCTTTCGAATAATTCAACGGCCTAGAATCAATTATTCCGCTTATACTTTGGTTCCACACCTCAAAACATTGGTCAGATGATGTATTTCGAGAAGTTTTTCAGGTTTTTGCACTTAAAACGCTTTTGTGTGTGGGACTAATTTCTTATGCATCTTATCCCAAGCCTCCATTGCTAATTCCAAAACGTCATTTTAGAGCTAGTAACGGAGGCTTGAGCCATCGATAGCAGACTAATGCAGTTATAAATGCTGTTATTAGAGAGAGAGAGAGAGAGAGAGAGAGAGAGAGAGTGTGAATTACCTCAGTCTGTGCGTCTCTCAACAGTGTTCGGCACCAGCGTCTACTAATAGCGAAACTACATTTATCTGCACCTCGCTAGTGAGAAACGTCATAGCTTTAGCCATAGAGGAGCGCTGACAACACACAAGTGTGTGTCCGTACTGTATTTGTGTGCGTTTGACTGGAAGAGAGAGCGGCAAACAACTTGGAAATAATTTGTTGTTTTTATCCTATTGTTTGCTATATTTATTTTCTTTGTCAGTGTGTAGTTTTGGTTCTGTAGGCTGTAAAGACCTTTGAAATAACTTAAATAATTTGGCGAAGTGATATGGAACTGTAATGCGGTCAAGACCTGGCCCTGAAAATAATTGCATATCTTAGAACGTTCATCAACCAATCAGAGTTAAGCATTCAACAGACCCGTAAGCCGTAGTATAAGCAAAGTCCCTTTAAGACAAATAATTTCACTTGGCGGCCATCTTTAAAACGCCTCTCGGGCATGCAAGTGCAGCTCCTGTCTCTTTGAATGGGGAAACATCAAATTCTCCAAAACTGTTCACCAAGCTTGCGATTAAATTTCATATTTGAAATCACCAATGAAATCTGACAACTGTCTCATAAAGTTTGTTTCTAAACGCTGGAATCATGACAGAAACAAATAATTTTTCTGGATAGATTAAGTTAATGCGCATGCGCATTAGAAAGCGCATGTCTGACTGTGTCCGGAGCTTCTAATGGCATGATGGCATCGATGACTTTACCAATCGGCGATTAGCTCTGGACTCGTTATTCCGCCATATTGAGCGTTGCACTTTCCCCCATTCAAAACAATACGCCTGACGTACGTGTCTTGTGTCTTTGGTTTAAGAAAGGAATAATTGACGACGGGCCGTTGAATTATTAGAAAAAATTAACACACGAGGTGGTCATGCGGCCACGACGTGAAGCACTTATACTACGGTTACCCCACCTCACAACATTGTTCAGAATGATGATGTATTTCAAGACATTTGTCAGGTTTCCCTGAAAATAATTGCACACCTTCATCAACCAATCAGATTCAAGCATTCAGCAGCCCAGTAGTATTCATCTTATTTTTCACACAAGAGCGGTCGCCGCCATTTTTTAAATATAATGTGTTCGATTTCCGGTAACTTAGCCATTTCCGGTAATCGTAGTTGTATTGTGAACCCGCAGACTCGATACAAAACAGGTTCACTCTGTCGACTGTGTAGTTTTGACTGGCTAGCTACCTTTTAATATGGACTACAGACAGACTGCCGTCCTTTGCGCAGTTAGGGTTTGCCAAAATAGCTGAAATACCTTCAAGATATTTGTTTTGACCATAATCCACACCAGAACTGAATGTGGATGTGGGGAAGCTTTGGTTAAAAGCATCATTGTAATGTGTGAACACACTGGCAATGCAAGTTGCTTGTTATTTTTATGTTTTAGTCAAATAGTTAATATCGTTGCACTAACCATTCAATCACCATTTTGAGTTCTTTGCACGCACTTAATGTGTGACACGATGCAGTACATGAAAAATGGTACATGTTAAATTATGTTATTACGGTTCAAAACGCAGCAGTAGTTTATGTATTTCTCTTGTGTGTATTTGAGCGACACATTTGTGAGAAACTGCCAAAATTCCCGTACGTTTGCTCTTTCCACTTCGTTAATGGCAGACCCACGGAAGATCATCCCTTTAATATTTGGCCACTTCTTTACGATAGAAATGTTACAGCCACTGGACATCAAAACATGCAAACTCATGAATGAATAGTTTGCATATATAGAAACATATTGATGTATTCTCCTGTGTGGCGTAGGTTTATAGATTATTTACGTTACAAATCTGGTGAAATGCACATTGCATTCCCATATGAACATCATAAGCAACCCAAACTCACAGCACATGCAGAGATGGCATTTGTTAAACGAGCTGCTGACACGCATCGAAGACCGTCTACTCCGAGTCACAACACAAAATAATTGAAAATGTTCTCATAAGATGTCAGGCCACTTCTTCATTTCATCCCCCCACTGCGGGTGTGATAAATATTAACCATCACGGTGTTTAATAGTGTTTTGTGCGTGCTTCCATAACATGGCTTCTTACCTACAGGCTAGCGAAACGGAAGTCTAACACATTAAAAGGAAGTACGTAAAACTGGTGTCATGAACAAATGATTCAGTCATAAGGCCTTTTAATAAGTACTCTGTGATTATAAAACCTACTCATTCAATTAATATATGTATGTGTCTTAATTATGCTAATTCATTGTAAAATGATATGTTGCACATTTTGAAATGAATATTTCTTGTTCTTTAACCATTCACTATACTAGCTTAGAATACGGGTAGCCTGTTAGCCTGCTAGCTCATTCAATCTCATATTACCATATTATCATTTGGAATGAACACAAATAATAAAATGTGAAACAGTACAATTTTAATATATGCCCATAAAATGATCATCTGTTGTACGGCACAATTACAGGTATACAGGCTACAGGTGTACAGGCTAACACAGTTTAAAAACTGATAACATGCTACTTTTGTCAAAATAGCTATACCTGATAGCAAATTTGACCGGTGAATGCATTTGTTCATTACACTGGTGCTTTCATGTCGCTCGTATCACCACAGACCCCCTCTCGTTTCATAAATCCAACTGATGCCATCTTGCATCTCAGCTATTGATTGTAGACTGAAAATCGCCTCAGAGGACTTCAGTGTTGTTGCAGTGTTAGCCGATTAGCGAAAGCTAATATATAGTGAAGATAATGTACAGGTCAATTTAACTTACAGAGCAAGTTTTTTTCAAACTAGTCTATTTCTCCACCATGATAGTAGTTAACCTGAAAGAGAAAAGTGACTTTAGAATTGTGATCTGACATGTTTCAGGTTTCTTTGAGTAGAAAGTAAAAAAAAAAAATTCCTTGCTGAATAAATGTATTTGAGTTAGCAATTTTGTATTCAAACACCTGCACAGAGTACTTTTTGGGCCGCCCATCTGTTCCTGTTTTCCAGCTAAAAGCTTGGCTGTCTCTCACAGAATGACTGACACATGTAAGAGGCTTGATGAGGCGTAGGGTTAAGGGGACAGGTGGAGAAGAAAAAATAAGGGGGTTGAGGAAAACACTGAAAAATGCAGCCATTGATATCAGGAATCTTGTGAGAATGAGATGCTCAAACTCGCCCTTTTACCTTCTACCCTCTCCTGAGTTTCTTCAGCGGGGCATTTTTCCTGCCCTGCACCCTGAGGCCCATTATCCAGCCCTTCCGAGGGAGAGAGTCAACAACATAATGCAAGAGGTCTGACACAAAGCATCTCCCAACAACAGGACCCCCTTTTTCTCATTAACACCCTCCCTCACTCCTTCTCCTACATCCTCACCTTGAGCTTCCCTTTTCCCATCCTCTTCAGTCCTATCCTCGTGTAACCTTGTGCTCCGTCAAAAGCTTTTTTCATCCTGTGAAGTTGTAGAGAGGTTTCTTGAGTCTCACTGGTGGGAGAAAGCACCTCGTCTTGTGCTCCTTCCATTCCTACCTACAATCATCAGCTCTTCTGATCTAGCCACCTTTTTTTCTCTCTCTTAATATCAGGACTTTCTACTTCCTGTTCTGTGTCTTTCTTTACCTGTTCTTTGTGCCTACTTGCAGATGGAAAAAAATCTTTGTGTGTTTTTTTTTTCTTCAAGTTGGACAGGAGAATTGATTTACGTTGGTACACACTTGATCTGACCCTGTGGCAGGCGGTGAGCATATCTGTGTGTGTGTCTTGGTTGGTGCTGATGGTCCCATTACCAGTGTGTTCTCCCCCCACCTCACTATACGGCGCAGTGGAATGACCCCGGCCACGGATAAATGCAATGGAAAGAAAGGAACAGAAATTATTTTTCCACCCTCCAATGGATGGATGAGACTGAGGGCAGAGGGGAGAGAGAGACGGAAAGAGAGAGGGGTGTGTGTACGGCGCGTACTAACATGGCTGAGGGGAAGTTCACCGTTTTTGGGACTGAGCACCAAAAAAATAGGCTCATTTAAACGTGCCTCCGTTGGATTTGTGAGCCAAATGGATTTTGAATGCAGCTTCCAATTTTTTTTGTGGTATATTTGGTAATTAGTTACATTTGAATTAGTTAAAATGAAAATTCTGTCATTAATTACTCGCCCTCATGTCGTTCCAAACCTGTAAGACTTTCGTTCATCTTCGAAACACAAATGAAAATCTTTTTGATGAAATCTGAGAGCTTTCTCTCCCTCCATTGACAGCTATGCAACTACCACTTTGACTCTTCAAAAAGTTCATAAAGAGATTGTAAAACTAATCCATATGAATCCTGAAGAGACTCGATAGCTTTATATGATGAAGAGATTTAATTTAGGCTTTTATTCACATTTAAACATTGATCAGCAAACATGAACAGAAGCTCAACCGAACCTGCTTGACGCGCAAGAACAAACCTCATTGGTTCTTGCGGAAGCTCAAACGTGCTGCGTAACACAAGAATGAACCTCAAGCGAACGTCAAGCGAACATGCTTGAGCTTCCATTTACCACAACTGATGTGTGAGTTGATGAATGTTTATATGTGAATAAAAGCCTAAATTCAATCTGTTCATCATATAAAGTGACCATTTCTCTTCAGAAAATTTAGACTAAACCACTCAATTCATATGGATTAGTTTTACAATCTCTTTATGAACTTTTTGAAGAGTCAAAGTGGTAGTTGCGCAGCTGTCAACGGAGGGACAGAAATCCCTCAGATTTCATCAAAAAGATTTTCATTTGTGTTCCGAAGATGAACGAAAGTCTTATGGGTTTGGAACGAGGGTGAGTAGTTAAAGGGATAGTTCACTTTGAAATTAATTTTTGATATGTTTTAGCTTACCTCCAGTGCATCCAAGATGTACACTCACCGGCCACTTTATTAGGTACCCCATGCTAGTAACGGGTTGGACCCCCTTTTGCCTTCAGAACTGCCTCAATTCTTCGTGGCATAGATTCAACAAGGTGCTGGAAGCATTCCTCAGGGAGTTTGGTCCATATTGACATGATGGCATCACACAGTTGCCGCAGATTTGTCGGCTGCACATCCATGATGCGAATCTCCCGTTCCACCACATCCCAAAGATGCTCTATTGGGTTGAGATCTGGTGACTGTGGAGGCCATTTTAGTACAGTGAACTCATTGTCATGTTCAAGAAACCAATTTGAAATGATTAGAGCTTTGTGACATGGTGGAAGTAGCCATCAGAGGATGGGTACATGGTGGCCATAAAGGGATGGACATGGTCAGAAACAATGCTCAGGTAGGCCGTGGCATTTAAACGATGCCCAATTGGCACTAAGGGGCCTAAAGTGTGCCAGGAAAACATCCCCCACACCATTACACCACCACCACCAGCCTGCACAGTGGTAACAAGGCATGATGGTTCCATGTTCTCATTCTGTTTACGCCAAATTCTGACTCTAACATCTGAATGTCTCAACAGAAATCGAGACTCATCAGACCAGGCAACATTTTTCCAGTCTTCAACTGTTCAATTTTGGTGAGCTCTTGCAAATTGTAGCCTCTTTTTCCTATTTGTAGTGGAGATGAGTGGTACCCGGTGGAGTCTTCTGCTGTTGTAGCCCATCCGCCTCAAGGTTGTGCGTGTTGTGGCTTCACAAATGCTTTGCTGCATACCTCGGTTGTAACGAGTGGTTATTTCAGTCACTGTTGCCCTTCTATCAGCTCGAACCAGTCTGGCCATTCTCCTCTGACCTCTGGCATCAACAAGGCATTTCCGCCCACAGAACTGCCGCTCACTGGATGTTTTTTCTTTTTCGGACCATTCTCTGTAAACCCTAGAGATGGTTGTGCGTGAAAATCCCAGTAGATTAGCAGTTTCTGAAATACTCAGACCAGCCCTTCTGGCACCAACAATCATGCCACGTTCAAAGTCACTCAAATCAACTTTCTTCCCCATACTGATGCTCGGTTTGAACTGCAGGAGATTGTCTTGACCATGTCTACATGCCTAAATGCACTGAGTTGCCGCCATGTGATTGGCTGCTTAGAAATTAAGTGTTAACGAGCAGTTGGACAGGTGTACCTAATAAAGTGGCCGGTGAGTGTAGGTGTCTTTGTTTCCACAGTATCTTCAATTTTGATAATTTTAGGTAAAACCGTTGTTGTCTGTCAGTCATACAATGGAGGTGAAGGGGGTCCTCCTCAAAGAGCAGTCAAAATTAAACATTATTTAATGACTCGTAAATGTAAGTACACATTGATGCCCTAAGACACGAAACGAGTGGTTTTTGTGAGAAAACGAACAGTATTTATATTGTTTTTACCTCTTGTAACCACAGCCATGCCCATTGCCCAAGTTATCTGAGGGCGCGGACGCTTCCGTGTGTGACGTGTACGCAGACTGGTGCATAGATATATATACCCTAGATATCGCCTTGGCTAAGATTTCGTTCCAATGAACTGCCGTCGCCAAGGCGACATCTAGTTTATCTATGCACCAGTCTGCGTACACGTCAACACGGAAGCGTCCGCGCCCTCAGATAACTTGGACATGGCTGTGGTTACAAGAGGTAAAAACAATATAAATACTGTTCGTTTTCTCACAAAAACCACTCGTTTCGTGTCTTAGGGCATCATTACATTTACGAGTCATTAAATAATGTTTAATTTTGACTGCTCTTTGAGGAGGACCCCCTTCACCTCCATTGTATGACTGACAGACAACAACGGTTTTACCTAAAATTATCAAAATTGAAGATACTGTGGAAACAAAGACACCTACATCTTGGATGCACTGGAGGTAAGCTAAAACATATCAAAAATTAATTTCAAAGTGAACTATCCCTTTAATGATAGAGTTTTTATTTTTGGGTAAACTATGCCTTTAACAAGTTAGAATGATTATTGTATAGTGTTTGTTTAAACGCTATTGCAGAAATCACACATTCATATGTCTAAATTTGGTCAGTCCAATTGAGCTACCCATCCACATGACTTCAATTTCCTAAATTCTTAACTTTTCACATGATCCTTCAGAAATCATTCTAACATAGATTTTGTACTTAAGAAACAGTTTTTATTATTATCCATGTTGATGAATAGAAAGTTCAAAAGATCAACATTTATTTAAAACGGAAATCTTTTGCAACGTTATATGTATTTACTGTCACTTTTGATTAATTTAATGCACCCTTGCTTTTTTTTATTGACCCCAAACTTATATATATATATATATATATATATATATATATATATTTATATCTCCTATAATCCAATTTATATTCATTCTAAAAGCATGGTAGAACATATAACAACTTTTAATCTTATTTAAAAAGACCAATTTGTTAAAAATAATTAGTTCCTTTGTCCCTGAAAGGAGTTACCATATTTCAAACTAAAAAGTGCTAACATTTTCTTTTTAAACAATAATTTAGGCGGTCACTACATCTATCATCATCACCCTCCTCTCTGAATACTTTCTGAAAACCTATTATCATAAAACACCTGACATTGTATGCTGGGAGAGACAACACGCCACCATAATGGAGAGAGACAAAGGGTCGTACATTCCTCATACCTGCATGAGTGAATGCTTTTTAATTGCTGGTGATTTTCACTTGTTGGTGTTTTGCACACCTGAAACAAACTCCGAAAAGTCACCAAAGAGCCACACTGAGAGAAAACGAGCCGAAAGAGAAAATGGAGGCTGAAAGAATGTGTTTGATTGCAGCTAGTGCTAGTTATGGTTTAGTTGGTAGTGTTAAGCAGTTGGTCCATTGTGTTCTTTGTGCATTGCTGAGTGTGGCAGCTATTGAAGTGCAAGAGAGAGGGGGAAATGCGTGCACTGATATTCTCTAATCAAATACAGCAATCAGGAACCTCAAACCAGCATTACACCATTTACAATCCCTTTTAATTTATAATCAAAAATTGAGCGGGAGAGGGAGTTGGGAGGGAGAGGGAGAAGAAGAGAATGACAGACACAGACGGGTCATTACATCTCTCTTTACGGGGCCGATGAGAGCAATGAAGAATTAATCAGTGGCCATTAGACTGTATTTACTCACCACTGTAGGGGTTGTGAGCAGTCTACATGCTTCCTCTAACCCTTTCTCTCTGTCTGTCACTGGGTCTTTTTCTCTTTGCTGTGGTGTCTGTGATGGACATTTCAGATGTATACTTCTCTTTGACCTTTTTGATGGAGGTAAGGCCAGAGGCAGAAAATTGGGTTGTTAACGCAAGGATAAGCATGTGCACGTTACCATAATGTACGGGTTATATTCCAAAACCCCAAAAAGTTGCCAACCTAAAACGCTCTTTGAGACATCGCAGGTGAATGAGCTGCAATACAAAGGCTGTTCAAAAAGGTAGGCATTATCTTTGAATATCTGTCTATCTATTTACTCATTTTCTTCTTATTATTATTTTTTATTTTATTTGTATTGTTATATATAGAAAAAATGCATTAGGTACAGTAAACGGTAAAAAAAAAAACATTTGTGACAAACGAATGTGTTTATGATTAGCCTATGATAAGAAGTTAAAATAATGTGATAACATGCTGACATGGAAGCAGACGAAAACAATGATGTAGAGCCGAGGACCCAAGTGCAGTTTATTATAATGGTGATAATCCAAAAAACATGAGTCAATCCAAAGCATGAAACGCAAAATAAACATGAACTAGAAACCATAATCTTGGAACACTGAACAGCATTCAAACTTCAATACACGACAAAGTAACATGGCTAACACGAGGGCTTAAATACACAAAGAATAATGGCAACAAGGAACACCTGTGAACAATAAAACAACGAATCAGTCAGAAAGTGACACATAAACAGGGGATGCCAAGACATGATCACACGATGGCAAGAGAAACACATGACAAACAGGAAACATGACTGTGAGAATGACTAAATAAAAGACATGAAAACAAAAAAATGAACCAAATTACAAAACAGACGTGATGTTGCAATATCATGAAGCATAACACACTGTTATTGCACAGCTAAAATAACTTGAAGCGGACAACATCGGAAGACTCGCATTCAAGTTACAAATGGCTGCGTCCATTCTTACGTTAAAAATATGGTGGATAAACATCCGTCATTCACAATGATATACATTTCCATCCAAATGTGTTTGTTTATTATTTTAGCAAATGACAATTCTACCAATAAAAGTATAATTCTCTCAGCTCCTTTTAACACATTTCATTATGTTTAAATCCATTTAGAACATTCCTGCAGATTTTCTCTTTAGGTCTGATAATCATGTCGTTATCTTAGCAACATGCTAACATCAGACTCCATTGTAATCAACCGTCGAGCTTCCTGTACACAGTATGTGAAGAACACTCAATAGTGTGTTCCAAATCAGTCTCTTATGAGGTTCCGATTCACTTAAAAGGCAGCTTGCTTATGTAGGCAGTACATATTCAGGCAGCTCACTTGGTTTTGAAACCAAGCTACTGTATTTCTCAAATGTAGGGGATTACTTACAACATTACATTTAAATGGGTTTTTCCTTTTGTGTTGAGTTGAGTGAGTGTGTATGTATGTGTGTGCGTTGATGTCAACCCCATCAAACATAGTGCAGGAAGCGAGACAGGTCGAATCTCTATTAAATCACCTCCTTTAATCTCGGCCGTGGGCTCCTCTGACCTATGTTAGCTCAGGCCAAACATAGAGTACATCTTCTCTCCACAAATCAACCCTCATTCCTGTTACTCTGGAGCTGGACAGGATACTGAACTCTGTGACTTCCCATGGTCCGTGGATACTTTCTAATCTCTCAACAGTGTTACTTTATATAGGCTAAGTCTAATTTCTGATCCATGTGCAGGGGAGTTCAGTGTTCAGGGTGAATCTCCACTTGAAAGGACTGGCACTGCTGACCAACCCCATTATGGTACAAAACCTCTTTAAAGTCCTGATAGCAGCACAATAGAGTCCCTGCCACACTCTCTGTGGCCGATAGGAGCAAACAGTTAATGATGTTTGCTCAAGATTATCAGCCTCCCTCCAGAAAACCAGTCAGAGGTAGAAAGAAAAAGGGGGCAAGGCTTTGTTGTAGATGTTTGTAGGGTGTGACTGTGGCCAGAAGGAATGTCACCTTTAGGTGAATTATTCGCCAGTTTTTTTTGTGGTAGTTTAGTTCACCAAGAGGTAATGCTAGAAGGTGATTGAAGACTGAATATGTTTTTAAAAGTCGTGTTTTATATTTGTAAAGTGCTTTTGATTAAGGAGAAGCCCCATGAGAAATATCACACAGTGAACTGTGTGAAACAGAAATTGAGGGCCAAATTGTACACGAGTGTTTATTTGTTTTTGGACGAGAGCTAAAGGAAAGCCAGAATGCAGAGTCGCTCCGATCCTTCGTTGTCTTAGCAACCTCTAAGTATCTAAAGGAGGGATCAGTGCACTGGGTTGAATGGCATGCAAGGGTGAAAAACTCGGCAATTAAAAGCAATGGAAGTGACAATTAATATTGTGAGTGAGCAAATAGAGTGCTATGCCCTTTCGAGCATGCTCAACGCTCACCCCATGCTCGACTTAGCACTTTTCTCCTATTAAAATCCTCCCTGAAGACCTCTCCACTCTTCCACTTGGTGAAATGGCGTTGCATGTTCTTTTCTCCGCTCGCGTACTGTAGACAGACATGGCTGGTGCTCAGAAGCGGCAACTCAAGAGGGAACTTATCTCAAGCATATAAGAAAGAGTTAATCGTTGCCAGAGTTAAAGCTTGTGATGACCTCTAAACTAAACCTTCCTTTGGGTCAAAAACATTTTTCTACTCTCAGCCTTTTACTGAAGGTAAAGGTTTCGATGTCTGGTACCCTACATAAGTGGCAGTAGATGATGTGCAAGTAGCCGATCGTAAAGAGGATTCCCTAGCAATACTGCTAGTTACTAGGGATGGGTCATAATGGTTGATTTGTCGACTAGTCAGCTAATGGGACGATTAAGCTCAAAAGCACACGCAACTGTCCAATGTATGGAAATTGTGAGAAAACGAAGCACAAAATACAATTTTGTAATAACACAACATGACAAAGCAATATTGATATGATCTGCCTTCACGCTAAAAATATTTAAAGCTTATAATGAAAAAAATGTTTTAAGTGAGGGATAATCCCTGGGTAGCTGTGCATTAAACGATTTTGCCTCCACAAAGTCGTTTAAATGGACTGCTAGCCGTGGATTATCCCGTTTATACCATGGTCATTTGCCAGCATTGACAACTTAAAGCTCTTATTGATGTTTGCAGCGTAATATTTGACCAGAAGGTTAAAAATGGGGGTTATTTTCGTTAGTTATGGCTCGTTAGATCTAGCATGCTGCGTTCTTGCGTAGTGTATAAGATTACATTAATTTGAATGAATGAATTTTAGCATTTATTTGTATTAATTATCGAGAGAGAGCGAAAGAGAGATGCGTACCTATGTCTGTTCAGCGTCTCTCTCTATTATAACGAAGCTGTGAGTTTAATTTCTTAAAAATAGTGATGTTACTCCCTCGTTGCTGAGAAATATAATGTAGCGATTTATTACTGACAACCATGCCTGACACAAAGCACTCTAAAGCTAAAAGCACCACTGCTATAGCCATACACATTCAGTTTTTAAGCATCCTATAGGATTTTTGAACTTCAAGTTCAAAATATTACAACTTTTTAAAAATTCACACTCTGTCCAAATGTTTTTAAATGCAAGACTTAGGGTACGTCCGCCAGGCCTTTAGATGGCGATGAAACACTATAGACTAAACACATAAGATTCGCGTTTTTGCTGTTTACACAGAGACCGTTTTCAAAAACTTGCACTTTGAAAACCGTTTTCAAAAGTTTGCGGTTTCAAGCACCCAAAAACGCAGTTGTCGTGTAAACAAACAGCCAAAAAAACGCATAAAAAGTTTTACGTTTTTAGTTGAAAATGGTGTAAACAGCCCCTTATATATTTAGGTCATCTTCAGGTGAACCTGCCTAATTACTCAAAGCCTTCCTTAATAACAATTAGTCAACTCGCTATTTCGACTGACTAGTCAATTTTGAAAACGTAGTTTTTACACGTCCCAAAATAAATATAAAATGCTCACGAAATATTCAACATTTAAGCCCATGTATTCTCAATTTAAAACATACGATTCCACAGCCTCTGTTACATGCTTCTGCGTGTAAGTGTTGAGATACATCAAATTTCTCAGCTCAGGCTTTTGATGTGGTAATTTCTCTTGATGTACTTCTAGGTGTGGGCGTGTTTGTATATGAGTTTTAGGCACGTCGATTCACGCCATTGAGAAGCTGGCAGGTGTCTGCCACATAAAGCCGGCTGCAGACGGCATAGTGCACGGATCCTGAAGAACCACAGCTGATTCCTGCTGGAATGTATAATTTTCTCATTTCCCTCACAAGCAGTTGGCCCTTCGCAAATTAGCGTAGGGCTCTGACCCCGACGTTGCACGCGGAGGGAGCGAGGAGACGGCGTAATGCGCGAAATACAGGATTTCAATCAGACACACTCTCTTTCACACCCATCAAATCATCTCCATATACATAATTCATACACCTGTGAAGGGATGTGCTCTATTTTCACACTTCTGCAACATGAAGAGTATGATTACAGATTAATCTGCATGGTTTGCCGTCACTTCATAAGAAAATAGTCCTCTTTTCTAGTTGGGATTCACTCAGCAGTTTTGAATTATATGCACTTTCACTCATTTGGGCAGGGGGCTCTATTTTAAGTCTTCCCTGATTTGTGTGGGACACCTATTTTGTGCTCAAATGTGGAATAAAGAGGAGTTTTAAAGGAGGATATCAAGCTTTCAAAGTTTCAAAAGATTGAAAATGACCATAGATAGACGTATCCTTATAGTAGTCCATAAGACTTGTTTGTGATATTCGGGTCATCTGAAGTCATAAAATAGCTTTGTGTTTGGAAAAGACCAAAATTTAAGTCATACAGTTCACTTTTATAATACTTTTATGGAGGTTTTGTATCCTTTTTTTGAAGCTTGAAAGCTCCATTCATTTTGGAAAAGATCGACCAAGACATTTTTCAGAATTTCTTCTTTAGGGAAAGAAAGTTAAATGGGTGCATGGTGACGGTGAGTAAATTATGTCAGAATTTTGGGTGCTAGAAGCACACAGTGTTAACCAGCTCGCCTGTCACTTCAATAGTAGAAAGTTAATGAATAAGTAGATTAAGCAGTAGACATGCTCTAACTTAAACCCCTAAATCTTGCTTTTGTCTGTGCTGGTGTGGATTGGATGTATATTGGTTGGCTAATCTTGACATGATAATGCTAATCATGCCTTTTGTTGTACTAGTAGGCACCTCATGGACAGTCAGGCTTTTGTGCATTCAAATAACATTAACAGTGCTGAAAGGGCAGCTTAAAAATGCATCTCAAAACAACATACTCTGAAATACACATAGAGAAGGTTCCTTTTCAGAAAAAAAGTTAAATACTTAAAGGGATACTCCACCCAAAAATGAAAATTCTGTCATCATTTACTCACCCTCAAGTTGTTGCAAACCTGTCTGAGTTTCTTTCTTCTGCTGAACACAAAGGAAGATATTTTGAAGAACGATTGGAACTTTGGCACCATTGACTTCCATAGTATTTTTTTTCTACTATGGAAGTCAATGGTGCCAAACAACTGTTAGGTTCCAATCGTTCTTCAAAATATCTTCCTTTGTGTTCAGCAGAAGAAAGAAACTCATACAGGTTTGCAACAACTTGAGGGTGAGTAAATGATGACAGAATTTTCATTTTTGGGTGGAGTATCTCTTTAAATGTGCAAATGTGTACATTTATGCTAAGTGCTAATAATTCAATAAAATTAAACATGGATATTTACATAATATTTTGTATTTGACACTCAACATTTGCAGTGACTGACTGTTATTAACATCAAAATATGTTAGATACATTTATGTGTGTTTAGAAGAAAAATATGACTCACATTTCTACAGTATGAGGTTTTTCACAATTTTTGCATTTTAAAAGGTCCAGTTAATGTTAAAAGCACAAATATCTAATTTAGTCTCTTAATTAATATAATTAAAATGATGAAATAATGATCAAAGTGAAATGTCACACAGCAAGACAAGAGTAGAACAGTACAAAAACAGTAGACTTCCATGTGACCAAAATACCTTGTCTTTTTATTACTATCCTTGAGAACTGTAGTGTATTATCTACTTGCTTTCATTTAGCCTATTTTGTAAATACAAAGGAGCTTTTTTACAGTGAATCAGCATTAAAAATGTCAAGCCATGAAAGAAGAATCCAACAAAACAGATCACAACAGCCATGGCAGAGATCAATGATTTTCTTGAGGATGCACCTCTCATGCATATTGAAATCTTTCAAACAACATCCTTAGGTGAACTTCGATCTGCGGCTGTCTGTACGCCTGTGTTTGTTCAAACAAGCATTTGCGCGTTTCCGTTGGAGAGTATGGCCGAGTCTGTGGATGCCAGCGGCAGCCCTCCCGCTCTCAGAGCAGAGAAAGCAGCCATTCTCGGAGCAATCAGAGCCCTGCCTGCAGGATCCCAGCCAAACCTCTCATCCTTAGTCTACTCGAGAGCTGCTTTAATTAACCATCATACCACAGATGGGATCGATTTTAACCCCCCTGTTCTCTGGGTCGCTCTCATTCTTTCTCTCCTTCTCCACCAACCTTACATGCCTTTCTCAACCCCCTTCTCTAAAGTCTTTCACCTAGCTCTCCTCCTCTGCCTCTCATCTCGTGGCCCTTCTTCTCTATGCTCCCCTCTCTCTCTCTCTCTCTCTCTCTCTCTCTCTCTCTCTCTCTCTCTCTCTCTCTCTCTCTCTCTCTCTCTCTCTCTCATTCTCTTCTGTCTCCTGCACTCCACTCTCCTGTACACAAGTCACATAATTGAACTGGAATAGAGCCAGACTTAGCCCCCCTCCTCCTCCAGGCTGCCTGTTTCCCTGCATCCCTTGGCCTCACCTGCTCAATACCTTATTAGTGTCAGGATCTGTGGAGAGCCATTGCGGATTAACTAGAGAGATATGAGATTGATTTCTGCCCCTTGCAGATGAAATTGGGTTCGGTCCTCGTATCCGTAGGTGTGCGCTCGCATGTGAGTGCGTGACGTGTGCGCGCTCGGCGTACAAAAGAAAGCTTGATGTGTTTTTTTCCCATGCTCAGGAGCATTTCTTTAGCAAGGAAAATGAAAGCCAGCTAATTAACTATCTAGAAGCCCACATGTGTCTCTGTGTCTCCATTCTAATTTCTTCTCCTCTGCAGCCCTTGGTTTTCACTCCATCTTGCGCAGAGACCCCCTCCGCCCCGTTCGCCTCTGAAATTCTAATCTCAACTCTAATCTGCAAGCAATCGCGAACAGAAATGACCTGTTGTGGCACATGCTTGTCTCGGCCTCGGCGTAAATAGCGTGCTATTGATTATTCATGGGTCCTGTGTGTCTCCTGCACAGCTCGGCATGTCAAGGAGTTTAACAGGAGTTGCCTATTGGAGGAGAGATTAAGGTCTCTTGTGGAAATGGGTGGCTGTGCTGTGTGGAGAGAGAAGGCGGGGTGGTAATGACAGGTCTGTATGTGTAAGGTAGTGCTGTTGGGGTGGTAACAGCTGGGCCGTCTCTCTGTGTGTAAATAGTAGGGGGTCAGAGCTCTTGCACAAAGAGCTTCACCTGATCCCCAGATTCAACTCGGTGGTTGACACAATGAATGTTAATGGATTGTTTTTTATGGGGCAGGACATGTTCATCTGCTTGCCTTCATTTGTGTAATAGCTCCAGCGGCATTTCCTTATACTGTTTTCAATGTGCAATGTGTTGCACTGAATATATAATGCTCTATATAAGGCAAAGATGTCTAGTCTATAATCTATGACTTTCATTCTACAAAATATTCCAAAATGTCTGTCGTTTGAGTTGATACTTTTACATGGCCATCCAGCAAATTACTAGTGGTACGCAGTGTTGTAGTACTTGAGTCCGGACAAAGTCTTAAATCGGAGTCCAAAAACCATATTTTCTACGAATAGTCGAAACTAGCTTATTCAAGTCTGCGTAAAGGCTGAGTCCAAATCACCTGAAAATATGGTCTTGATCTCTGACTTTAGATGGATGGTCTTGTCTGGACTCAAGTACTAAAACACTGACATCATTGAGACGAACATAACTGTTGTTCAAGCTTAAGGCCAATTGACATAAAGAGCAATAACTATAACCATATATCTTTAAAAATTGTTCAGACTATTAGGCCTAGAGAATAGTCGAGTCCATATCACAACTATAACCGGGTGTTAAGTTTGGACACCGTGAGGCCGGAGATACTGTAGTGCAGTGGTTCTCAACTCCAGTCCTCGGGACCCACTGCTCTGCATATTGTGTATGTCTCCCTTATTTAACACACCTGATTCAGATACTCAGCTCGTTAGGATAGACTCTATGAACTGAACTGAGTGTGTCAGATAAGAGAGACATACAAAATGTGCAGAGCAGTGGGTCCCGAGGACTGGAGTTGAGAACCACTGCTGTAGTGTACATTGTATGTTTTTAAAAGCTGAGCTTAAATGTGTGCTATCAAAATGGTGAACGTGATTTCACCAAATATAACATGTTCCTTCCTGGATCAACATTCTTGTTGATCCTGGAACAACCTTCCAATCAAACAATCAGATTTGAGGGATAGGTTTATAGTTAATATCAAGTTTAGGCAAGGGTTAAACAAGGGTTACACAAGGCTTCTACACCACTCTTATCCCTAAAATCAGAGGGAAATGATAGGTGAATAAGTTACGGGTAGGGTAAGGTTTAGGGCAGGGGTGTCCAAACTCGGTTCCGGAGGGCCACTGTCCTGCAGAGTTTAGCTCCAACTTGCCTCAACACACCTGCCTGTAAGTTTCTAGTATGCCTAGTAAGACCTTGATTAGCTGGTTCAGGTATGTTTAATTGGGGTTGGAGCTAAACTCTACAGGACAGTGGCCCTCCAGGAGCAGGATTGGACACCCCTGGTTTAGGGGTAGGGATAGGATTAGAATTATGTTTTTAGACAGGGATGTTGTTCCCAAGATCAGCAAACGATGAAAATAGTGCTCATAAACAAATGTTGGGATAGTATTTTCACTTGAATCAGAGTAGAGGCTTGGACCCAGAAACCGTATTTAATACATTACGACTGAACAAGTGGATAACAGAGGAATGATCCCGTTGGAATCATTTTAAAATTCTTTTTTTTAACATTGATAGCCAATCAAAATCCATGCTACTTTAGAATAAACTGTTGGTGTGGACTCATCATAGTTTACATTCTTAGTGTGAATGATGTATTTTTCTCTCCAATCTCTTTCATGTATGAGGAGAGTTTGCAATCTGTGAACTGCCATAAAGACTTGTAGTATTACCAATGCTGTCATTCAGGGGTTTTCTTCCACCTTCATTTTTGTCAGCTGAGCACTCTTAGAATACTCTAGTCGGCATTACAATATGTGGGGGCAAGACTGATCTCTTTTGACTTGGGCCAGTAAACCCAGAGAACCCTAGAAACCACCCACAACATCCTAGCAAGTTTTAGCCTGGTTAAAACCAGACCATTCTCAGTTGTAACTGAGTTATGGTCTGGCAAAGCGTCATAGACAAATCATTTCCAGAGGGGCGTCACCAACGGATGTCGCGGATAGACCTAAAACCAATCAGAGCGATGAAGGAGATGACGTATGCAGAGCGGGGGAGAAATATCTCCGAGTGTTGTTCTTTGCTCGGTTTTTTTACAAAAAGGAAACGTTCAAATCGCTTAAAACAGACGCGATAGCTGATTGGAACGAGTGATGTTCGACGGCGGCATCCATCTTTGTAATGTAGGCTACAAAATCTGCTTCAAAATCCCAGCGCTGTCGTCATCGTGTAAAGCCCGCCCCAACGTTTCTGATTGGTGCCGCGATTTCGGCGGATTGGAAATGGGCTTGAATGAGCTCTTTGCCAGACCAACTTTCAGAGCAAATCTAAATTTGCCGGAAGTTGTCTGGGTTTTCCCAGGCTAAGCAAGTTTTCATTTTCTTTTTCTTTTTTCTTTTTTTAAATAATGTAAACAGTTGCTTTTAAACTAGAAGAGCTTGATAGAGGTAAAACATACAAATGTTATCAGTTTCCCTCAACAAAATGTACTGACACTCTACAGAAAATACACTTGACTGAACAAAATGAGAAAATAAATGAGACATCTAGTGATATGGATAATACCTTTCAGCAGGTGATCAAATCACACTTTGGCTTTTGTGTGTGTGGGGCTATGTGTGTCTGTGTTTGAGGCAGTTTCTGACCTCGAAACACAGAGTCCAAGCTTATTGTGGTGTAATTTCCTCGTCCAAAGGCTGGAGTGTTTGTGTCAGAGTGAGGCCTCTGTGTGATTGCCTCTCCGTCACCAGTGTAAACCGAGGATAATGCTATGGCCACCTTCCCCGCTGCAAAAACGGGATCAACACAATCCAATTTCTCTCTCTGTGCAAAGATGGAATAATTTGAAAGAATGGAGTCGCCAAGCCTAGCGCCTGGGATCCAGGGGGGAAGATAAAGTGCTGTTAAAAAACAGCCATTACAAGAGGAATTGGGCAAGAGGTGTTTCAGGACAACAGAACCCCCAAGTCGACAATACAGATGGGAAGTGGCTTCCAAAACATCAAGTGAGAGAAAGCTACGGGTAAATTGAGGTGACTAACTAGCAATCTAGCCCAAAACAGAGCTCTGCCGAGACATGAGACATGCGGAAACATATTTTATGTGGATTACAGCTTAGATGCAGCAAGATGAGGTTTCCATGCCATGAGAGAAACTTGCAATGCGCTGTTTTGCATTTTAGCGGCTACAAGCTTCAGGTATCTAGGAGAATGTTGCATCGAAGTTACGCATTTCCTCGTGCAATTACTAAAAATATCCTATTTTGTTTTGAAGCAGCTGGGCTCTAAAGCATCTCAAGTGCCTCGGAATCAGGTTTGTGTCTTCGCATGACAAAAACTTCAACCAGTGGGGGGGGAAAAAAGTTTGAAAAGCTCTCGAAAAGTCCCCAGTTCCAAGCTACGGTTGAGCCCCTAATTGCTTTCAGGTGTCTTCCTCTAAATGCACAGTGACACTGCCACCAGAAGTGATTTGTGTAGATGCTGGCGTTGCAGGAGGCCGGAGTGAAGCTGGGATGGGTTGGAGTAATCAGGATGGGGAACACACCCCCTCCTCTCGCCTATGTGTGTCAGACAGGCCTACTCTGATGAATGGACCCTAGATTAGAGCTCACACAGGGCAGGCACAGGCCTCAGGTGTGCAACCTAATGCGTCGATGTTCAAGAGTGTATTTGTGTTGGAGCGCGAGTGTAGGTATATATGCACTTTGAAAAGCTTGGTTGAAAAAACTTGGTGGAAAGGCTTCTTGCAGCATGTTTTCGCAAGGTGACAATATGAGTTTCCTAAAACGCGAGAGCCGATTATATGGTTTCCTGTATGACTAAGACATTTTCTTATAGGGAGAATTGTGTAAATAATTGGTAAATCATGACATAAGTCATCAAGTGTTTCATGTTTGACATGAAAACAACCAGTCCAAGCATTTGAGAGGATAATGTACAAATGTCCACCCCCACATAGTGAACCAGAGCAGCCTTTACATTGCATATTTATGATTTTTCAATGACACGGATGCACTCCTGGCTGAACGTGAGAGAGTATGTGTAAGTATGGGATGCAGGGATCTAAGGCCGTCCAGCAGGGGGGGTTGGCAGTCAGTGGAGAGGGCCAATGGCTGAGGCTGTGTGGCTAAGTGTCTCATCAGCATCCTACTCATGTTCCAGGCCCACGCTCTAACTGCGCCCTGACTTGATTGTAATTGCCTGAATTCGGCTCCCGCTGCTCCATCCTGGCAATATAACTGCCACATTTTAACCCCAGCGAGCCTAGACACTGCCACACAGCCCTTTGGCTGTTTGGAAGGATGTTATATTTGACTCCACTTGGGCAACATCTGTGCATATATGGTCAAAGGCTTCCAAATATATTGCCTTTCCTTTCAGTTTGAATTGCAGTCTAGAAAGGGGACAAATGAGCTTTTATATCCCCCTCTATTATTTTGGTTTAAATATTTATTTTTCATTCTGTTCCAGTAGCTGCAGAGCACAGCACTAGCAACAGCAAAGGCTATGGGTTTCTGATTAAATCTATACCTTGGAACACACTAATTGCTTTGGATAAAAACTTTAGTTATTTAAAAATAAAGATTTTTGAATTGCAAATTTGGTTTTGTTTTGGTCTGGTTAGCCATATTCTTCAAAATATCTTCTTTTCTGTTGAACAGAAGAAAGAAACTCATGCAGATTTGAAACAACATGAGGGTGAGTAAATTTGATTTTTTTTATTTTTGGGTGAACTATCCCTTTAATAGTTAACGATTTTTGAACGAAAAATGGTAATCTAAAAATCGCTCTTATAATCTAATCTAAAAATAATCTTGCCTGTAGTATTTTTCCAGTGCAGTATTTTTCAAACAAATGACCATTACCAAGAGATATTTTAATGCCTTGAGGATTTACCAACATTCCATTAAAACTTGGAAAATCAAAAAGTACATCCAGACACCTCTTGAAGTACATGCATTGTACCAGCATGAGTGTGTGACTTCCTGCTGCATGGCAGGAAGCGTGCGGGCTCACACCGGCAGGGTTAACTTCAGAACTCCCCTGCGGAGCTCCTCTCTCTGTGATAATAGTTGCTCGCGTAATGAAGAGCAGCCTACTAGCCAACAGGTGGTCCTTTTTAAATAGCCTAGCCACTGCACTCAGGACGAAAAAAACTGCCATGCTAAAATGTGTCAGAATCTAATGTTCCACAGAATGAAAAACCTGTTTTCTTCCCTTTGTTCAGCGCTAGATATTCAGCCTTGTTCGCCATTGTTCCCCGCACAAACGAGCAACAGTCTTTTTTGACACAGAGCCATGGGGGGAAGAAAGACTGAAGCTGACTAGTCACAGGAGAGAGAAGGGGGATAAAAGCTTTCTTTCCTTCTTTTTGGAGGGTTGAAGCCCATTAAGAGTTTGGGAGTTATGAATGGTTATGAGTCCATGTCTCTCCTTCGCACAATGTAGGAGAACCAAAGAAAAAGAGAAAAACCTAACTGGCTTTGCAAAAAGTCTTAATCACATACAGGCCGTACAGAGGAGATAGTAAAAGGTAGCGAAAGAGCGAGAAAGCGTGTGACAGAGAGAAACCAGTAAACGAATCAGGACGGAAGTACCTTTTGCTTCAGACAGAATGGCTGGGTGAAGTGGAGTGGATGGGGGTGGGGAACGGAGTTAATCCTCCGCCGGGCCTCAAAACGTCCCCCTCTACCCTTATAAAATCATGAGAATATAGCCATTGACTGCTTTAAAGACTTCTTTGGGTGTATAATGTGTCTACTTCCTGGAGGAAAAAAAAGATTGTGTTTGGATTTTATGGCGATTGATGGCGATTGAGGAGAAATGTATCAATGCTGTAAAGTGTAAAGTATCAAAGTGTAAGATTACTCAACTCTCATGTTTAAAAAAAACTTAAAACAAAAACGAGGAACCAATTTGTAGAAAGAGTCAACAAAGGACAGAGACTGACAGTCACTGACGATGTAGACTATACTTCACCTGCCTGCGTTCTCAGCTTAATGACCAGAAGGACAAACGGACACTGCTGAGCCATACTTCAGAACAAAGGCCTTAATTCACTTTTATAATCCATTTGTTATTGTCCGGCCAATTTGTTCTCTTAAGCTACATAAGGGTCCAAGCCTGAGACAAAAGCTGAGGGGTAACAATAGACAACTCCCCCCAGTTTGCTTTGTTACTGTTCAAGTACACACCTCCCAGGGTGCATTGCGGGCCTTTTTCGGGCTCTAGAAAGCTAGAGCAAAAATTAGCGAGGTCTGGTAGAACACCTGGAGGAGTCAGCTTTTGCTTCTCCCACTTCACTGTTACAACAGATCGCAGCCCTCACACAGAGAATTCCAACAAGTCCTGTGTTTTGACAAGCCTTCACTCAGGCAGTTTTAATTACCTGTCATGATGGGATTGTGAATGTGGGTACAAGCTGAGAGGAACAGGAGCCCTGGGTACAGCTTGTGCAATAAAAGTACAGCGAGATCCAAACATGTCTTTGGTGACATTTGTAAATTTCTTCTGTTGGACTAGATATTTTCATAGATAAGTTTATCGATGTGGAGTTGAAATAAATTGTCTTTCAATAAAAATCTGTCCATGCACTCTCATCCAGTGCTAAAAGGGGTCTTTGGTTTTAAAGTCCCCATGAAATGAAAATTCACTTTTTTTTTTTTATGGAATATTGCAGTATTTTTTTTTTTTTTTTTTTTATCTGAGCACTTGATTTTTTATTATTATTGTGCCCTTTCTATCTTTAATTAAAATAACTTCCCCTCGCTCTTGCAGCAACATCTCTTCTCTTCTCTGATGACAACCTGTCACTCACATGAGATCGACCAATAGCAAACCACAACAATCCAATCAATTCCCGATGGACAAAATCAAGTCCCACCCTACATTTGTTCTTGTTCGAGAAGCCGTTTCATGTCATATATGTCACAATAGGGAAGAAAAGACTGTTGCAACTTCCATTTTCATGTCGACATTAAAAAGTCAAGTGCTGTGGTGCAAACTGCCTTAAAGAGATAGTTCACCCAGAAATGGAAATTGTCATCATTTACTGTACTCACTCCATGTCGTTCCAAACCTGTATGCATTTCTTCTGCAGAACACACACACACACACACACACACAAAAAGATATTGTGAAAAATGTTTTTGACCATTGACTTCCATACAAAATAAAACTAACACCATACTTAAGTAAAAGTACAGATACCTTACAGTGAAAATGAGTCCATTACAAGTTAAAAGTCACTAATTTCAATACCATTTGAGTAAAAGTCTTAGAATATCTTATTTTAACAGTACTTCAGTAGATCTATTTTACTTGTACTAAATGTAGGCTCAGAGATTCACTAGTCCAAAAACAAGAAACAGTTGTTTTTTGTGGAGAGCAATCAGGTGTTTATTTTCTAAAATCGAAATGAAACTGAACACCTCAATATTGCAATCGACACAAAAGCCTCTTAAACGTTTACAGACACTCAAGTCTCAGTTAAGCTCAAGTGCTAAAAAAAAAAAGGCCCAAGAAAACCAATATCCTTCAAAAAGGTTTCTTCAGTATAATGAATAAATAAAATAATGTCAACTATAATTAAAACCTTGAAGTCAAAGACTACTTGGACTGGATGTGCTGTTTGGGCCTCATCACCGGTTGCATGTCTTCACCTCATATATGAAACGTCTGCAAATCAGCAACTACCTGCTAATGCTAATGCACTCCCATTTTAGCCTTGTTGACAAGTTTGGGTAAGTAAGGGCAAAACACACCAGATATAGTACTTTCACTGCCCTGTTGATTGTGATATCACTTCTTTTGTAGCAGAAATAAATTGCTGCAGAAAAAAATAGGTGCCATGCAAAATATAACGAGTTATTGCATTACTCATCACAAATGTATTGGAGTAAAGAATAAATATACTTATTCAAGTAAGTAGTCAAGTAAAGAAAAAAGTAGCTAATATCCGCTATATTGCTAAGTACAGAAATTACATTTACTCAAATACTTCACACCATTGTCGCAGAATAAAAATCATACAGATTTGGAACGACAGAGTGCGAGTAAATTAATTTTTTGGTGAACTACTTTTCATTTTCTATGATTTAACACTTCAAAGTAAAAAAACAAACAATTATGAATTTATAAACCACTTGCTTAATTTAGGCTAAAATCAAAGATAATTAAGTTAACTTTAAAAAAAATACATATTTTCACTTAAATTTTGAAGAAAAAAAAGAACAACGCATTGAGAGGCTAGAGATGAAAGCTGTGAGTCACAGCAGCTACTACTGTTTGCTCACACTGCCTGCAGTTTGCAATCACATTCACATATTCTCTAAGCAGTCACCTCTACCCTCAATCACACGTAATAATCATAGATCGGTTTTAACGTTAACATATTCATGGGCCCTTTGCTGGCATAGTTGTAAAAGGATTGTTCTTCAAATGTCTTGTACAGCCAAATATCCAGAATTTTCATCATTTCTCAAAAAATTAATATTTTGTCATAATTTGGGCTTACAAGTAGCTGTAACTGTACAGAACATTAATATTAATATAGTTAATGTTTTAACAGAAACTATACGATATAACATGGTGAGCTTATCCTTATAACTCCTTAAGTCCTTATAACTACCTTGCAGATCATTTACTGTAACGTAAAAAATTTCCGAGCCCCTAAAAATGAATTGTACACAACCAAATACATAACATCTACTGAGGATTTTTACTTTATTTTTAGAAAATTACTGGACTGTATGTGAAAACTGGGGGTAAGGAACATATGCACAAATAAAACTGCAGGAATTAGATTTATTAGTTAGTACATTAATTCACATAAATGGTGTCCAAAAAAGTAAACGCACAACACGCATGTATGACAAAGCAAAACATGTACATTTTTACAGATATAAAATATTCAGTGACACACTTCTTTGAAATCTGTGACCATCCATCACAGATCTATACATGACCAAAAGTAAAGATCTAACTCATTAAGAGAAGGTAGAAAACATTTAAAGCAAAAGTCCACGTGTCAGTATGGAAAGTCTCCTGCGTCTGTGGGTTGGAACTCACTGGTTTTCTTCATCAAGGCAGCTTTGACAGCACTTATCTTCCCATCCAGCTCAGCGAGACTGTAGTTCTGTGAAAACAAGAACGTTTTCGACCTTCGTATATTTTCCCCTCAATGAATACGCAAATGCATCAGTAATGGAACTTACCTGCGACATTGAGGCTTTAGGTCGTTTGTGTGAGTAATTCTGTGGGAAAAAGGAAATAAAAGCATGAAATGAATGCTGATTTATATGAACAATGCACATCAGTCGTCATTCAACAAAACGGCAAAGCATTTATCTCAATATCACCCTCTTACATGTTCTGTTTTTCCATAGAAAAAAAAATGAAAATAGGGGGGGGGGGGGGGGGGTATTTAATGCCAACCAAAACAATAAATTGAACCAAGGACACCCATGAGTGGACAGAAACGGCACATGATTAGAGTATGAAACAGATGTCCTTCAGCATCACTCAATCACCGCCAACAGACCCGAGCTGCTATAGACTTACACTGATTAATAGTATTAAGTGGGGGCCATCGGGATTCTTTCTGTCACCCAATGGCCCTTTCATTTATTCTGTCCATCTCTTTTTATCTATTACCCATAATTTATCTTCATTTTAATCACTTTTCAGTGTGCATATGGACCCACTTGGCAGATACATGATATCCGCTCACCCTGGTCAGCAGAGTTCAATTAATTCATTCGACTTGCTGAAAGCTGCGCTACAAACTAAGAAGATCAGCATATTTGACGGCACTCAAAGTCCCACTTTACAGGCAATATGCACACACAGACACACACACACACATTGTAAAGGACATGGAAATCAGCTAGCTTTCAGCCCAGCACTGAACTAAGTGAAGCTGGTGTGAGGAGGCGTAGAAATGGTTCAAGAGCACTTACTCAGCTAACTTTGATGGGCTA
The DNA here is from genome assembly GCF_029890125.1 of Rhinichthys klamathensis goyatoka. Classification (NCBI taxonomy): domain Eukaryota; kingdom Metazoa; phylum Chordata; class Actinopteri; order Cypriniformes; family Leuciscidae; genus Rhinichthys; species Rhinichthys klamathensis. The sequence continues at coordinate 2,644,486 of NW_026606581.1, forward strand.
CAATCTGACAGGGATAACAAATTCTGAAGTGAGGGGAAAAAATATCACTCATATCAGCTTTTAATGGTTTTGAAGAACTCTCTGGCCGACTGTCGTGAGCGCAGGAGGAAACGCATAAGTGAGAAGTCTTCAGCGTAACAGATAGTCAGTGTAAAAACAGAGGAACAAGTGACACAAACTCGGCCTAATTGCACAAAAAAAAGGGTCATAAGAGGTCATATCTTTTTTTTTTTAGCATTCTTTCGCCCTGACCTACACTTGCAGTAAGTCTTGTCAATAAGTCTCTTATGCTCACCAAGGCTGCATTTATTTCATAAAACCTACAGTATTTTTTTTTTTTTTTTTTTACATTTTAATATAATTTAAAATGTAATTTATTCCTGTGATGGCTTAATTTTCAGCATCATTACTCTAGTCTCCAGGGTCACGTGATCCTTCAGAAATCATTCTAATATGATTTGCTGCCCAAGACACATTTATTATTATCAATGTTGAAAAACATTTTTTGATTAACTGAAAGTTCAAAAGAACAGCATTTATTTGAAAAAGTTTTTACTGTCCCTTTTGATCAATTTAATCTGTCCTTACTGAATAAAAGTATAAAAAGTAAATAAATAATATCTTACTGACCCCAAACTTTTATTAAACTTTTGAATAGTAGTGTATAATGCACCACCATTTCTAGTGAAATGTCCCTTTGTATGTAACATGAGCAACAGTGCTTTTCTTCACAAGATTCAGCCTCTTTGCAAAGCCTGTTTTGAATTTTGACAGATTCATAAAACTATCTTCACTCAAATTTGCCACATTAATGAAATGGTCAGGGTAATGATCATCATGTTACAAATAAAGTTCACTGGCAGATGCTATTAGGATGAGGGGACATTCTCCTTCTAAACAGCATTTTATTGGACAAAACTTGTACATGCCTCTGAGATCAAGATGCATCAATATTTTTGTTAATTTTCCAAGGTTTTCTTTTATTTTTTTTATTTTAGGAATACACCAACACATAGACATTCATGTTTTGTTTTTTTATGCTGTCCTTAAAGGAAAACTTCATCAGACAATTTTCTTAATGTCAGTCGCGTCCAACAATTAAAGTGATATTTCACAGCTGGCAAAATGGCCTTTCAATAAAACTTGGTTGCCTGTACAGTAGAAAGGCAATTTTTTTAATTGCCTGTTGTCTTCCGTTTTGCCAAATAGGTAGGAAAACTTCAACACCCATAATGCACTGGGCGTCCAAGGCCTCTCACTCCCACCAGTCTATTATGGATGCGCTTACCAGTCAAATGCCGTAGGAAATACTTCTTAGCAAACTTGGTGTCGACTTGTATTGTTCCTTGGTGCAAGAATTCAAAACGTAAACGTTTAGCGGGAGACGGGAGTGAGTGACTTTTTCGGTTTCCAGTTAAGGATCCAGCGCGTTGAAGGCAATGTCAAAAAGGCGGCAAAGAATAGTAAATACGGAGAGAACGCAGTGATGGAAAATATTTTTTATACCCTTTATAATACCCTTTTTTCACTGTTGCGTAGAGGTAAGAAAGCCGTTGACATAGTTTTCCATTTCTTATACCATAATGCTGTTTAAAGTGTAGACATAATACGATACAATGATACTTATTTATTTTCAGTGATAAATTTACCCTTACAATAACTGTTCTGTTATTAATGAGGATACAAAAATGCGAAAGCCATTGAGTTGTCCAAAGTCCAAAAAAGTGGACTTCTGCTGACAAATAAACATGAATTTCTCGGTCCAGGAAACACGGAGAACATATTTACATGTACTACCGACAATGTAACAATACATTTAACCATTTAGCAGACGCTTTTATCCAAAGTGACTTCCAAATGAGGAGAGCAATAGAAGCAATCAAACTAACAATAGGGCACCAATATGCAAGTGCTGTGACCAGTCCCAGTTAGTCCAGCACAGTACACATAGCAAGGTTGTTGTTTTTTTTAAATAGATATACAATAGTAAGTGTTAGTATTAATGGATAAAGTGTTTTTGAAAAAGATGCATCTTCTGTCGTTTCTTGAGAATGGCTAAAGTCATTCCACCAATAGGGAACAGTCAGGGTAAAGGTCTGTGAAAGAGATTTTGTGCCTCTTTGGGATGGCACCACAAGGCACCGTTCACTTGCAGAATTCAAGCTTTTGGAGGGAATTAGTGAGTCTAGGTAAAGGGGTGTAGAGCCAGTGGTTGTTCTATAGGCAAACATCAGTGCCTTGAATTTGATGTGAGCGGCAATTGGCATCCAGTGCAATTTTACGAGGAGAGTGTGCTCTATCCGGCTCATTAAACACCACTCTTGCGGCAGCAATACAAAGCGGGTTGAAAATCGGCGAAGTTAGACTTTAAGCAATGCAATTGAATTATATTTTATTGAATTCAGTTATTAGTAAAAAATTCTCAAAACATCATTATAAATTTGAATGAATATCACTTTGTATGTGAAAGTTTTAAGCTTTAGATTAATTCTTAAGTATAAAAATGTACAAATTGTCATTTTAGGCAGGAACTCCAGTGGCATATTTACATGCTTATGTCTTGTTAGACATTTTTATCTATTAATCTTTTAGAATACAAACACACTGTGTGATTAGACAGTGGAATATAGTCTTTGATGTTGTGATTCATTTAAAAAAAAAAAAACTCCCCATCAAAATCACCTTATACCTAGTTCCCTGTGTTCATAAGCTACTGTGGATGTTCAAAGAGCATGGAACTTGTAGAAAGAAACCACTAAGATGAACAAACTAATTCAATATCTGATCATCCACTCCTCCAACAAACAAGGACACACACACACATTCTCTATCTCTCTTTTCCCACCACTTACTGTGGAGTGGAAGTACTCTGGCGAAAGACCCTCGAGCTCCAGAATTCGATCTTCAAGTTTCTTTAGCCGCTGATAAACGCTTTGAGGAACTGGACCTACTAAGAGACAGATACAGTAGAGTTAAATGACAAACTAACATTTATCTGTCTGTCAGCACACACTTAGGACTACGAAAAATAGTCTAATTAAATATCAATGTCTAATACATTAAAGGGGCTATATGTAGAATTCAGAAACCTGTGTTATTAGTGAGACCGGTGGCTATTAAGTGAACTGCATCCAGCAACTTATTGCTCATGATCACACTTGTGCACACCTAATGTACAGGAGACTGAATGTGATTCAAGGCCTTGATATCTACTCACAGCGAAGTTCTTTTTCGTTCTTTGCTTAGAAGTAAAAATACGTTTGCAGCAATATATTGTTAACAACTTCAAGACGCGTCCACGCTGCTGAGAGCAACGGTTAGATGAAAATGTAAATATGTGCTGTGCTCTTTCCTCTCAATAACAAAAACACAACAAAAATGACAGCGGTGAGAAAACAGCAGTTAAGAAACAATCTGATCATAGCGATGTTGATATGATCCCTGCTGGCAATTCAGTGGCATCATGTCAACAGATGAGGTAATTATAATTACACTGTTGTGATAGTTTGATTATAAAGTATATTTGAGACTGTAGACTGTGCAGATCTGGCTATGTGAGACTTTGGTTTGAATTAATCCCTTTTCTTAGCATGACACATTGACATGACAGTACAGAATTTCTCTTTCAGCATTATCCTGAACATAACTACCCGTTTCATAGAATGGATGAGAGGCTTTTGGGAGCGCGTTAAGTCACATTCGGCACACCTGGCAAAGCAACCCTCAGAGTCCTTCACGAAAGAAATCAGTATACAGGCTTTTAGACAACCTAGGTAATCGGGGAAGTTCTCGGTTCAAGCTGTTGACACATTGGCAATAAAAAAAAAATTAATATACAGTATATGAAAATTCTTACATTATAGCCCCTTTAAGACAGTGAACTTTCTATAGCTCTTCTATTGATCCTTACCTGGTGGAAGTTTCAGGTGAGATTCCATGTTACGGAGCCTCTCCTCAATGACAGGGTTTCCACAGTCTCGGCTGATGGACCCCTGCTGCTGGTCTCCTAACTCAGAATGTGCCCCTCTGGTTTGAGGTCCGTATGTATTTATAACACGTGTCACTGCAATAGCAAACAAACACCAATTAATGCCCCACAAATCGACAGATCATCCAGATATTATTAGTCTAGAATGTGAGTGCAAGTACATGAAACACTAAACAGAGTGTACAATCATTTCATATTTTAATCATTAAAAAAAACTATATTTATATACTGTATTTACTACCATTATTTCCTACAACAAAATTTCTGTTTGGAACATGTATATGTACATGTAAAAAAGTACACTACTGTTAAAAAGTTTTTTTTTTTAAAAGTGAAATTTTTGTACACTCACATTGGCTATATATATTTGGTCCAAAATACAGTACACAGCAATAATGTGAAATATTATTACAATTTGAAAACCTTTTTCATTTTAATATACTTTAAAATATAATTTATTCCCGTGATGGCAAAGTTGAATTTTCAGCATCAATGCTCCAGTCTTCAGTGTCACGTGATCCTTCAGAAATCATTCTAATATGCTGATTTGCTCCTCAGGAAACATTTATTATTATTTTCACATTGAAAATTGTGCTGCTTAATATTTTGTGGAAACGGTGATACATTTTTCAGGATTCTTTGATTAATAGAAAGTTGTTGTTTTTTTTACAGCATTTATTTAAATCTTTTGTAACATTATAAATGGAACTATGAATAATTTAGTGCATGAATAAAAGTATTAATTTTCTTTCAGACAAAAAAAATCTTACTGACCCCAAAAATTTGAACAGCAGACTTGAGTTTCCATATAATGAGAATGAACAAGCGTCTAACCTTTGACGTGACTCTTGAAACCAGGATATGGTGTGAAGACTGCATCAGTTCTTGCACAGCTGTCTTCTATAGACCACACGGGAAAAGAATGTTAATTTGTAGAGTTTCTGCAAAAAAGTATATATTTATTTATATATATATATATATATATATATATATATATGTATACATTTACAAAAGAAATAGCATAAAATGTCTGCTTTAATGATTAATTGCACATATACAATAGTAAACACCCCATAGATGACCAAAGCAAATGACCTGATTTGGTAAAAATAAAGAGCTTTTAAGATCTGGTTGTATTTGGAGAATTGAGTCTTAGATGATGTGTGTATTGAGTCTTAGATGATGTGTGTATTCTGACCTCACGGCCGTGGAAATCAGCACTCTTACAAACATTGGCAATTGCTGTGTAGTATTCCTCTGACCACCCCCCATTCTCACCCTGATTGCAGTCGATCACGTTGCAAAACTCTCGCACATTGTTTTCATTGATCTCCAGCTGTTTGCGCTCTATAAATGCAGATATCCTGCGTTCAATCTGAGAAAATGAGAGCGAGAGAGAGAGAGAGCAATGAGGGTCAGACTGATGAGCTATTGAAGAAGAAAAAAATCAATCCACTGTCTTCTTTTTTGCTGTTTAGTTTTAATGAGGAACACTAGGCCATATGGGCTGCATGACTAACAAATGACCGCAGTGGACACAATTATTCCAAAAATCAAAATATTTCTCACACGCAACCATTTCAGATAGTTGTGATTTGCTTGGGCCTTTTATTACAGTGACTGTAAATAAATAAGCAATAAAAATGAGGGCCTCCTTGTCCTTCGCCCACATGCAATTTCAGCATGTAATGAACATCCACTTCATAACGTTGCAAGGACCAGGACCTCTCATAGGACTCTCAAAGTGGGTGGCTATTTGTTTCTCTCTAAAGGAAAGCAGGCGGCGAAAGAGCCTTCCATTCATTCTCAACTGTCTGTCCACAGATAGCAATTCACACTCCCTATGACTGGCCAACTGGGGCAGATTATATGCAAATAATAAATAGTGACCGTCAAACAATCAACTTTAATTGTGCTTGGGAAGAGATTGCTTGAATACATCCACAATTTGAATGTTTGGTACAACGATAATCATTAGTAAATACAAATAAAACCAATAACAGCTTAACTGTTCAACTAAATGGACAAAGTATTATACAAAATAATGCTTTTATTGCAGGCAGCATAAAAACAAAGGTTATTTTTTTTTCGGTTTTTATTTATTACAATGCTCACTCTACTTTGTGAGAATATAAAGTTACAATGTAATAAAAATAAATAAGGTTTTATAATAGGTTTTACCTCAGATTTAGCAGCCTTGATCTGCACATTATCATCGACTTGGGTCTTGTTACGATCCTCAAGGACAATGCAGTGGTCAGATGTAGGAGCAACATGCTCCGAGTCAACCAACATCTGCTCAGGTGTATCTGCTCTTTCTTTCCTATCACTGTTGCCTGGATTGGAGTGACTTTCAGAATCCACCATTTGCTTCAGATTTTCAGAGACTGACTGGAAGAATCAGAAAGTTAAATGACAAGTGAAGTGGTAACACAGACAGTTCTTCTGTCCCTTGCGCCATCTTTCAGTTTTCAATGTGTAATCATAATGACAAATTATGTCTTAGGCAAACAAACATGGGATAATGTACAGTCAAGCTGGTCATCATCTCAAAATAAACCCTAACGGGGTGATCTGAACTTGAAGCAGTTTTGGAGGAGAGAACCATTTCTGGGATTATTTTGCGATAACAGCTGCACATATTTCCACTTATGGACCTTATTCTGGGCAAAATGTCATTTTTCAAAACTTTAAACGAGACTGTAAGGGATAGATGTGAAAACAGCTAAATTATCAACACAATTAGTACAAGCATTGGTAAATTTAAGGTGACGAAGTTACACCTTACTACATGTACTTAGTAATAACAGTAAATTATGCATAATTACAAGTAACTAACCCTAAAGCCTAACTGTAACTCTATAGTATATACATGTAGTAAATTAATATCACTCAGTACTTGTTTGAGTAAGTACAATGCAACTACATCACCTTAAAATAAAGTGTAACCCAAGCATTGTCTATCCTCCACAGCCTTGTTTCCATTAAAAAAAAATATATGAAATTTTAATGCACATGATAGCACTATTTGTGTGTCTAATTACCTGTAATTTGGAGATGTGCTGTTGTAAACAGGTGTACACATCAGATGGCTGAAGCTCAGAGACATTGTTGACATTGGCACTTATGCTCAACACTTTCTCATCCACTTTTAACTGAAAAACAAGAGAAAGTTATTTGTTATTGTTGTACATTTGCTTTTAATGGGTATCCCTGCTGAAAAAATACTAAACTAGCCTAGGTAGAGTCTCCCTGTCTGGTCAGGCTGGTCTGTTTATTGGTTTTAGTCTAGAGGCATTAAAACCAGCAACGATCAGCTGGACCAACTGAGACCGTAAACCTCATAACCTCTTGCTAGTGGTGTTTCAGCAGGAATATTAGAATATTCACATGCATTCATTTTTATTGCTTTACTGCAGAGAATCCATAAAATATTACGACAAGGGTGATCTGGTTACTTCGGGAAAAAACTACAGGTTAATAAGACTTTAAATGTAGGCTATATTAAAATAACTGTTATGTGCTCGCACATTGTGATACCCAAGTTTTCCCAACCCTGTTTTAAAGCGCATCATATTTGCACAAACCTTTACGCCAAGCTCAGCGAGTGACTCGATAATAGAGCCAATGCAGTCTTTGAATACACCCCGGTGTCCACCATGATGTGAAATCTGGCTGCTGCGCTGCTCCTGTTTACTTTCTGCACGCGCATCGCGTCTCTCTCCGTCCGCCGCCATCACACTTCCGCTCCTGACGGCAGCGCTGATTGGACTAACCCGCTCCTGTATAATATGACCTCACTTCCGCTAGGAATATACTTTTTTTTTTTTTTTTTTTTTTTTTACAGTACACATAGATAAACATAGAAACAAAGCAGACAAAAAGGTGATACACAGATACAGATGTGTTGGCAAAAAAAAAAACAATGTAATAAATGTACTACTTAAGAGGACACAAAGGATGAATGTCAGAGATTCAGTTTTCACTGCTTTAGCTTTGGATAGTGTCCATATGCGTGTCTAGATAATCTTTGAGTAGAGAAAGGAGAGGTTTAGAGCCAGTACATTTTTGTTTATGTATATGAAATCTAGTTAGTATGAAACACAAATTAATTATGTATTATTTCCCTGTATTCTCGTTCAAGTAGTCAAACAATCCAAAGAAAACTACTTTAAAACTGAATGAAAAGTCACTTACAAAAAAAGACGGACAAACATTAACAAATCTGAGCGAAATTTCTCTGTGTGGGTACATTGCCAAAACAAGTGAATGACATCTTCATACGAAGAGTGACAAAAACAGCAATTCACTTCAATGTCTGATGTATATTTCCTATGAAAGGTTTTGGTCGGGTAACACTTGTGATACTTTATTGGTAAGCAGATACTTGAGACAAAGACAAGACCATATTTTCTCACAGGGTGCATTCTCTTCAATATTATTACAATATGGTATTACATAAGGCATTGTTATTATCTCTCTGGAAGAGAGCTCTGATTTTATTGTATTTATTTTTTTGTTGCTCTTGTGTCAATTATGTTTAAAGAGTAAGTGCATGGCCATTGAGGTTTATAACCTTGCATATTAATTAGCAGTAATAGGAATTATATAGATCTATACAAAATCTGAATAATTATAAATTCTGCCATGCTGTCCGACTAAAAAAATGTTGTTTTTGGACCAGTTGTCAAAGAAAAGTGATTTATTCTTGTAGAGAATATCCTTAGTGTTCCATAAGTAATATCCGTGCAGAGATAAGTTGTGTTTGTATATCAGGGACCAGCCCAAGAGCATCTGCTTATGGAAATTAGAAAGTTTAATACGCCTCTAGGAATATACGCTCTGATCGTGGTTCAAAAATGTCGACAGCAAAACAGAACTAGGGTCATTTTACTTTCATTTAAATTGTTTGAAAATTCTTAATTTGTTTTACATTTATTATATGCATTCTTCTGTTTCATTCTGTTGTGTTTTTATTATGCCATATTTGACAATTTGTCCATATAATTTTTTGGAACATGTGGTGTACTATGATAGTTCCTTTGTATTTTTAGTTACATTGTATTTTTTGTTGCATATTTGTAAGTGCCACATAAATGTCTGTATAGCCTACATCTTTATCATGTATACCCTTCTGTATCAAACACTATAATATAGGCTATTGTAAGCTATGAATATGATATGATAATTTGGTAACAATTTATTTTATTGTGTCCTTACACGTTAAGTACTTAATTACTGTACTTTTTCAATTATGCCAAATTACAAGCAACTTTAGTAAGTAGATGTTGTTAACATTACTCAGTTTGTGTAAATATATGATCAAATGCACTAAAATTGTGAATACTGTAAAATATTATTACAATGTAAAACAAATGTTTGTTTTTAAATGTACCGTAATTTATTCCTGTGACAGCAAAGTCACTGTCACTTTTGATAAATGTAATGCAATAAAACTATTAAATTACAATTATCAATTATCTATTACAATTATCCCATAATTTACTCACCCTCAAGCCATCCTGGGTGTATATTTTTTCTTATTTCTTCTTTCAGCCAAATACAATCAGAGTTATATTTAAAAATATCCTGGCTCTTCCAAGCTTTATAATGGGAGTGAATAGTAACTGAGATTTTGAAGCCCCAAAAGGTGCATGCATCCATCATAAAAGTAATCCATACAGCTCCAGGGTGTTAATAAAGGCCTTCTGTAGCAAAGCGATGCGTTTTTGTTGGAAAAATATCCATATTTATAACTTTATAAACTATATAATCACTGGCTTCCGGTAACGGCCGTATATACGAGAGTCTAGTTCTGGCGAAACTCTGTTTGGCGAAAGAAGAAAGTCATATACACCTACAGGATGGCTTTAGGGTGAGTAAATTATCGTATAATTGTAATTTTTGGGTGAACTAACCCTTTAATAACCTTTATTTTTTAATCTTATGGACCCAAAAAAGCCAAAACACCTTAAAATAAAGTGTAATTGATACTTTTTATAGCCTTTTTTGCAGTGTCAAATATTATATAACATATACTGTAATCCACATATATTTTAAGTGTAAAATTACTAATGATAATGCATCTGTAAAGACAACAGTTTTCTGGGTAGCCAGTTAATATTATTCATAATATACCTTTTCTGTATTGGTCAATGTAGCCGAGGTCTGGTTTGTTTTGAGTCATAAAGACATTTCTCTTCTTGTTAATCACATCCCCTGTCAATCAAAGTAGTGTCAACTCGGCTGAGCTTGTATATTGTGGCCAAAAATGTGACCTTTAAGACAAATTGAAGGGTTTTGACATTGGTTCAGTATCCCTCATATTCAACGTCAGACGTTTCACTCTTTAGGGGATATTGTCAGATTGTGCTCAGCACTCAAAGTTTTTCTTCCAGGGAGCGTTTTGAAAGGCAGGCTGCCCGTTTATAGCAATACTGACTGTCAAACAATAGTGTAAGGGCAATAGGGATGGGAAGCTGCTCACAATGGAGCTCTTTTCTGTCCCGAGAAAGTGTGGGAAAATCTCCCTCGTCTATTCATACATTTTTTCTTCTTTTTTTCCATATAATGAGGAGACTGATGAACGCAACAACTGAGAAAAAGAACAATTGCCATCAATGACAAAGCACAAGTGCTCGATGCTGAACCCTGTAATGTCTTCTGGAAGGGTTAATCATTTTAGGAAGGGTTTTGGAGACAAACCTTTCAGCTCCAGTCCTTTCTGTGGCGCTCTTTAATTCCTCCAGTTGGAAGAGAACTGTAACACTTGACATCCTCTTACACTCTGTGCTGTTTGAGCATATTCCCACGCAGCAGGACACATCAAGACAGTGGCTTGGGTCGGCCTCTAAGAGAAACCAGGGTTTTAGTTTAAGACATGTAGAAACTTGCTGATGTATCTACTGTACAGATTATATATATTTAATTTATTCTTGTGATGACAGCTGTCTTTGCTGATCATTACTCCAGTCTTCAGAGTCACATGATCCTTCAGAAATCATTGATGCTCAAGAATCCTTCATTATTAATTTTATCAATGTTGAAAACAGTTTTTGCTTAATAAATGCTTTAATACATTTCATAAATAAATTTCATAAATGCAAATAAATGTTGTTCATTGAATGTTCTATCTATTCAAAGAATCCTGAAAAAAGTACCACCATTTCCACAAATACATGAAACAGCACAACTGTTTTTAACATTGATAATATTAAGAAATGTTTCTTGAGCACCAAATCAGCATATTAGAATGATTTCTATCTATCTATATCCATCCATCCATCCATCCATCCATAATTCTTAGCTGCAGACATGTTGTTCGTCTACTGTACTATCTATCTATCTATCTATCTATCTATCTATCTATCTATCTATCTATCTATCTATCTATCTATCTATCTATCTATCTATCTATCTATCTATCTATCTATCTATCTATCTCTTAACTTCTCAGCTGCAGACATGTTGTTTGTCATCCATCCATCCATCAACTGCAGACATGTTGTTCGTCAAGTGATTAACAGGCAATTGCTTTTTTCTTATATTTTTTGTTTTCAATAATACTTTAAACATGGTCTAACATTCGCTTAAAGTCCCCCTGAGGTGTAAATCACGCTTTTAATGCTGTTTATATGTCTATGTGGTGTTTTTAATTTGCTTTAAGACAAACCATTTGCTGAGCAATTTGCCCTTAAAACTGCAATGAACCAAAGAAAGTCTCAAAAATGCGGTTTGAAATGTTTCTGACGTCACAAACTACCTTGTAACCAATCAGGTCAACGTGTGATCGTCAACGAGTGGAATTGTTTTTCAAGGAAAAAAAAAACGTTTAAATATGTCATTTTGGTGATCAAAGATGCGTTTTAAAGGATAAAATGATTGACAGGGGACTTTATTTTACTTCATCCATCTCTTAACTTCTCAGCTGCAGACATGTTGTTCGTCAAGTGATCAACAGGCGATTGCTTTTTTCTTTCATATCCTTTGTTTTCAATAATACTTTATCATTGATCATGGTCTAACATTCGCTTAACATACTTTATACTGTGAGCAACACTGTTTACATTGCTCTCAAGGCACTCAAAAATGACCCTTGTTGACATTCAAATAACACCAAGTACTTACAAACAATTCATACTCTCTAAATATCTGATTGTGTTGGTGTGTATTCAGTGAGATAAGCGGCTCCTCTGCGTCTCATTTACACTGGAAAAACAGGGAACGTTTCTGATGCTGAGTGACCAATTACAGGCATTTGACGTTTATGGAGCAGGATTTTGATCTCTTGTTTGAGAAAAACATTGTTGGTGGTCAGGTCAGTAGAAGGTACGAGTCATCAGTTTCCAGTTATATTCTATTTTACCCAGAAACGGTGAGCAGAATGTGCAAGGGCAGATCTACATTATTGTTTCACCTATTTCCTGTTCAACTGCATCTCTTAGTAAAATGCCTTTGCCTTTGTGTCTCATCCTTTCTTTCTCTCTGGAGCGTAAAGGAGTACATGAAGAAAAAAACGAAGTCGGTGGGGAGTCTGAAAGAACCTGAAAGAGAGAGGAAGAGGACCATTCAATTTAGAAATATCTAAGACCCACCTAATATGTAATAGTGACCTCAGGTGCTTTCATCTATTTGCTGTACACATAGTGATCAGATTTAGAAAGGAAGTATAGCCCTATCTGCCATGTTTTCATTTCTTCAAAGCAGCCTACGTAAGGTACACCACATCTTCCTGTTCAAATCTATAAGAATGCACTGGCAACATACAGTACGTATTTCTGATGTTGTTCTATATAGAAGCATGTGACGGTTTGTGCATTATTTCTACATGCCTCCAGAAGAATTGGTATTTTCTATTAAAATAATGGAAATGCTACTGACATGAACAATAATACCTCATTGTGAAATGAAAACAGGAGTGACAGAACATTCTGTTTCTATTGTGAATTTATTTGATGCATTTAGTGTAATGATGCAAAAAGTCACAGTTTACTAACTCATAACTTGTATGTGCTTTGTTATTTAATAATTTCTTGCTTATAGAACAGCTTAGAGATTCTCTTACCAATATCTTAATGTTGTATTGTTGTGATGTTGGAACATCATCCTGTCAAATGAAAGGGTTATTCAAAACATTTATGCATTTTATCAGTTCTTGCTTTCCCTGGGATTCAAACCCATGATGTTTGTGTGGCTAGCACAATGTTCTAGTATTGGAGATAACTAAAGGAAATCCAATATTCTATCTCAAGTAAGAGATGAATTTGTGACAAAATACTATGTCTAGACACACAGCATTTGACTTCAAAATATTTTTCCCATCCCTTAAGTCAAATAAATAGGCCTAATATTTGTTTATTTAATATGGTTAAGCATCTTTGAATTTATCATCGGTTATGCCAACCTTATCATACCAGACATACAGTATGTGTTATTTCTGGGTCGTTCCCCACCAGGTTTAACATTTTTAACATTAACAAAATGTTGCTCCTATATCCCGATTTACATTATCATGAGATACTATTTTACAACACTGTATTCTGTATGTGGATAAACACAATTTGATCATCAAAAATAAATAAATAATAAAGACAAGGGATTAAATGCCATTTTCCTCTCTTGTGTGACGAGTCAATTTTGTAGAAGCGTCTTAGCTATTGTCTTGTAGTCAACACACAGACAATTAGCAAACATTACAATTATTTCTTGAATAATGAAAGTCAACTGTACTGAGTTTAATTGAAAATCCATCTAATACCGTTCTGCCTTTTATCGAGGGGATTTGCTCCTACAGCCTTGCTAAGTTTTCTCGCTCCTTGTCTCATAACTCCCCCTCGGCCCCCGCTCACAGGAAGCTGCACCTGTCACCTGGGGGCCCCTGCCTGCACTCAGGATACATTTACATAACCTCATTTAGCAGTTCACAAATCAGAGCCATTAAGAGCTGCTAACAGGAACCAAGGGTTCTAATTTAGCCTGCCTTTCACAGTGGGAAAATTGGGCAGCTCAGGCCTACAAATAAAGACTCAGGTCTTGGCTTTGATTGTTGATTGTGATGGTAAATGTGCGGATGATTAGAGCAGATTTTCCCCTTTATTGATTTTCTGCCAAAACACAGCATGCCACGGTCCTGCACTAGGAAGCTAACTCGGATCGGGAGAGGGGGGCAAAAGCTTGAGACGAGGGCAGGGGTCTGCGTGATCACGTGGCAAGAAGTCTTTGCACACCACCGCCGTAATACTGAATATGAAATTGCAAGATGGCAAACACGAGGCTGTGAATGAGAGATTAATGAGAAGCTTAAAATATTAAGTTACATGTTTCCCCAGGTGACCATTCATTGAGCACAAAAAGAGCAACGTCAACATTACCAGCAAGCAAACGCGTTTCCTTCTTAAGCAACACTGAAACGATATAAATGAAGTAGGAAATAAAATCAAGTGGAGCATGTTGGGCTTTATTAGATATTATATTTGGACACACTGTACAACATTACAAAGCTATTCACGTCGTCATGATATTGTTCTCATGAATTAAATCTCTTTTAAGAAAACATTTAGGAAAAAATCCAAGTGTATGAAATTGCTAACTAAGTTTTGCTATAACATTATTGCTTAAAATTCTTCATTAACCCATCTTCATGTCATTCTAAACCTGTATGACTTTCATTCTATATTGTTTTGTCTATAAGTCAATGTGGTCCAATGCTGTCTTGGACTCCATTGACTTTCATTTTACAGACAAAAAGAAAAAATTTTGTACAATATATATATATATTTTTTTTAAATATCTTACTTCGTGTTCTGAAGTGGAAAGCAAGTCATTTTGAAAGGAAATGATGACACTGTTATACTGTAAAGGCAAAACTGTATAACCGATAAATTAAATAAAAGATGCTGCAAATGTCCATCCTTATATCCGACAAAATTGTGACTGAATATCCTAAAGGGGGATAGTCTGAAATAAATGGAAATATCTCAAACAATAGAACGTACTTATGAACAAAAGCATTCACATCTATGATATCAATGCTCTTTTCTATTTCACATTGATTGAAGTCATTCTAATTCATAAATGCATTTTGTTGCCACCATGAATCCACCCCATGCAGACTTTTTTCCTGGAAAGAACAGCCGTGCAATCATGTGGATGATTTTAGCTTTAACCCCTTTCATTTACCATTCATCAGATAAACTTCAGCGTGTCACTATACATAGCTCATGTCAAGTATGCTTACTCGAAATGGCTCTCAATCGGCAGTCGATTTGGCAAAGATCTTCTTATAATATGAAAGAGCTGATTCAAACTTACACGTGTTCACTGCCAAACTGGTGAATCTGAAGGTGTCTGAAGTGTTTGTTGTCTTAACGGGCAGAGGAACTTCATTAGCCGAGTCATGGAGCCCTTTCCATTCCCTGTTTTGGATACATATTGAAGCTGTGGTTTGGTGCCATGTGTGGATGCCATGCCAACAGTGTGATGCAGAAAATAAAAAAGCAATGTCATCCTCAAGAATGGTTGATCCTAGAGCAGAAGATCTGGCATAACCATGGCACACTTTGGATGTCTTCCTTAATCTGACAATCAGGTATTGGAGCCTCTACAAACACAATCCTGTTCAATAACAGAGACAGTGCTGGGGTAATTCCAGACTGATAACCACTGCTATAGCAGTTTATAGTGAAACGCTTATGATCAGACATTTCGGCTTAAATCTCCCAAAATTAATGAGCCACATAATGGGAAATGTCCCTGTAGACAGTCGCCATTAAGCTATAACGCATTACGCTGTCATTCTCTGCCTTTGAAAACGATGGAGCAACAAACAACTGTTGTTGTCCCTGCGGCAGCATCCCGTTTAAATTAGCTTTAATGAGCATGTAATTGCTGGGAATAGACTGAGCAGACCAGAAGCAAACAAGGTTTCTAATTGATTTGCATTTCTCTTCTTTTTCTTTTTTTTTTGTGAGCAGGCGCTCATTGTCCAAGCGCGCTATTGATCGGCCACTGTGTATCGCCCCGCATGTGTTTCCCTTCATTAACTGATAACGGGTTACTGATGACTCCCATCCCGGCTCTAATGTGGCTTAACGCCTACTTTGTTCCCGTGTCATGTCGGAGGGCAGCCCGGAATAATGAGTAAGTGGGTGGGCTGTGTTTGGGGCTATCTGCTGGGGAGGCGTTACTCTGCCGGGTGCAAGGAGATCACTGGAGGGGTTAAAAAAGCAGCACCTCTTAGGTCTGGATTGCTTTTAACTGCTGCACAGCGTGGGTCCCTCTTCCATTTTAACAAACAACCTGAAGCGATCACTTGGGCTTAGGGCTCGATTAGTGATATAGACTCCAAACTCTATATCACACTATACAGTTAGCTTTAAACAAATAGCTAGAAATGCATTAACACATCCATGATGCTGTGGTGACCATGGGCATTTTAGGTTGCAGCGCAACAACATTTTTTAGGTTGCCGCGCACCAAAAAGGCACCATGGCTACATTTTAAGGGTGCAATAGCTGCAGTTTTGTTAATTCAGCATTTTCCCGAGATCTTTCAACGAAATATTAGTTATGTAATGGCAACAAATATTGCAATAGCAGTCAACACTAACGACCGAGTCGAGTGAGTAGCCTTCGAGGTAGCGAATTCGTACAATTTGTCTAAACTCCAGTGATGGGTAGGTTTAGGGGCGGGGTCAGTGGTAGGTCATTTGTACGAATTCATACGAAATGGGCAAACTCGTAAAATATGTACGATTTAGCAAAAATCGTACGAATTCATATGAGTGAGGTGAGGTCGTATGAATTAGCCACCTCGTAAAATACGTACGAATTGCCGTGAGATCGGGTTGGTTGTTAAAAAAAAAAAAAAAAACTACTGCATTACATTTTTAAGTAGGCTACTATCAACTTTGATATTTAAGTAAATTCAACTTAAATCACAATAAACTGACTTAAAAAATAGTGGAATCTTGTATAGTTGAAAATGGCTTAACTTATTTTGATGATTTAAAGCAATGTAAAAACATAACTTATTGATATTTTTTTACAGTGTAGTCTCAGTAAAACAATTCAATAGTAAATAATACAGTTAAATAGCCTTGTTCGTTCCAAAGCTTAATAACTGTAGCAAGGAAAAAAATTCCCTAAGATTACTAAGGCAAGTTGGACTGCATGGGGGAGTGTTGGTGTCTGTCTTTCAGACTGGTAAAATAGGCCTAAATGTAGCTATGTGATTTATATTGTGCATATAGCTTACTCCGGAAACTAAACAACCAGTCACAGAAATTATAATCGACACAGACGTTTACCCTGATTTTCTTTGCCATAGAATTGTAAATTGAGCATAGAAATAATAAATGATACGCCATACGTGCAAATGGCTGAGTAATACAATGGTCACACAACGGCGAGCCGCTGCGCTCACAGAGAGAATTGCATGTTAGCTAATTGTTAATTTGGGCGACTCGCGCTGGCTAATTATGGCGGCACCGCCAAGCCATTTGCATGATGGACTTGCCACCTGCCTCGACGCATGACAGCTCGCAGCCTGGGCAAACTATATAATTACTGAACAGTGGTGGGGCAATTTTTTACTGCCGTCCCTTTGTGTGACATGAATTCTTCCTAATGACATATTTTATAAAGGGGCAAATAGCATCCCTCCTTCCGGTTCTACAGAAAAAAAGCCATAATCTCAACAGGTCTTAATGTTTAAGCCATGCACCGCACTCCTCTATAGGCTGATTTTTCACAGGCCTGCTTATTGTGTTCCGCCCACTCCACGGTCGCCCGCATTTAGGCCTGACATGAAGAATGCAATGGTTTGAGATACAACAATGATTCTTATTTTTCACTCTAGAATTGCTTCTCGGCCTATTTGATTTCTTGGGACAAGCTATGTTAATAGTTTATGCACAATCGTGTAGGCTATAGTTGTCATTTTGACATGGCTATACGTGAGACACATTTTTTATTCATTTCTTACAACGACTGAAAAATGATATTGGAAGATGGTTATTCTACTCAATTATTCACTCTTAAAATTAAAGGTTCTTTATTGGCATCGATGGTTCCATGAAACCTTTAACACCCATGGAACCATTAAAGGTTCTTTCTAAAAGGTTATTAGATTATTAAAATGTTCTTCCACTAAGAAAAAATGGTTCTTTTAAGAAATGATCACTAAAAGTGTATTTGGGGAACCAAAAATTGTGGTTCTATGGCGTTGCTGTGAAAAAAAAACAAATTTTGGAACCTTAATTTTTAAGATATTTAGTGACTGCATTTTGTTGCTTTCCTCTTAGTAGGCCTACTGTTTAATGTAGAAGATTATTTAGAATGCTTCTTATTTATATTCTTCACGCTAGATTGCAATTGCACGCTAATCAGGCCCCCACAAACAGTGGAAACTGTGACCCTGAAAGAGATGGTTCACCCTTTTAAACTGAATAATCCAGTTAAATCTATAGTACCGACATAAAGCTTATTTTATGTTACATGGTTAAACTAGTTCATGACATTGTTTACTGCATTTGTCTTGTTCTGATGTTCAATTGCATAGCTTATTATGATTTTAATATATAATTCCCTCGTTGCTTGTTATTTCTAGATGGGTTGTTTAGTCCTAAAAATGATGGCTGGTGGTGACTGCAGACTTATGGTTTAGATCCGCTATTTTAATGTTGATGCTGTTTTAATAGTTTTTGTTGTACCACGCTTAAGTAATCAGATAGTGTTTAAGTGACAAAAAGTTGATGAAAATAGCAGTGGGGTGAGGTGATTACATGTTATTTAGCGGGCGAGGAAGTGTTAACACGGTTAGTAATGGTTCGCTGATCACCAAAGGACTCCCGCTGGTACAGTACAAGACTGCGATAGAGCGCCTCTTGTCTGCTCACTATTTCATTATGGAGTCATGACCCGCGCGCTGTCGCACGAGCCACCCGGACATTTCAGAACATGCTTATTATTTAGGAAGACGTGTCTTCTCTCTCCTTGCATATGCAACTTGTGGTCAAATTTGTGGACACATTCATATTTTTAGATTTGTGGAGTAAAACTAATTTTTATTTTGAAGTGAAAAGATTAGAGCACAGTGAAGGCCCACAGAATTGGCACAGAAGACCCAACTGTGCATGTTGTACTAGTGTTTTTTTTTTATTGAATTATTGTAATTCATTGGGTTATTATTCAGTAATTTCATGAATTAGATGTACATTGCAGACATCATTACTTTTCATTAAAACACATAGCCTATACTACTTGAGTGAAATCATTCAATTTGATTAGTGTTGCTATTATATCTTCTTAAATTAAAATTCGGCTAATTGAATATGTAGGCTTAACTAATGAAATGCCTGAAAATAGGTCATACATTTACCTTTCAGATCAATCTCTTTTACTGTGATTCTGCTTTGTCATCGGTTATTCAATTAAAACATTTAGGAAATGTTTCTATTTATTTCCTTTAACAACACATATTGGTTGATGCATCATCATCCTGCGTATGCTATATGCTACTTCTATCTATTATGTTACAATTTAAAAGTAAATGCACATTGTTCTTAAGGGGGGCATCCTCCCCCGTCTTATACGACTGCCCAATCCTACAGTATGAGGGCTGTCCTCAAGAATCTGTCACACATGAAAAAAAATTAATCAAATGACCATGACCCGGCTGATTCATTGTTTCAAAACATGCGTGAAAATCGATTTAATCTTTTCTTACATCCAAGAAGAAATTAGGTATTTTCTTATCGGAACGTTTCAGCAGTTTATCCTCATTGTAAATTTGACCATTTGGGATTCTAAAAGACACTGCCATTAAAAGAGTAATTTTCTTTGACGAGAAGCAAAATAATAATAATGAAAGAAAAAAAAACAGTAAAGAAACGAGAAGGTATGAAAATGCAGTTTTTGTTCAATGGATGAGAAAGACTGCATTCACATAAGGCTGAATGCGCTGCATTTCACTGGTGCCTCAATTACACTGAAAGGTCAAGTACTGCTGCATCTTGTGTTCCGCGCTGCATGCTAAGTATTTCTTCTTGCAAATGACCCTCGTCTGCGTGCGCAGTACAATGGCCCCAAGAAGCAGATAAATACTGGACAATTAAATATATTTTTGCTACTAGTTGACAATAAGATTTACTAAAGGAGGTGATTGCAGTTAATGTGTAATTGTGCCATTTGTCATGTACATACTGAAGCTGGTCTAAGAAAGAGATGGAAGCCGTAGACGAAAACCAGTCTTTTTCTTTGTTACTTTGCTTTTACAACCCCCATTTAAAATGTGTTTAGATTAAACTTGAAAGATGAGGCATGAAGTAAATGTCTCTGTCCTTTTTAATCAAAGGCTTACTTCATTCTAGTTCTCTCGTTTTGAAGTAACTCAAGTAATTCAGTGCAGAAGAACCGACAAAAACAGATTTGCCTTTTTGCTCCATACCTGTAAACGATCCAGCCAAATTTGATGTAAGTTTTAAGTCTGTTAAACCTCTCTCTCGGTACTTCTTTTGTAGTAGTTGCTCTCTCATTCCACGCACATGCTGCGTGGTTGTGGTGTGTCAAGAATAGAGTTTGAGTCATGTTGAAATATAATAGGATTATATTTTGTCATTTGTATATGGACCGCTCTCGCCTGACTTTGTTGCGGACTGTACATTTTCCAGTTAACCATTTAATTTAAAACTACGTTTGTGCTTTTAAGTTATAGCCTATATTTGCAATTTTACTTGAACAAAGATGTGTTTTTAAAATAAATGAAGTTATTATTAAGTTTAGGCAATGTGGCGAAAGAAACTTCAGCACCCCGGACAGCTCCACAGCAAATTACATAATGCAATCTAAAGACACACTGTGACAAATCATTGCATAACCTTACTTTTCGAAGGTGTGGCCAAACCAAGTTTGTTTTGTGTGGACATGTTTAAAGTCAGTGAATAAAAGATGGTCGTTTTAGTTAAATCAACTGGCATGATTAGATGACTTTTCTTCGTATGTGTCGTATTTGACACGGATCTGACGTTTTATTTGCGCTGGGCTTTACATAGCCTACTGTACGTTTCTTTAAAACTCTCTGTAGGACAATGCTCTTAAAAATCCAGTTTTATTTATGTTGAAAATCTTAGATGCACGATTAATGCCAAATGTGTATGGTTATTCTTGTCGAGATGAGCACAACGTTTGTGCTATAAATGCAGATAGTGTAAATCAATCACTTCCCCGAACTACAGTTTAGAATAAACCAGGGAACGGACCTCGGAAACCCTGATTGCATTGAGATTGGGGTGTAATTGCAGAGAGGTGACTGGGACCTTTGCACCCAAAGCCTCGAGGACAGTCCGCAGTTGTGCAACGTGTGTTGAGTGAGAGTGATGAGAGCATACACGCTTCCAACAAGTCATTTTCAACAGCTACAAGCTCCACATAAAGACCACACAGCGAGCCTCAGACATGTTAATGTAATCTGGAGTCTTTCAGAGGAGCTCTAACAAAACGAATCCCCGAAAAACCTAATAGACTCTTTCGGCGCTGCTAGATTGCTGTGGAAAAGGATTGAATTTGCACAACGGATAAAGAGAAAATCTTACTTGCCTATAAAATGAACGTTTATTTCATGTATTTGGTTTATCAATTTATGCAGTCTTGCGAGGAAAGTACGTAGCGGTTTAGATAGCAGACATCCTCAAATACAGGTATTGTATTAAAAAAGCCCTATACTTTTAACATTTTATTTCGCTCCTTGTAAATCCAAATTAACTATACATTTGAGCTTATGTGTCATGAGAAACTGACAAACGAATATTCAAATTCTTTAACACGTGTTGGAACTCATGACTGGAAAGTAGGCTACACATTTTTTGGATCGCAAAAAACAATCATAATAGGCTACTCATAGTAGTCGCCCATTGAACTTATCTTTTTAGATACATTATAGACATTGCTTGAAGTTTTAGGTGGAGGTTACATATAATTGAGTATCAGTGCAAGTAAAAGAAGCATCTGTAGGCCTTCGAAAGTATAATTTCGGACATAATCGACAAAATGATCTGTTGATTTAACGACCCTTCACAGAAAAGAAGAGCGCCATTACAATCAGTGAGTCATTAAAACGCTCGCGCCCCACTGCCCGCTTACTGGCGCGAGAGCTTCACATAAATACCTTCATCAGTTGAAGGTTTACTACATGCAGAGGGTTTTATTTGCGAATAAAAGATATAAAACCCAGGCGTGAACAGCAACAAGGGCCTCACCGGCCTATTGTACAACTTTTGCTTTGCATTAATATAGTTACAGCAACTTTGAAACCATCTGTATTGTATAAAGCGGTATAGAAATAAAGGTGACGTGACTTTACTTCGCTGTTGGTTCGTAGTAGCCTATAAAATATCAGGGTAATCAGTACATCGTTTATTACAATATTTCCACAAATAACAGAGGGTTATAAACACTAAGAGACCAATCAATGTTCTTCAGCTCTGGTATGTCAAGCAAAAAGATTCCCTCAAAACGCTAAGGATATTATTTTTCTGGAAATTTTTTTGATCAATTTAACAAATATATTATGTACAATTATAAGTGTAAGAGATTTGTGTAATTGTGTCATAAAAGCGACAATATTAACAATTGTTTCGGGACTTTTTTTTGGGGGGGGGGGGGGGGGGGGGGGGGGTGGCATTTAGCCAAGGGGTTCTTAAAATCTTTGAAAACATGGTCGAAACTAGTGAAATTTAAGATTTAAATATAATTTAAAAGTTAAATAAATGTTTTGCACCACATAATCGATAATTATAGGCTATAATTAATATATGCATGTCATAAAGTTTTTAAATCACAGAAGTCCAAAATGTTCTTTGAAAGTGATCAAGTTTATAAGACATAAATAATTAGGATATTATTGAAGAGGAAAGAAAGAAAGAAAGATAGATAGATAGATAGATAGATAGATAGAAAGAAAGAAAGAAAGAAAGAAAGAAAGAAAGAAAGAAAGAAAGAAAGAAAGAAAGAAAGAAAGAAAGAAAGAATAAAAGAAAGAAAGAAAGAAAGAAAGAAAAATTCTGAATCTTTAATGGACAGCGGCCTTTGTATGTCAATACACAACCGAATTCTATACGTGGTCAATTTATGTAAATTAATTTTTATTTGGTCAAAACGTGTGAAAGAAATGTCAAGTAGAAATATCAAATTTAATTCAATTATTTGCTTGTGTGGACTAGGCTACATCTCTCACAGAGAAACACACGGCACACACTTTCAAACTCAGTCAGTCTTACCTCAGCCTCTGATGTGTACGGTCTTTATCAGTGGTAAACACGGGCCATTTGATTTTGATCTTCACAAACACGGTATTGATGGACGGCGCTCTGATAAGTGTGTTTGTTTCGTCTTGCAAAGTTGTTTAGGAGAATTTTGTAGTTTGCACAGCGATGTGATTGATAGGTTAGCTTTTAGGAGCGTTTGTTTGATGTGAGTTTCTCTCAAGGAGTGGAGACCTCACCTGCTCTGACTCATTCTTCATACGACAAAGAGTTACAAAAAGAAATCTCCACAGAAACTTCGTTTACTTATCAAAGGCATAGGCTACAACTCATTTAATAGTTCATTCACTAAATACAATTAACTTAGGATCGAGTTTGTTAAAAGGAACTTTTACCATTATTAATCCAATTGGTATAAAAAAAAAGCATTTTAAAATATTTAGGCTAATAATTGCTTAGCGTCGTCATTTTGCACGTAGCCTAAATGTATTCCGGGTTCTCAAAGGTATTAAAATGTTAAAAACACGGCACATAGTCAGCATTTAATTAACTTCCGACATATTTAGGCTACTAATGTCTGTGGTGTGACTACATGAGTGTTGCGACACACAGAAAACTACATAACTATTTGCAGAATGAACACTTTATAAGAGGCCTGTCCAGCTCCACAAGAAGGAATATCCATTACAAACAGTAGAAATTGACGATTGCGAACAATGTGCGACTGCAGCAAAAGCTTGTAGCCTTTAAATGTAGCCTAAGGCTAGTTGTGTGGAAGTCTGTTGACTTTTAAACTAGTTTTAATTTTATTCATCTTGAAGAAAAATGTTCAGTTAGTCAGGTCCCACTTTTAGCACCGCCGAGTGAAAGATTCTTACACCCAAATCTAGAATAAACGTATTGTTAGGCTATTGTTATTATTGTCATAATTTATTAATATGATTGTATGACTGCGTTTAAGTCAAATATCTATATAAGTTACAAGAAAATTAAACGTACAAATAACAATGGAACTGAAAAAACATGTGACCCTTAATATCGATAAAAATTTTTGTACAATATACATATCGCTAAAAACTATGTAATCAGTCCAAACCTTTTACAGAAATATACAAGCTACGTTTTACAGTGAAATCTATAAGAAATCATGAAAGGTATTTAGCAGTCTAACTGTGAGGGGTACGTCTTCATTTTTAAAATCCAACAGGATGACAGTATATTTGTGATTTTAGCTTTTCAATCAGTCTCCGTTTAAAATCTAGTGTATATATAAATAATTCCATCTTCTTAATGGTGTTTTGGCGCTCATCCTCACAATAAAAGATTTGATACCTTTTGGCATTTGGCAATCCTCGTGTCGCTTGCAGCCTTGTCACTTCTCCCTCCAGAAAGGAGACAAGGATTTCAGAGCGCAACCACTGTTCGCATGGTCTTTTTTTTTAGCAGAGTGTACAGATCATCTGCATCCACCTGTCATTTTGTTATTGTGTCATTGTCTGTTCCGGTGTCACCACGTCCTGCCATAAAGCAGAGCAGAGCAGGGCAAGGCCGCTCCATACTCGGAACCAGAAGAGTTCAGGTGTGACAGGCCGGATACCTGGGTTTGGAGAGATGGAGGGCTGGCAGCATGTTGACCCAGATCTGGGGACTGGCCGGCGCTGCCTACCTGCTGACTTTGATGCTGGCCCATTGAAGAACTGTTATTGGACATAATCATGACGTTTCCTCCCTGGTGATGGTGGTTCTGTACACCGGTGTTGGGTGTATGGCTGCTGCCTTGGCATGGCTTTCCGTCTTTCACCAACACTGGCACGGCCACCCGCCGTGGAGACTGTTGCTGCTGCTGACAGGAGCCATTGTCTTGTTGCATTTGCTGCTGGGACACTTTGTCCTTGGCCTGCCTTTTCATTTTATAACGGTGGTTTTGAAACCAAATTTTCACTTGAGTCGGAGTCAAGTGAATCATGCTGGCCAGATGTTCTCTTTCCGGCGCGGAGAGGTACTTCTGCTGCTTGAACCGTCGCTCGAGCTCGTACACCTGCGCCTGGGAGAAGAGTACCCGTCTCTTCCTGCGAGGTGTGCTGGTCAGCGGACCCATGCTTTTACCAACATCCGCCAAAGAACCCAGAGTGCCCATACTGCCCATATTCATACCAGACGAGGAACCCATGAAACGAGAGACTGCAACACAAAAACAAAAACCACGAACAGTCTGATTTAGCTTTGCAATTTAACAGCAAACAGTACAATAATTCCTACTAATAATGACCACAAAAAAATGAAAAAAAAATTAAAAAATACAAACGTTATAACAGCACAGTAGTAAGAGCAAATATTGCGATTGTGCACTATTACGCAATCGCATCTTGTTAGACATACAACATACACTAGAACTGCGGTTAAGGGTCTGTTAATTGATACAGTTTGTTTGGGTTTAGATAAAGCACCTGGCACGTTTAACGTGTGGTTGGCTTAACATATTTCCCCTTAATACTGCCAAAGCCCCATTTTCAAACTATAAAGTTAACTAAACAGCTACAACCAAATTCAAAATTGTACATTTCATAGCTGACATGTTCAATACACTCAGTATATTTTAAAATATTTTCATAAAAATCCACAAACAGTTCTTGCAAATACAACTCAGTCTCACGTACTTGTAGAGAAGCGTGGGTCCGGGTTCGTCCCGTACCAGCTGGTGGCCGTCGTGCTGCCTCTCATCCCGTCTTGATAGGCCGGCAGGTCGCTCATGTTGCCCAAATTCCCGTTACAGTAGCCCCCCATGGCTGAGTGTGACAGCTGGGAAACTCCAGCTGCAGTCATGTGGTAGGCAGCGGGTACTGTTCCATTGTGGCCCATGTGGTGCTGCTGCATCGCCGCTTGCGTGACTTGGGGTTGTCTGTACGATGCAAGTGGAGCCCCCAAGTTGTTCCCCTCCATACTCACTTTTTTGTAGCTCTCTTCAAGAGGACTTAAGATATCGGATACAGAAAAAGGAGTCGTATGCTTAGGGCTCATCGACATTGTTCTGTGTTGGAAAGGGAGAAATTAGAAGGCAAGGCAATCTCTCCTTCTTTTTTTTGGCCAGCTCCTCTGTTCCTGTTGTTTCACCGTCGCTGCAGCAGGATGGAAACGTATGAGTGTGCACTGGAGTCCGCCTTAATTGGTTTGAGTGGGAGCTCGAAGCTGACTTTCGTTTGTTTTAGCTTGGTGCCAGGTTTAAGGCTTCCATCAGAGGCGGGGCATCAGCAGCCAGGGCAACAATACAAAGCAGCGCTATCATCTGTGCACCCACGCACAATTTCTATTACGCGGTCTTCAGCTACCCATGCCATCCCCCAACCCCGAAAACATTTGCGCATGTAACAACAACACCTGTGCGTAAATTTAATTCGTCCATAGTTCATTTTCCGCGCGAGGCTGTTTATTTCGCGGTGGTGCTCGCAAGAACGACGAGGAACACAGCAAAGGATGAAATATTGACAGTTGGAGTGATGTTTATAAGGGCCCCTTGATGTGAGAGCATATGCGGACTTCAGACTTTGAGAACCACTCAGTTTCTGAAAAAAGAGAAAAAAAACTTGAGTTGAACTACTGACTTTTAATGGCCACAAGAGGCTTCTGGTGATTGCAGGCGTGTTTGTATTATGCTCCATCATACTCAAACATGCAAAGGGCCCTTGCGACGACTCAGGAACACTGACTGACAAATAAATAAATACATATGCGCGTGTTAAGAGGCCAAGTAAATGATTAAGCCCGTTTCCGTTTGATTTTATTGGACATAGGCAGCGTGTCGTCCAAATTCCCATCCATGCACTCGGCTCATACACGCGGTACTGAAGAAAATGAACTCGGGAGGAGGAGAGGCTCTCAGGGAAATTTAACGACGCTGAAATAACCTGAGTAAGTCCTGAAGTAACTCCGTGTAAGTTCAATAATGCATACCTTACCAGACGCCCTATAGTTCTCCCTCAGTACAGCTGGACAGAAAAACTATTTTACAGAAATTTGTATGATTGGACAGTAGCCTATACTTGACCAATTCGACAAGATTAATTTGACAAATTAAGCAGACTATTTTCATTTTTTATATATTCTTTATTGTTATTATTATTAGCTATTTCATCATATTTCTATTTTAACAAATATAGAAATTTAATTTGTTGCTATTTTCAAAACAACGCGTTGTCTTATGCTAATATTTTACTTTAATGTCTAACATTACAACTAATAATAGGATGCTATTAGCTTACATGTTTTCATATTATTTTCGTCCTCCTAATATCGCAATATATATGTGGATCTATAGTTCATTTACTTGACACAATGACACCCATTTATCGTATCAAATTGAAAACTGCCAATAGAGAAACAAACCTTTTGGGACACCAAGAGTTCATGTCTTTTGGTTAAACAAAACATGTAGATAAATCACAAGTGAGTGGGTAAGATTCTCATATTGTAGACTCAGATATTTGGTTTAAACTTTCGTTTTTGTCAAGACCTGCTTTCATCGAGAGTCTAAAAGCGCTGCAAGCTTCTAAACAAAATCGGCAGGTTTAAAAAAAAAAAAAACCTTAAACAGATTTAGATGAAAAAATTGATCTTATGGTTTCAGCAGTTAGGAATAACAGAGACTCTGTTTTTGATTTAATATAGAGTTGTGGATAAATAAACAACTGTGTTTTTACCTTTTTAAAGATACCATGCTATCCATTTTCTGGATGTAGGTAGAGCCCAAAACAGCTCAATAAGACCAAGAAATGCAAAAAAATCAGTCGGAGTCTGATTAAATAATTCCGAGTATAAAATCACTTTGTTAAACCAGGAAATACAAATTTGCACTATTTTGCTTTTATGCTTTCTACCTGAATTCAAATGTTATAATTTTCGAAAATGGCATTTTTCCGCTGTAGTTCTTTGTTTCTTTGCGATCTTGTGGGACACTTCAAGTGTTTCAAATCTGAAATAACGAGCTGCCCTGAAGAGTAACAGGAACACACATCGGTCATCCCATACATAGGCCTAGCCTACCTAATAGTATATCCCTAATAAATCTGTCAACTTGCTCTTACGCCAAAATAAGAAGACAACACGATGAGGGAATACAGCGTCCTCTGGTGGTCACAGCATGCATGTTTTCAAATGGCAAGACAAAAAGCACTATCAATAAAGCCAATCCAATGTGCAAAGTAAGTCTAATAGTTTTAATATAATGCCAACAACTTTTTACAGGATTATGAGAAACACTTTAGTTCGTTTCAACCTTACAAATGTTTACATAATATCCAGCGAGCGTTCACATCTTTGGGCAGTGCTCAAGCTTAGTGGAAACGATCGTGATAGTCAGCTTGTCATTTCAGTGAAATGAAATACGTGAACCCCCTTAAACAAGCAGACAACTGCGCGTCTCTGTAGTTTGAAGTTAGCACAGGTGGGCGTAGTTTGTGCACCAGAGATGATAATCGCGCGTGCAATTATAACAATTAGTGTAAAAACTATGCAGCGTCCAACGTTGCTTTCAAGGTGTTCGGCCTACTTGATCCAGTTTACAAAAGGCTCTCTTAATTATCTTAATCAGGCTCGCTGCTCTCTACTGGAGTACGGCTATCATGGTCAATTAACGGCAATTACTGGTACGATTTGTGTTGTTTTTAACATCTTTTTCTATTGACAAACCGGAGTTTTGTTCAGCGCTACCTGGGTGGCTTACATTTTCAATATGCATATACATGAAAACATGGTCAAATGCGTTTTATATTATATTATAATATTATATTATAATATAATATTATATTATATTATATTAGGCTATGTTTGGCCTATAGGGCTGTATTATAGGCTATTAGGCTATATTATATTATATATTTGACTTATTTCTCCTAATGTGTTTTATTGAACGTTTGTTTACGGTGGGACGTCACGGGAGTGTTGTTGACGCTTATCAGGTGCAGTAAATATTGACAGCAGAGCAGAGTACGCAAACTTTAGACTCCACGATGCTATTGTGACATCTAGTGGAGAGTAACAGCCACTCATGGGAGAGAGGTGTGTGAGAATATTGGTTTCCTTCTGAGCCAAATCAGGGGTGCTTTTCCCGAAAGCATCGTTAGCCAATGTTCAACTACTTCAACGAGTCGGTGTTTCCCGAAACCAGAGTTACAACGAACATTGGAAAACAGCATCGCACAGTTCTGTGGTTGCTGGAACTACAGCTCGACCTGTGGATCGAAGCATCATTTCTTGTTTGCTTGACATGTGGACTTTATAAATCATTACCTTCAGCAAAAAAAGAAAAACAAGCTGACAATCAGTGAAATCTACATCTTTTATTTCGAATAAATTTACGTCTTTTAGTTTGTCAAGAAATTTAAAGCACCGTTTTTGAAGAGTGCGCATGTGCGAACGTGCTCTATAGGCTACGTAAGAACGAGCCTATGATTAAATCTGGAAATAAAGCAAAATAACTGGGAAAAATGAGAACAGGTCCTCAGATGACATGTTCGTAATATATAGCAAAACATCTAGCAATTATTTGTTCTCAAACAGATTCATTCAAGTTACTCCACCACCTGCGTGACATCATTAACCAACGCGGTTGAACGACACATTTGCGACAGTACTGTTTTGGGAAACAGTTGTGACTTGATTTCTTTAACGATACATCGATGATCGTAGGCAGAGTCGCACCCCTGATCAGGCCCACCGGAAGCTGTGAACCTCAAGGTGGCAGAGTGGCACTGCGCGCAGCCAACACGGTGGACATCATGTGACATATGGATGATGTCACGCTTTCCCTCCCTCGTTTCACTTTATAGTTATTAAAAAGTGAAGTCTGATAGATTAACTGGAGGAATAAAAACGCATTTGGAATTACATATAAGATGGGGGAACAATGTGCATTTACTTTTAAATTGTAACATAGGCATATAGCATGTAGGCCTACAGGATGATGATGCATCAGGCAATTTGTTATTATAGTAAGTAAATAGAAACATTTGCAAAATTAGTAAAATGTATATTAAAAAAATGTCAAATTAATCAATTCAAAGAGCCCCCCCCCCCCCCCCCCCATAAACTTAGAATATATACGCTAATTTACTTTTAGAAATGAATTAATATTTATATATATTTTAAAGTGTCATTAATGTAAAATACTAAATCAACTATTCTATTTAAATTGAATTTTGACTATTTGAATAATTGAATAACCACAGTAAGCAGAACCCCAGTATAAGAGATTGATCTGAAAGGTAAAATTACTCTGTTTATTCATTTTTAATTGCCCATATTTTATTTGAAGATATGTCATAATAGCAACACTATATGAATCAATGATTTCTTAACTAAACTATAGGTTTTAATGCAAGTAAAGATGTCTGAAATCTTTAATGGGAATACTGAATAATAACCCCATTAATTACAATAATTATCAAATTTAAAACTAATAATGTAACACCATTGGGGCCTTCTGTGCTAAATTAGACCAAGGGTATTTTAAAGATTAAAATAAAAAATATAACTTTTACTCCACAAATCTAAAAACATTAAAGTGTCCACAAATGCCTCATTAACAAATATACACAAAAAAACGTTTGATATTCAACATAATACAATGTCATAGATCACTATTTTCCAGAGACACAAAATTAGATCAATTAACCTCTTTTGACTGACTAAAACTCACAAATATTTATATTCAGATGAAAGGGGAAATTTATATAGCCTATAACATCTGGTCTGCTCAATCAATCAGTTTTTGGTACAGACATTTCAATGTATCATTTATATATGATTTTAATTTCTTTTAGTGCATTAAGTTAGAGTAAAGGTAAACGTTTACTCAAATCACACGATTTATTTAAGTAGGCCCTACTTAAGAGAAAAACACAACTTCATAATTGTTGAGTTTTACTATGTTACTACCAAGTTGTTGTGGCCAAGTCTCGCCATAAACCAGGGAAGACCTCTAAAAGCCTGTCTTTGTCACTCCCCAAACCCAACGACTTTTAAAACTCCATTGTCTTGTTAAAGCCCATAAATTTGTCACCCGGGACTGATTAAACATCACGAGAATTGAGACACTGCGGATTTTGTCTAGGTCCCTTTGGAAGCCACACAATGGTCCTTTCAGAGGACGACACAAAAAAGTGTTTTAGGGAAGATGTAGCGAAGAGAGCGCTGCGGTCAGTCCCCTCCATATGTAGAACAAGGTGGCCTGAGAGAGGGGACAAAAGACCAGGTGACAAGGATGATACTAGATGGGTCGCTGAATTAATTGGGACAAGCTCGGGATTGAGAAAGCACGGCTCTTTCATTAATGTTACTCACAACAATGATCACCCTCTTTTAAAATATGGAGGAGGCAGTGAGTTGCTTGAAATTTCTAAAGTCTCAATGCAATTTGTCATTTTTAAGAACTTCGATTTTACAATTTAGTCACTACTCAAATCAAATCAACGCTTAAACCAAACAAAAATGCTTGTTCGCGGTAAATGCCTAGGCCTATAAATAAATGCGCAAATCCGAGAATCACACAAGAATCCAAAATCCATTGTGCATCTTACATTTCTTCCTCAGTGTTTAGGCTAATGTTGT
Organism: Rhinichthys klamathensis goyatoka; assembly: GCF_029890125.1. Classification (NCBI taxonomy): domain Eukaryota; kingdom Metazoa; phylum Chordata; class Actinopteri; order Cypriniformes; family Leuciscidae; genus Rhinichthys; species Rhinichthys klamathensis. Next base: position 2,676,333 of record NW_026606581.1, read on the forward strand.
GTCTTAAATAAGAGTTATTTCTTTAAGCTGGTTATTTGCTCTGTTGGGTGAAAGTGGACGTCTTAACATTACAAAAGCACTCACCTCTTGCTGTGCGCTAATTCTCGTACTCTTTTCAGTTCAATCTGAGATCTTTTATACAAACACTGTCTAACAATCGCGGGGATTAACAGAAAGGTGAACGAATTATACTAAACAAATGACAAACAATAAAGGGGGAATATATTTTATATATTTTAAAATCTTTATGATTCAAAGGAGTGATTTCATGCAGAAAGAACATTTAATACGATCTGTATAAACACAATTTGTATGGAAAATTCAAACAGAAGTAGGCTATACACTGCTAAAAATGTTTTTTTATTATTATTCTCAGATTTTTTTGTAATACATAGAAGAATAAAGAACGAAAACGTGTAACATTTTAGGATGCCATTTCATCCAAATCATGACTACACTGTTCACTGTATAAAACATATATTTTTTTCTCACTGATATATAAACTTTTGGTTTAAAACAAATACAAATTGATCAAAAATACACTATCTAACCAATTATACACATCATCAATTAATACACAAACAATTTGCAAAACGCAACTGGCCAAACCAAAACTAAATAGATCACATAATATGTGCAAACAGCATTTATTTATGAATTTTATATCAACGCTGAAAGTTTCTACTTTAATAGACCAAAGACTTTATGTAGGCTAATTAAAAACAACTTGAATGCACTTGAATCCATGCGCTGTCCTGTGGGGTAAGTCTCGAAATAGTTCGTGTGGTTAGTTTAAGTGAGTCTCACCAAACACAAAAGTGGTGACGGGAGGCCGCTGTGTTGGTAAAGTGCTGGTATGTGGGGAAAAGCGCAAAGGGCGTCTGCTGCTGTAAAGAGTGGAAACCTTGAACGCTGAAGGATGAGGATGGTACTGTTGGTGGAACGATGCATCTTCCTTTTTCTGCATCGATTGAGCAGTTCTGATACGGTTTGCCATCTCGGACCAAAATGGGCACCACGACCCTGCGCAAAACCGGAGGCTGATTGAGGTCCTGAGCGCACTCTATCCGCGCTCTCTTCATTTTGTATCTGTGGTTTTGGAACCAGATCTTGACCTGCGTGGGCGTGAGACGTAGCAGGTGCGCGAGCTGCTCTCGTTCCGGAGCGGACAGGTACCGCTGCTGACGAAAGCGTCTCTCCAGTTCATAAGTTTGAGCCTTGGAGAATAACACGCGTCGCTTCTTCCTCTTTTCATGCTCTGTATCCACTGAAAGCACATCTTGGCCCGTGGAGTCTGGTGAAGCCTCAAGGTTGCTCTCGTCTGATGCTAAAGAAGAAGAAAAAACGATTAGCCTTTGGGGGGGGGAAAACATGTGTATGCACTTTACATGTTACCAAATTGTAACACATAAATAACCCTAATTAATAGGACATGAAAAAAAGGATGGACGTTTGAAACATTTTCTTAAAATTGATTTTTTTTTTTTTTTTTTTAGGAACTTACATATATGTCCTCTGTCGTTTTCAGTCCAAGACGAGTAAGGTGAGACGGAAAACGTGTCCACTGGAGAATGGTGCGCGATGCTTTCGGAGTCGTTTTCTGGCAAATCCAAAATACTTCTCACAGTGAAACTGAACTTGTTCGAAATAGCCATCTGTAGCGCTGGAGTGCTGTTAGTTCCAGGACTGGTTCTCGGTGTTGAAGAGCTATCCTCAGTCGCAGTGCTGAAGTGATGTGTGCGTTTTCAAGACGCGCATCCAAGTGACAATGTGTACACTGATGTCGCGGTGTTTATATAAACAGCACTTGCTGGCTGCTTTCAGGCCTCTCCTACTTATGGGTTCTAAGTACCTCAATGACTCGTGTACTTAAATCCCTGTAATGGTAGGTGTGAACTCGGCAAAGAATAGCCCGTTACTTTCACAATGATGGAGGGTAACACTCTTCATCATTACTGATTCGTCCGATTTCGTGAAAAGTGGGAAACAGATAATGGTAATTGTTGAGGCTGAATCACGTCTTGGGTGGCAAGTGACAACAAGAGCCCTCCCTTCTTTCCCCCGCTCAAATAACATATCGGATATTTGCATACAAAGTGATCCATTAGCGTCCAGAGTTGGTTTTCCTAATTCGTTTATTGGGGTAATGTCGTTTATTGCAGGTGTTATTGCACAAACACGGGTTAAATGTAAGGTGATATCTCATGGTAATTCATGAAATCTATACATTCGTGGGCTCATGGAAAAGTAGCCTGCCCTTTGTGTACTGTAAAAAGCACAAAATCGTCTCCATCAAATAGATTTTTGAGATATGAAATTGAAACTTAGCTGTTTATGTTTTAAAGTTGCATCTACTCATACATCTACTCAACGTTACACTGCAGTTTTCTTATTTATGAATTTATATCAGTTTGTATTTAATTTAACAGGTTATTTCTTCCTAGAAATCCGAGATAACCACAGGAATAAATAACTTTCAATTTGGGAAAAGATCCATATATCAAGGAAACAGTAATATGTCGTTATGGACTATTGCTTACTCCTTCACCTCACCAGTAAGTGCGCGAGGCATCACTGGGTTCGGATGATTCCTGAGAGAGCGCGCTCTGGATGACTGCAGAGACCCTCCCAAACAGAGTGGGTATCCGTTCTCGTCTAGTCGTCCTGGGTGGTCGGCCGAAAAAAGGAACACAAATACATGCCAACCAGCGACCAGGAACAAAAGAGGGAAATGTAGCCCCGCGTCCGAGACCCGTTGGAAGCATTTGTTCCAGTCAAGATTTTGCATTTGTTCAGTCCTGAAATAATGCTTGATTGACGCCCCCGCACAATGTCCTTTAACTTTCTCGAATAAATCCGAGCTTGTTTCATGTTGTCATGGTTTTGAATAGGGATGAACGGGATCTGGGCATCTACTGCTACACGTCTAGCTGCTTACGTCTAAACTGAATTATTAGTTATGCGTTTCCAAACGGAATTAAAAGACTTTTCGTTTCCATCAAATTTCAAGTTGTGTCCTGATTAATCAAAGTCTTTTAAAAAATAGATTTTATTTTATTTAATTAAAAAATATATATATTTATAATTTTCCTAAATTTTACGATTGTCAAAAAATAAGGACGAGATTAATATTTAAAATAAAAAAAGGTTTTATACAGGCTAATGATTATTTTCGTTGTATCAGGTTTCATTCTAAATTGTGTTTTCCGGTTAGTAACTGCGACATGCTGCATTCTATGGATGTTGTTAAACTGTATAAAGTAAATTAAAATATTTGCCAAGCTCTTTGAATTTAGGCGCACGCTCTCAGAGAATCAATAAAGACCCGTGTAGGCACACAGTTTAGTTTCTAATGACCTCTCGTATCTCCTTAATCTATTAGACACCCACGGATAGAAGTATGCTTCAGGAAAAGTGTGCACTCTCAAGCACCCAAGAGCTCTTCAGTGTCAAATATTTACCCTTGTTGTTTGACTTCTCAAACCCAAGGAGTCAGACAACGGGAAACAGAGAATAATCTACAGAAACAAACATTTCCGCGCGAATACCAACCAATACAACATTTTTATATTTACAATAGCCTAATAAAAAAAAAAGATAGTTTCACGGAATTTACATAAATGTGGCTAAACACACATTGGACTCTCTCACCAGATCTTATTTAAAATCATTATACTGTATGTTAAAACACTTTACACACTGTTTGTTCTGTGAATTTCAGCGTATCCTAATATTCTCAATTGTTTGTTTCTCAGGTTGCTTTGATTAATACAGATAATTGTATTGAAAAATTGTAAAACAACAAAATAGTGTAAATCATTAAAAATTTTATTTTATTTTTGGGTGAACTCTTTAAGAAATATTCAAAGATGTGTGAACATATAATTACACCAGAAGACAAAATGTCACCTGTGATATTGAGTGTAACGGACTTGATACAGATCGCACATTCACACACCTAGAAAAAATGACATTTGGAGCAGTACAAAAATAAAAATAGCAATATTTTTTTATTCATTTAAAGAAAAGAAAAAAAGTCCATGTATTTTTAAATGTGGATCAAGTGTCACCACTGTTACATCCATTCACGTGTGCGCGTGCACACACACAGAAAATCCGATAATCCTACACGTTCAAAAATGATCTCCAATATTATAGATGCATCTAAAATCAAGTACCAAAAGTTTCAACACAGAGCTTTTAAGACTCAAAAGCTCAAGAATATAACCAGAAGGCCTGCCTATGAACTCGATCTGAAACTCATAACCCCACCTCACATTTTCGGGCCAGCACTGCTAAGGAAAAAAGTAAACCAAACAACATAAAACCCACACAAGAAAGATTACATTTAAAGATATAAGACATAAATACATTGAGAACTTTCAAGTCACATAAAAATTTACATTTTAAAAATGTATTCTATTAACCTTCTCGTGCTTAGTCACCACAAAATCAAAATTGACAATTATTATTTTTTATATAGAATATTGCAATATTTGTTAGAAATAATTTATCCGGGCACATCGTTTTTAAAAATGCATGTGTCCCGTAATCTTTAATCAAAATAAGTCTCTGATTTCTCTGATGAAGGTCTGGTAGCCTATTTGTCAGGAGTTATTAACAGCAATAAAGCAAACAAAACAGGAGTAGCAAATTTCATCCATCTTCTTTATTAAAAACATTTCAACAGTTCAGACTTCATTTTCAAAATAGGAGTCAACAATATTCACTTGTGGACACAACATTTTCCCCCTTTTTAAAGAACAGAATATTACATCAGTTTAAGTGACATAGTCCTTTAACTAACTAGGCTTCCGGACATAACGTTTAGGTCTAGTGTCAGCGTTTGTGTAGTGAGCAGTGTTCTCAGCTGGAGTTGTTGGCGTACATGGAAATGCAGTGAGATGTAAAGCATTCCATGTCTTTCCATCACTAAGAACTCATGTACCCACCCCCAGTCTTTCAGTAACCGTGAGAGGATCAGTAAACTTTCTGTGTCCCTTACAAGGAGTTCCATACACTCACTTTATCCCCCTCCTGGAAACAAGGAGTATGAGCACCCCACTTAGCATCAGTGTACTTTCCTTTTTGTGTAGCATCTGTGTAACCATTTGGCGAGCAGTCATGTCAGTTGGTGGTTGCACAGGAGCAGATGAAAAATAGACAGCCTTGTGCACATTTGCCTGCCATTGAGGAGCTGAAAGGGTGAAGTACCAGTTCCAGCATGTGGAGTGGCACGTACACCTACAAGAAGTCAGTTACCTCAGGTTTCCATGGCTGATGTTGCTGGATGGCCATTTGGACAGTGTGTTTGAGCACACGGTTAAACCTCTCTACACTACCATTAGCAGCCATATCACCCTGTAGCCCAAGACTGGTTGCCCACTGAAGCTAAGCAGGACTGAGCCTGGTTAGTACCTGGATGGGAGACCTTCTGGGAAAACCAGGTTGCTGATGGAAGAGGTGTTAGTGAGGCCAGCAGGGGGCGCTCACCCTGTGGTCTGTGTGGGTCCTAATGCCCCAGTAAAGTGATGGGGACACTATACTGTCAAAAGAGCACCGTCCTTCGGATGAGACGTTAAACCGAGGCCCTGACTCTCTGTGGTCACAAAAAATCCCAAGTCTTTCGAAAGAGTAGGGGTGTAACCCCGGCCAAATTTGCCCAGTGGCCTCTGTCTATCATGGCCTCCTAATCATCCCCATATATATATATACCAATTGGCTTCATCACTATGTCTCCTCTCCACCAGTAAGCTGGTGTGTGGTGGGCGTTCTGGCGCACTATGGCTGCCGTCGCATCATCCAGGTGGATGCTGCACATTGGTGGTGGTTGAGGAGATTCCCCCTTCTATGTAAAGCGCTTTGAGTGCCGAGAAAAGCCCTATATAAATGTAATGAATTATTATTATTATTAGCTGCCGAATATTCCTTCCTTCCAGAAAAGCAGAGAAAGCAGCAGATGTAAACTGAACATATCAGTAAACATACTTAATGGATTTCCATGGCGGTGAAAGTCTGATGACAGAAACAAAACCACAAAATCCGTAGTGACCCGTGTGAATAAAAGAGACCACTGGCCATTTGCTGTAACAGTCAATTAATGTTATCGCAAACCTTCAGTGGGATGCAGCAGTGTCTATATCCACAGCCACTATCTGCCATGGTCCATCTGGCAGTGACACCAGCTGGAGAGGAGCAGAACGTGTCTTGACAGTTTTGTCGTGGAGCTGACACACTTGGTAGGGGCAGACAGCATCATGAACCTAAGCATCCATCCCTGGCCACCAGTAGACATCACAATGGCGTTTTTGGTTCTTACCTCTCCCTGATGCCCTTCATGCACTATGGAGACCAGCACAGATCGAAGAGAAGCAGGTGCAATCAGCCGTGAGTCCCGAAAGACAAAGTTGTCTTTAACAGACAGTTCCAGTCGCAGTTTATAGTAAGGCAACAACTCAACGTCCAGTCCCTTGTAAGAAGGACCATTAGAAATGTATATACAAAGTTTGGTTATAACAGGACAAGAAGCACATGCAGTATCAACATCAGCAACAGACAGAGAATTACAGGCAGCAGATAGAAAAGCAACAAACTCCTCATTACGAGCTGGAGCAACAGAATTATCTGCAGGAGAAGCAGGTAAGGTCAAAAGAGACCAGAGATAACCAGCAGGAGCATTTTAAGAACCTGGGCATAAACCACATCGTTATTAAAATGACACGAAACGGCCACCTTGCTACACAAAGTCCAGCACGCCGACACCCTTAGTGGTGAGCAGGGTCGTCAGTGCCTGTTGATCTGTACATAGAGTGAAATGCCAGCCCCACCGATATGTACGCCACCTCTAAACCATGCCAGCACGTCCTTTTCTACAGTGGCATATTTACACTCAGCGGTAGACTGCGAACGTGATGCAAAAGCCACAGTTCGTTCAATGCCATCCGGGCTGACCTGAGAAAGTGTGGGTCCCAGACCATAGTCAGAAGCGTCTGTGGAGACAATCGTGTGTAATGTGGGGTTGAATACTGCCAAAGCAGGGTTGTTTCCTTGCAGTCATTTAACTTTGGTCAAACTATGTTCAGCCTCTTTTGACCAGCTGAATCCATTTGGATCTTGTAGGCATGCATATGCACTACAACAGTGGCAAAACCAGGAATAAACTTACTGTACCACGGCATAAGTCCAAGGTGCAGGGGCTTTGAGAATTGCCTGTACACGTGATTCTTCAAGAAGAAGACCCTCTGCTGAAACAGTACGACCCAAGAACTGCAGACTGGTTTGCCTGAAGCGACACTTGTCTTTGCAAGCCAGCAGCTTCTAGTTGTTGTAAGACCGCTTGAAGTGCTTTGTCATTCATAGACATGTCACGTCTGCGGATGATAATGTTGTCCAGGTAATTTTCAACCCCTGACAAGCCAGTCAGGATGATGGTGATCATCTTCTGAAATTCTGCAGGTACTGAAGCCAATCCTTCAGGAATGGAAAACAACAAAAACGGAACAGTCTGTTATATGTAATAAAGGTCACGACTGTCTTAATGCAGCAGCACTTGGTAGTAAGCATTTGTCAGGTTGATGGTAGAGAAAACAGTATTTAAGAGCAGATAGTTCATCCATGTGTGGCAACGGGAAAGAATCCATGATCACTGCTTTATTAGGTTATCTGAGATCAATGCACATCCTAGTTTTACCTGACCCGCGTAACAATTGGTAACACCCATGCAGAGGTATCGATCGATGGATTCTATCATCCCAGCTGCTTGCAAGCGATTTAATTCCTCTGATATAAAGTTTTTAGCCCATCCAATCTCAGTTGACTTAGCAACAGTTCACTGAAAGACTGGCACGGAACAGAAGCAGGAACAGAAAGGACATTAGGAGCCAGGATTTGATTGTTTTCAATCCTCACATGCAGAGCAGACATTAGGTCCCTCCCCATGAGTCCCTTTGTCCATAATGAAGAACATAGCAGGAACTGAGTGGTCATGTAGGGAAACGTTAGCTGACAAACACCAAGCCACATTTGGGCTTTTGAATATGTCACAAGACTGATTGTGGGTTTCGACAGCACAACGTTACTGAAATGCCATGCATAAGTACTGTAGGGAAGGATAGATCCGGAAGACCCAGTGTCAACCAACAAATCCACCATACAAGTCAGTGAGTCAGAAGTAGATATAGTCACTATGTTTGTAATGCTTGGAGTACAAACTGTATATTCCGTGTACAGTACAGTAACTAATGTTAATTCAAATTTCACAGACCTTGCACGTATTTGATTGCACTGATTGGCACAGTTTAGTGAAATGTCCAATATTTTTACACTTTCTGCATGTTGCAGTTGCAGCCTGGCAATTCGCAGCATTAGCCAAGTGTTCCTCCGATCCACAGCGAAAGCATGACTTCCTTTCCATACCTGAGCAGAATTAAGAGGTGCATGTGATGGTTTCCTAGTTAGTCTGCCTTTTACTGTGTGTTGCACCACTTGTAAGGGGGGCGGCAACTTGGCGGGAATTTGAAATAGATTTAGCCTGATCGGCAGCAGATTCAATCTGGCTTGCTTTCATAACCACTCTGTCCAGTGTAAGATCAGTTTCTAGTAAATTATCTCACGTATTCGTGGGCTAAGCACATTCCTGCAACAGTTCAGAATTCCTTTTCAAATTAGGAGTTGACAATATAATTCCCTATGGACAACATCAAATCCCGACCTATATTGTTTCTTGTTCGAGAAGCCGTTTCACCCGGATATATACTATACTTCACAATAGGGATAGACTATAAGTCACAATAGAGAAAAATACTATTGAATTTGCAACTACCATTTAATGCTAACTTTTAGAATTAAGTCTTATGACATAGTACCTCCTGATTTTTGCAGAAGAAACAAGAAATTATGGCTTGGGTAATTTGATAAACAGTCTTGATCTTCAGTAGAAACAGACCAAAACATTGATGACACATCCTGAACTATTTCCCAAACCAGCAGCAGGTGGATAGCTCCTTATTAGTTTGTCCTCCCAACATGAAAACAGCTTGAAAATGCTGCGTTGTTGAGCCATTGAAAGTTATTAAACTAGAATTATACAGTAGAAACAATCATGGCTTGGGTATTTTCTAGCTCTTGAGTGAAAACAGACCAAAAATATTGACAACTTTTACTGAACTACAGTCTTTTGTCCAATCAAATGCTAATTCAGATTTATCATGTCCCTCCTCCTAAAGGACCTTCCTACTTTTCAGTAACCAGTTTAGCTTTTATGTGATTTGACAACTTTGATCAAATCTAGGTTAAACTGAGAGAAATGGTATAATTAACACCACCCTTTCTAATCTTTCAGTTTGCTCAGTTTCCCCTACACAAACAATGGACGCCATTTTGTTCATTTTAGAAACAATTTTGTAGCTATGTAAAGTCTGTACAATGACTAAATTAAAGTTCTACAATATTGAATCTTATTAGAAGCTGACTTAGAACACCAGCCTTAAATTCAATGTGTAGTCCTACCTATGGCACGACGCCATGCGACGCTTTTAGTCCAGTCACTGTGCGACCTCCGTGATTCCACCTGCAACTGACGGGTAAGCGGTCTCGTGTAGATAGGCCTTGATACAGTCTCAAACAAAACTTGCTTTAAATATTTGATTGTTACAGATCTCGCAGTTGGGGCTGAAATATAGTTAATATTCCAAAAATATAATCGATCTGCATTCTGCACCGCGAAGAGGAAGGACAGAGGAAGTATAAGCCTATCATCATGAGATTAGAGAGAGGATACAGATGTAGCCTATCATACAGATTTTTTTTTGTGGAACACCTGAAGCATACATTTTCCTCCCCTTTCACATCTGGAACAACATATTTACATTTGCATGCAGTTTAAATGTGCACCACACTACTTCACCAGCTTTATTAAGATTTAAGCCTATTACGAATATTTTAAATCTTGTGCACCTGCCCAATTAGCTGAAACGTAGGCCTAGTGCCTAATTTAAAAAGGGTCGAGACCTTATAGGCTCTGTCATTTTTGACAGAAATTTTTAACTTATTTTTTTTTTTAGAATTTTTAACTTCAGCGGAATGGTATGAAACATGGTAAAGGTTTTAGCACTTGCACACACACACACACACACACACACACACACACACACACACACACACACACACACACACACAAATCACACTATTTGCTAATGACGAAAAATGACAGTCTCTCCTCATTAAAACTTATATATATATACACTCACCTAAAGGATTATTAGGAACACCATACTAATACTGTGTTTGAACCCCTTTCGCCTTCAGAACTGCCTTAATTCTACGTGGCATTGATTCAACAAGGTGCTGAAAGCATTCTTTAGAAATGTTGGCCCATATTGATAGGATAGCATCTTGCAGTTGATGGAGATTTGTGGGATGCACATCCAGGGCACGAAGCTCCCGTTCAACCACATCCCAAAGATGCTCTATTGGGTTGAGATCTGGTGACTGTGGGGGCCATTTTAGTACAGTGAACTCATTGTCATGTTCAAGAAACCAATTTGAAATGATTCGAGCTTTGTGACATGGTGCTGGAAGTAGCCATCAGTGGATGGGTACATGGTGGCCATAAAGGGATGGACATGGTCAGAAACAATGCTTAGGTAGGCTGTGGCATTTAAACGATGCCCAATTGGCACTAAGGGGCCTAAAGTGTGCCAAGAAAACATCCCCCACACCATTACACCACCACCACCAGCCTGCACAGTGGTAAGAAGGCATGATGGATCCATGTTCTCATTCTGTTTACGCCAAATTCTGACTCTACCATCTGAATGTCTCAACAGAAATCGAGACTCATCAGACCAGGCAACATTTTTCCAGTCTTCAACTGTCCAATTTTGGTGAGCTCTTGCAAATTGTAGCCTCTTTTTCCTATTTGTAGTGGAGATGAGTGGTACCCGGTGGGGTCTTCTGCTGTTGTAGCCCATCCGCCTCAAGGTTGTGGGTGTTGTGGCTTCACAAATGCTTTGCTGCATACCTCGGTTGTAACGAGTGGTTATTTCAGTCAAAGTTGCTCTTCTATCAGCTTGAATCAGTCGGCCCATTCTCCTCTGACCTCTAGCATCAACAAGGCATTTTCGCCCACAGGACTGCCGCATACTGGATGTTTTTCACTTTTCACACCATTCTTTGTAAACCTTAGAAATGGTTGTGCGTGAAAATCCCAGTAACTGAGAAGATTGTGAAATACTCAGACCGGCCCGTCTGGCACCAACAACCATGCCACGCTCAAAATTGCTTAAATCACCTTTCTTTCCCATTCTGACATTCAGTTTGGAGTTCAGGAGATTGTCTTGACCAGGACCACACCCCTAAATGCATTGAAGCAACTGCCATGTGATTGGTTGATTAGATAATTGCATTAATGAGAAATTGAACAGGTGTTCCTAATAATCCTTTAGGTGAGTGTATATATATATATATATATATATATATAAAAATCCAGATTGAACTGTAAAAATTGTAGTTTGACCGAAACTCCCCACAGAATTGGCACAGAAAGCCCCAAGTGGCATGTTGTTACTAGTGTTATTATTTTTTAAATGTAATAATTGTTCAGTATCTGTTCAGTATCTCGCTTTCATTAAAACCTACAGGTTAGTTGAGTGAAATCATAAAATGGACATTCATAGCATTTATGACATATCTTCAATTAAAATATGGGCAATGAAATATGTAAATATTCACATGCCTGTATTATAAGTCATAGAATGCTTGGCCTTTGTCTGTCATTGGTTATTCAATTATTCAACCAAATTGTCAAAATAAAATTTCAAGTAGAATAGTTGATTTAGTATTTTACATTAAAGAAACTTAAAAAAATATATAAAGATTAATAAGAATTAGATAACAAGGCATTTATACATTCTGTAAAAAGGTTGGCTTCACGTACTAGTGGGGTAAGATGGCATCTTTGAATAATTTTACATTGGGTTCTATAACAACTACAAATTATTTGTTTCTTCTTCTTATAACAACACATTGGCTGATGATGCATCATCATCATGCACAAGCTAAAGTTTTATCTAAATGTGTTACAATTGAATAGTAAATGCACATTGTTCTTAAAGGGGGGATATTCTGCCATCTTCCCCTATCATTTTCAACATGTACTTTTTAGGGTTTATTGTAAAACGAATCACCTGTTGGGGGGTGCTCCAGGACCATGATTGGGAAACACTGTATCTGACAGAAATGGGGTCTTCTCTTCTGTGATCTTCTATACTGTAGATCTAAACACACACGGCGTGTTGTACGGTCAGAGATGTTCTTCTGTATAACCCTGTGGTAAGGCATGGACATTTCAGATTTCAGTTTTGCATTTGCTTGTTTTTTTATAGGTCCCTGTGTTATTTTTTCGTTACCTGTAAACCTAGTTTATATATTATAATACGACCGCATGTGAACATGTTAGTGTTAAACAACGTAGGCCTAGTACAAGTTAAACGTAGGCCTATCTCTGTGTCACGTGCGCATCCTCTTTTTCTCATCCGTGTACTAGCAAAAAGTAAACAGCAGGAGGAGCTACTTCTCCATCATTTTCTCAAGGATGAAATGAACATTCAATCTTGAGATTGCATTGGAAAGTTTTCTATGTTTTTCTACAGACGTTGAGTAGGCTATATAGAAACCGAGGCATGACATCTAGTTTTTTTTTTGTGAAGAAAGTCAAAATGACACTCTAATGCCTTTGAAAAACAAATTCAAATCATAATTTACAGGCTTTTCTCTCTACGATGGCACACACTTAAGGAGATGGAAATTAAAATATTTAAAATTGATTGTGCGCGATGTGCACCATTATAGCAGTTGGATTTAACAGTAGACCATACTCGAGTACAATTCATCGTAATTAATAATTATTTTGGAATATGAAATTAAAACTTTAGAGCTCGTTTTTTTTTTTTTTTTTTTTTTTACTAGACTGAAATGTAGCCTTATATTTAATGCTAATCAAATGCAGGCGAAGAAACTTAAAGCTGTCGATGTGATGGACGCTTAAAACCATCGTAAATATTGTTGGTTTGTCCCTCTAAATCCCGAACTGGCCCCAAAACACAACCCGTTAATCTGCAAAAGTCCTCATTACTGCCGGATTTAAGTTACAGGACCAGCCAACCTTTTAGAGGTGTTAACATGCAAAGCAGTTTAATGGTGTCATTTCCACTTGGTAGATAAAAGTTATGGTTATCAGTTGATCATTTTAAACTGTAAATGATAACTGTTAATTGAGTAGCCTAATGTAATCCAGACATTTGTAAAAAATAGTCTAACGGATAGCTATTTTATGCAACAACGTAATCCAGCCAGCCTGATCTATCACAGACAGCTCTTCACTACTTATAATCATTATGGAAGACAGAATAATAAAACTGTTATTCTTACGTAACCTAATTTAAGCTTTTTGGAGTCTTAGCTATAGATTTGATACACGATCACCGCGGTCGTCCACAGCCTAGATAATTGATTGGTTTAATGTAGGCCTATCTTAATTTGTTTTGGTTTTTATTATTATTATATCAATTCATGTGACGAATTTCATTTAGCACTTTTAAAGAATTCGTTCAATACCGCAGTGTTGATGCTTCTTCTGACATAGAAAAAGGGCAGCTCAGTGTTCATTGTGACTCATCTGGAAAGTCCTACCACGGTTGGGATAACTAACAGTTTGATAAATCTGTTTTTCTCCCGAGATATCTTTTTTTGTGTGTGTTTCGTGGTAGCCTAATGTTTTGATATAAGCAATAACTATGGTTGGTTGACACCAGAATTAACAGATAAAACGAGACATTTACATATAGCCTATGCCATATAATTATTACGATGAGATGAGTTATGAATGACATTAGATTGATGATACAATAATGATAAACAGGAACTTAGGCTACGAAGATACGCAATAATGTGTCTTTCCGGGGAATAGATTATTGCATAACAAATTCATACGAACTAAGCTGGAATGGGCAAATAGCCTACATTTTCTTTTCTAAAGAAAAAAGTAATTTCCATAAGAAATTATGCCTAAATTAAATTGGCTATTGTCAAGTCAAAATCACTTCCCCCTGTAGGCCTATATGTTGTTTAAAGCGACGATTATACATCAGTTAATCGGATCATATGAAATAACTGAAGGTTAGGCTATTGCTTCAAAGAAGAGCTTCTTTTATCATTTTCTCTTCCTTTAACTCATATGAAATACTCCGACGTTTTGGACATTCTTAGCGGAATATAGGCTACTGGACGGGTCACTTCACTTACCATTTAGAATCAACCAATCAGACTCAAATACAGCAAATATCATGATGTCACGTTTAGACAATGCAACAAAATGCATTGTAGTTTTAATATGATTGGTGAAAAAGGTGAAAAAAATTACCTATGTGTTGTTTCAAATCATTGATTTGAATAGGCTACTTATTAATACTTTGGTAAACTATGGTAAATTATTTGTTGGATCTAAAATAGGACTACGTTTCTTTTTTTTACCGTTTAGGAAATTGCAACTCATTGTTTTCTTTCAGCAATATTTGGTTGTTTTTGTGCACTCTCACATTTGAATGTTCTAAAGTTCAGAAGGCCAATTGTAAACATGACCCTGTGACAATTGCTTTTGTCAAATGACCATGTCAAATTTCCCCTTTGTGAAATAGCAGGCTATATAATATTTCTGGACTGTCTTTGAAAGCTATATTTTCATCACACACCCGAACTAATGCTCCAGGCAGACACAACCAAAGATACGTTCTCGAGACACCGCTGCGAATGTTTCTTCACACTTTTAAGCACTTTTGAGTCTCAATTGGTATCTTGATACACAGTAACAAGTACTTTGGTCTAATGCTTTAGACACTGACTCGAACCATACACTTTGCGTTCCGTATGTTTATGAATGAGAAGCCCAAAGCATTCAAGACCGTATCAAAACACTGTCGTAGCCCCTCAAGTAAACTCAAAAATGTATATTTTTGATCATTTTATCAGCTAAGGTAAATACTGTGCATGCTCGTCGTTGAATCACCTATTTTATTTTGCGTTCATCCATCACGTTTTAGAAATACCTGCTGACCCCCCCCCCCCCACCCCCCCACCCCACAGTCGGCTGTATATTGACTGATGGCATCGGCTCTAAAGAACACAGAGAAGAGGAAATGATTAAAATCATTCACACATTCAGTCTTCTCCTAATTTGTAGTCCTGAAAATCTTTGAGCGTGCTTCTTAAAACGAGATGAACTACTCTTAATGTACAAAGTCATTATATCAGAGGGTCAGATGCTTTCAAGAGTAACGAGCGCATGGCAGCTGAGATGTGTGTAATGAGTCAAAATAAACTCCTGACTTCCACCCTCTCTCTCGGACCATGTGTCATGTGTGCTCTTAAGATGAAGCGTATCAGTTCAACTTTGCTTGTTTTGGTAGCATTTTATTTTAAGGTGACGTAGTTACACGTTTACTACATGCACTTACTATAGTAATAACAGTAAATTATGCATAATCACAAGTAAATAAACCTAGACCAAACGCAAACTGCAAGTAGTTAATTAATATTACTCAGTACATATTTAAGTACAATGTAATTACGTCACCTTAAAATACAGTGCAACCCTTCTTTTGTATTATACGGTCTCATCAACTTCACAATTTTTGTTAAATAATAATAATAATTTTTTTTAATTAATATTATTATTATATTGAAGTGTTTGAAAATAATCCGCTGTTTTCTGTCGAATTCACAAGTGATTTTTAATTTCAATATTAATTTTATGGAATGTTTTTTTTCTCCAAGTATGACAGGATGATGGATTTCTCTTGCGACGAATAAGAAAATATTAAGTAAGCTGCACTTTCTTACATTTCCGCAAAAAAAAAAAAAAACGAGTTCGAGTTGTCTTAAATTGTTGTGTGAGTTATGTATCAGAGAAATATAAACGACTACTCATTTGTATGAAAGATATTCCTGATACATGTAATCACATTTAACGTCATCGAAATACTGAACACCACACAGAATATAATTATATTTATTAATGGTTCGTGCTGGTGTGATGCGTCATTAACAGAGTTGAAATATTTTTATTTAAACTGACTTGTTGTGAACCATCGTCACCCAAAAATGAAAATCCTATGTCTTTCCAAACCTACATGACTTTATATCTTCCGTGGAACACAAAAGAAGATATTTTGCGAAATGTCTTGGTGTTTTGTTTGACCATTCAAATGAACATGCATACCAAAACTGTTTAGTCACCAACATTCTTTATAATATAGGCTTTTGTGAAAGAAATTCTAACAAGTTTAGAGTGACATAATAGTGAGTAAATGATCACATGATTTTTTTTAATCTTTGGGTGAACTATCCATTTAAATCTTTAAAAGAACGACATAGAAAGTCAGCAGTCTGTGCAGCTCGAGCTGAAAGTATGCATGCTGTATACTCTCATCCTTCATCAGCTCCCTTCCAGCATAACACCGGAGATAATCAAGCTATATTTACGATGTAGAACATATTCATGATGTTCATGTCTAGAAATTATAACAAGTTAACAATAAATTACAAATATAAACCGAAGTCAGAAATTATGCATTTAGCCTACAATGGACTTCCTATCATGAAATAAAAATGTGCGCTTTCGTATTGTGTGCTAACTACTATATAGTATTTAGAAATGACAAATAAACAAATAAAAACTCTAAACAAGCTTTAAAAGTGGTTAAAGGCTTTTCTTATTTGGGTCTGATCGGGTAGCATAATCTTCAAACGTCAAGTATCACGTTATTTCCTATTGCAAAACAATAGTATACAAATCATAAAGATAGCCTATATCCTATCCTATTTTAATTAGCCTAGACTATTCTTGCTTATAGCCTACTTCAATCGAGTTTCTTTAAACACAATACGCTTAGTTTTTGTAGGCCTATGTATGCTAATATTATTGTCACTGCTGCTCTCACGAAACACTACGTTTCTAATTATATATATATTGTTTTATTTTGTTCCAATTCACTCGTGGACTATTTCCTAGAAGTTCATGTTGTCTTGGGTATAGCCCCACTGTAAGTATAATATCATCTGGGCCCTTCTTCCCACGCAAAAGCGGAAAGTGTGACAGAAGCACATCAGTCTTTACACCTCATTAACGAAGCCCTTTCTCTATCTTTCGGCGGTCAGTTAGTGCGCTGGATTTATGCTCTCTTTCTGCCATCACAGCAAAAGACGCAAGAGAACATTTAATACAGTGTGTATTAGAGTAAACTAATCCTACATTAAAATGCTCTAACATATCCCAACTGTCAATCTGGAGGATAGTCGTCGTATTCGTGCCAGCTATGCATGCGATCATGTTTAATCCATGTTCTTTCGGAGTTCCCTATAGTCCACATTTGTGTTGTCCCCTCACTCGGGTGAAGCCACAAGAAATCCAAACTTGGTTTGGTGGTAGTTCTTCACAAAGTAATAATAATGCATGTTTTGAATCTCCCTCCATAGATCGATCAGAAACAATGGTAGGCCTATATGGGTGATTTAAAGAATCTCAACAAATATAAATCGTTTTAGTGAGTGGTGGAACAGAGGAGATGGGCCTTAACATCTGCCCAGATGTAATACTGCTATGAGTAAGGAGGACATTTTTTAGTAAGAGAAGGTCAAAATGTACATGCAATAGAAGCATCGTAAATTAATTACTTTTTGAGACAACATTCAAATGCACATAAAAAGCACAATTGAACGCTAATTCGTTCTGTACACACAATTTTGTGAAAAGGATCAAATAATAATAATAAAAAAAACTCGATCAACTTCGAGATTATAGCTGGAGAGTAAAGCCTTCCGTGATATTTGAGATACTTTGAGATTTGAATTACTCTGAAAGTTAAGAGAAAAGCAAACGCTGATAGGCTCAAGTCTCGAGTAAACAGGAAACAACAATGATACAAATAACTTGCCACTATATTTGCAGTGGCTGTTATGCTGTTCAAACAGGCCTGAGCGCATCTAAACAATACCATTTTTTAAGATAAACGTTGAATATTCTGACCAATTAGAAAACAAAGAAGTTATTGATTAAATAGCCTATATATTACTTTAACATGAGGTCAATTTGTTGCCTGATTACTCACAATTATTGGTATCCACAGCATCAAACAAACACCGGACTAGTTTGTTATAGCCATACGTCGTCGTCACTAAGACATTGGTCCATGATTGCTTTGCATGGAATCATCATAATCCAATTAAAATAAAAGCGCAAAAGAATCCCACATATGGCCTTGTCGAATTCACTAGGCCTATATTTTCGCACGAGTCACTACATTGTGACAGAAAAGTCAATGTCTAATAAGAGTTCATACAAAATAACTTCGGGGGTAGGCCTATGTAAAGCATCGGCTCTTTACAGTTAAACGTAAAATAAAGCTAAATAAATAACATGGACATAAATGACTGTTCATTGTCACATATTTAACCCGTCTTATTGCATTTTTTTTTAAAGCACGTCTAACCATTGGTTTGGATACCACAAACTAAAAATGCATTTGTAATAAATCGGAATAATAAATGAATAAATGTATTAATAAATCGGACGCATTTTAAGTGCAATTTAAATGACATCAGGGTAAATCACAGGGCCCCTGTTTAGAAGAAAAAAAAATAGCCCACTGCCCCGCAAATTTCTCCCTTGTTCTAGTCAACGAAATAATTAGAATTATGCTTATGAAACAAAATTACAGTGCAATGTTGCAAACACTTACCATTCTTAGATGTGTCTAAATAGAAAACCAACACTCGGGTAACCCTCAAAAGCGAGTTTACGCCGGTGCAAAAGCCTGTCATGTCAAATCTGGCAGCCAATAGAAAAACAACATAGGGGAAAACGCGCGGTTTCATTGGCTGGCAGCACCTCGCTTTCGAGACATGTGTAAAGGGCCAGCCCATCAGTTTCTGGGATTGAAATGTAAGCTTGTGCTCCCTGCCATCAGGAAACAGAAGGCGAATTTTCCTCTCTTGCAACTAATCGGCATCGCATCCGTCTCGGACGCTTACTTTTCATCCACATCGTCTTCGGTGCAATAAAAATCAGCTAAACTGGACTCGGAACAGGTCAGAACAGGACAGCACGCTGAAGTTTCCTTTTTCCTCGGGAGGCTAAACGCAATGGGTAAGGTCCATATTTCATGTTTTCCCACATGGGAACGGGCATGCATAAATACTTTTAGGAGGGGGGGACGGTTATACAATTTAGTTATATATGGTTTAGTTCTCGACTCAAACTGTTAAACTGACTGATGCTTTGACCGTCATTTCGGGGAACAGAATGGCACTTTGCCGCGAATGAGCTTAATCGCGTCCAAAACTAGCCTACTGAATGTGCAATTTCATTTATTATATGACATACGTGTTAAAGAATGTAGTAACGGTGTTTCCCCCCCCCCCCCTTCTATTTGCAGAATTTATAGAATGACTTTTTGTTCAGCTCATTGCATTAAAATGAAACGAAAAACTTCAAATGCAAATATGAACAGCACAAAGAGTAATCGAAAGTTTTACTGAAACATTTATCCGTAGGTTTTCTGTTTCAGACGCGGTTCAGGGCCTGGTAAAATCTGATGATTTTTGCAATTCTTTTTTTCTTCATATATCTGCATCACTAGAGCCAGCCTTTGGGGAGGTGAACCAGCTAGGCGGTGTTTTTGTGAACGGAAGACCCCTACCCAATGCCATCCGGCTCAGGATAGTAGAGCTGGCCCAGCTGGGCATCAGGCCCTGCGACATCAGCAGGCAGCTCCGCGTCTCTCACGGGTGTGTGAGCAAGATTCTGGCTCGGTACAACGAAACCGGCTCAATACTTCCCGGCGCTATTGGCGGCAGTAAACCGAGGGTCACGACCCCAACCGTAGTCAAGCACATTAGGACTTACAAGCAACGGGACCCTGGCATTTTCGCTTGGGAGATTCGAGACAGACTGCTTGCGGACGGTGTGTGTGATAAATTCAATCTGCCCTCCGTCAGCTCGATCAGTAGGATTCTCCGCAACAAGATCGGAAATCTGTCTCAACAGAACCAGTACGAGTCGAGCAAACAGGCCGCTCATCCTCAGCCTCAACCCGCCCTCCCTTACAACCACCTGTACTCGTATCCCACTCCGATCTCCGCCACTGGGACTAAAGTACCGACTCCGCCTGGCATGCCCACTCTTCCTGCACACATGGCAATGCATAGGATATGGCCTTCTTCTCATTCTGTAACAGATATTCTGGGCATTCGATCAATAACGGAGCAGCAAAGTAAGCATCCTCTCAGTTTTTGGTAAAAGAAAGTCCTTGTTCGTGTGAGTGTGTGGGGGGGGGCATCCTGTCAAAAGACACCAAGGCCTGTCAAAGCGTGCGTGAGATTTTGTGTATGTCTGTGTGTGTGTGACAGAGAAAATTAAAAGAGACGTTTTGGTAGTGATGGAAAGGCCGTTAAGCTATTCAAATGTCTATCATTTTATTGGACTCAAAATTATTAGCCTAGGCCTAATATTTATCGTAGATCCGCAAGAAAAAAAGGAGGAGGGATTTTTACAGCGAGTGGCACGATACAAACAGTGTGCTGGAATTTGTGCAGAAGCTACACGTTTGCATTGAAACACATGGTTTAGTGCTTTTAGTAATAATTAGGCGGCGGATGTGGAATATTTTGGAGTTGGCGTAGCAGAGCGGGAAAAAACGAAACAAAATTAGATATTCAAAGCTAGCAGTGTTACAACATAGGACAAACTTTACATGATTTTCCCCAGCTCATTTGAACTCATCACAAAAACAATTTAGCCATAGCCCTACATGCAAATGCCTAAACAGCAATGCTTTTCAGTAGCCTAAATGTTACGCGACGCATCGCTTGAATTCAATTATTATCATCATTTCTTTCAAGTAACTTTAAATTAATCTAAGAGACGTCGATGTTAAAATGTCTTTAAAATCCATTTGTCTGTTCATAGGCTATGTGGTGTGTTTCAGTAGGCCTACAGTAGTGTGAAGGCCACAGCCTGTCCTATTTAATGGTAGCCTTCATTGCCTATTTTCAAAGGCAGTGTTGACATTAATGCTTCAAACGCAGAGGAGGATATTGCTTTTAGGAGGCCTTTATTAATCATTAATGCATTTCCAAATTATTAGCAGACGTTTCAACATGATGTTGGCTACACTCAAAAAGGTGTAGCGTGCAACCGTTTCTCCATTTACAACAAGCAAACACCGAAAAACATCCCCGAACACATACTACTTTCGAGGATGGTTTGACAGGAAGAATGTGTGTCGCATTTTTTTGGACAGATTGTCATCATTTAGCGTTCAGTTCTCTCTCTCTCTCTCTCTCTCTCTCTCTCTCTCTCTCTCTCTCTCTCTCTCTCTCTCTCTCTCTCTCTCTCTCTCTCTCTCTCTCTCTCTCTCTCTCTCTCTCTCTCTCTCTCTCTCTCTCTCTCACACACACTCATAGACACTGAGTAATGGCTGTTCATGCTCAGACATCATCTGGTCTTCATGCTAAGCATGCACTTTAATTAAATTTGGTCTATGTAACTGTAGATTTGTTTACCCTAATCGACCTTTTTAAAATAAAAGATTGCACAATCGATTGCATAATTGCATAAACAAAACTCAAAAGTAGATACTGAAAGTATGGCTTCGTTTTGGTGTATTCCTGTTTATACGTTGTGAAACAATGCAAAGATTCCGTGAAGGCAGGAGGAAATCTACTTTGTGGCCCTCTCAGGTTACAACACTGGTGGGCTTGCTTTTCCAATTTCAAACTTTAGGAACCGTGTATAATATAATATCCATCAGGCACAAAGGGGAAACGGTTAAAGTAAATCTAATTTGTCCTCCCAGGAAGACGCTGGGTAAATGTTCCGAAGGACTCCATGACACTGAATGTGTGTGGTTAATTCATCAGATGAAGCGCACAGTCTTTTCTGCATCTTCGTTTGAATAGAAATAGGGCATATATGTGACTTTATGTCTCGTGTCGCAATTTTCACATTCAACGGACTTAAAAAATGAGTTGAATCTTCTAAAACTAAAAAAGGTGGCAAATTGCTTAACTTATTTTGACGAGTTAAAGCAATGTAAAAACATATGTAGTCATAACTTATTGATGATTTTTTTTTTACAATATACAAATATATATTATTTATTAATTTAAAAACATGCTAACATTACGTCATTATAATCATAATTTGCTTATGAAAAACGTGTCTGAGTTTTTTTGATACAGACCACACGCTATTATAAATGCAAACACACGCACGCGCACGCACACACACACACACACAAGATGATATAGCAGTTTTTTGTGTTTAGTCTAGTGAGATGGATGGCAGTGCAGCAGATTTTACTGAATAAGTTGTTGGTGGCAGTTCTACACCCCACGCTTGTCCTGTCTGACTCCAGTCTTCCATGTCTCTGTTTTGCCCCCCAGTTAGTGACAGTCCGTCCTTTCCCAGCGCCAAACTAGAAGAATGGAGAGCTATTAACAAGAGTAATTTTTCACCAGCGATTTCTCCACTAGCCAATGGTGTGGATAAGCCTCACTTAGAAACTGAAGCAAAATACACACAGGTAAAGAAGCCACCTTAACCATAAAAACAATCAAACCCAATCTGGAAGAAACAGAAATGCTGATTCAGTTAATTAATAGTAATTGTAAAGAAGACATAAAATCCATAAAAAAATTGTTTGGGCAATTCGGCGTGTGTGTGTGTGTGTGTGTGTGTGTGTGTGTGTTGTGTTTCTTTGGCGTGGGCAGGCATATGAGGCCTTGTGTATGTCACTGGGTTCCATTTTTTTGATAAGTATTTACAAATGATTTATCGCACGTGTTAATTAAAACGAAGGAATATTTACTTGTGTCTGTATTCGCACAGCTGTTAATGTGTAGGCATGACTTTTGGAGGCTTTTTGTACAATGCAAAAATGATGCGTGTAATGAATCGAAATGTATTAGTATTCCTCAATACTTTTTATTTAAGAGCGTGATACTGAGTGGAATTCTTTAACCAATAAAATTGTAATAAATGTTTTGATCCAATATTTTGCATAGTTTTTAAACATTTAATCAATACCTTTATCGTGCTCTTACTTATTAAGCAACTCTTAAGTGTACTTGCCACAAACGTATATTTTACTTTATAGTCAAAATACATTTATGTAGGATTTAACGAATTTTTTTTTATTTCTTAAGAAAATTGTTTTGTCGAGGTAAATGATTTACGATTTCTATGTAACACGTGCATGAGCCGAAGAAAAAATACAACAATATTAAAAGTTAAATATTATTATTTTAAAAAAATATATCAGTTTATGCTTAATTGTTCTACAGCTCCATTTAAAACTGTAAACATTTTGTGTACGACATCACTTATCTTTAAATATAAGTTTAAACCATTGCTTTACATTCAGATGTAAAATATAATAATAAATAAATAAATATTAAAGTGGCTTTCTTTGTTTTTTTAATGCACCTTTCCACTTGAAGCCACCGATCTCATTCAACAAAATAAACACGTGTCATACATTATTCAAATAATTTCTATTCGCCCAATTTAATATTCGCCAGAAACTTTTGGAATGCTAAACCTCTTACCTCCATATGTTATACATAAGGGCAATACTCGGATAGATATTATATCATCATTATTATCATTCTTGTTATTATTAAGAGGCTATTATGGAAAAGTCTTTGGCTCATGGCTGTTCTGCATATACTAGTGTTGTACAGTTAAGTGTCCTGCCGACATGTGAAAGACAAATGCTCTTCTATTTATCAAGAAGCTCGCGCACCGGTTTCTGCCTGCTCATGTGCTGGAATGAGAGGGGAGAGTGCGGGCGGATAACGCGCGTGCCATCCGGTGCAGTCGAATTATTTATTCGCGCACTGCTGGGCAGCAACAAACAGACTGACTAATCGTTGTTTGTGGGTCTTGGAGATTTATGTGTCGTTGAAAGAATAAGATGGAATAAATCTTCATTACCGACTATGAAACATTGTTTTAGCGTAAATTATGCGTGTAGGCTACTGAATGAAATCTAAAAATTAGAGTGGTAGCTTGCTTAAGAAATTAAAATTGTAACCTTCAGCAAGACGATAAATATCACAGACTACCGAATGACTGAGTCTGTCATCTTGGATAAATGATCAAATATCACGAGTCAGACTGCATTACGCAAGTAAATAGAGTAAATAGATACATTGCTGTGGTTTAAATAAGTTTGTATCCGTCAGAACGCCCGATAGCTTGAAACCAAAACATTATGATTAAAATCCAAGAGGGGTCACGGAAAATTAATCGTCATTCACACGATTTTAATGAATATACATTATGTTATGCATCTCCTATAACGGAATTAACCCGATAAACATTTACTGTGCAGTGAATTTAGGTAGCCTATAGACTAATAATACAATATTCAAAGTTATTAAGGATATAGCCCACTGAACTCTTATTTCCCAGAAAACTTTTGTTTTACACCAATTGAAAATATTTAACTATCTTAACCTCTACATTTTATAAGGTTACAGAATAAAGCACAACGCGATATTTGAGAAGTTATAGGTTCATTTTTTTTATTCTCTGGACACAGCGTGATAACATGCTTCATTACCAAACACAACATGCAGAAACATCATTTGAGGTTGGGACTTAAATCAAGTTAAATGTTAAATATATAATCTACGATGTGAGAAGTTATAAAAAAAAAAGACAATTGAAAATTGATGATCTGTTCATTATACCGACACACCCACAAATACAGTTAACGACTGAAGAAAAATAATATTGCTATATTTTGTTTTGTGACTAAAAAGGCTGTCACGGCTTATTTTCGTCAGCTTCTCATGGAAACTGCTGATTTTACAAACAAATAGGCTATAGATTTATTTGAAAATAGATTATATCCATTATTCTCCACCCTAAACAACAGCAGTTGCGGGCGCAATATATAAAGTATAAGCAAAAATATAGGGCTACATTTTAGCACTTTTCAGTACTTTCTTTTTTTCTGTTTCGCGCGGTGTTTTAGATCTAATGAACTCCAATGATTAGATTTAAGCTCGGTAAACCATAACACTCTAACGATCTGCAAAAAGTAGGCTATACTTCAGATTATTATTTAGGTCATCATACTAAAACAAGATAAATCTATAAACTGCCGCCTCGACATGTTCATCTATAGGCCTGTATGCCACATATACTTTTGAGTGTCCGACTCATACAACTTTTCCTGAAATAATTTAAAATCTTTGTGAATTCTTCATTATAGATGTGTAAGATTTTTTTAAGTTGTTCTTTTTATGTCTGATTTGACTTTAAATGCTTTCCATGGTGTTACCTTCACTTCGTTTTTATTAGTTAGTGCATGACTTGAATCATACAAAGAAAGATAGATTTTTTTTTTTTGCAGAATGCAAATGAGGGTTACTTTATTTGACAGTACTTGTACTTACAGTGTAGTTACCCAAGAAAGTACTGGGTAATATAAGGTAACTATGGGTTAAGGTTATAGTTTAAGGATAGATTAAGGGTTAGTACCTGTTATAACCCAGTTATTTTAAATGCTAAGAAGTACATAGTATGTACATGCGGAACAGAACTGTACAATAAAGTGCTACCGGGTTTTTTCTATGCTGTTTACTATTTAAGTAATGAATTAAAGTTTAATGAATACCATACACATGTATGCATGCATGTACGTTCATGTGTGTGTACTAGTGGTAGGGGTCAAGAATGTCATAATGAGTAAATCATGGGCAAATCCTAACTCTGCAACAAAGGATGTCATCTGTGGAAAACATTTCCAGTAGTCAAAGACCACCCTGCGTCAGAATTTCTTCCCTTTATGTCGAAAAGCCTTGGTGAATTCCTTTCATCCTGAACTGATATTGACATTCTGCCAAAGGGTTACACACATTCCTGTTTTTGCATTTCCCTCGATATAGCTTTTCCATTTCCGGCAAATCTTTTAATATCTTATCCATTTCTGTGGTTTCTATTCATAGACTCTCCAAGGTAGTCTTCATTTCTATTTTTAACGTTCACCCGCCACGGTCTTATCCTCGCTATCATGGTATCTTTATGTTCATCTCTATGGCCGTGTGTGGTTTATGGCCAGAAGTCTTACGCTCACTGCTCTCTGTTTTCAGACGCTGAATGGATTGCCCACAGTGAACAGTTATGTCACAGCTCCCAGCATCCATCCTTCCCACCCTCCCACCCAAGTGTCACCCTACATGGGGTACAGCGGCACCACGTCGGCCTATGTGACCGGCCCCACATGGCAGCCGCCCAGTGGCAGTGCTCTCTCTCCCCACAGCTGTGACATCATCACCTTCAAGAGCACGGCGGCCACGCGAGACTCCGTCCACTCGGCTCTGGGACTGTACTAGGGTCAAAGAGAGACTACAAGACAATCACGGAGCACAGCAACACGGACCTTTTCATCCTGGCTCTCTCTAGATGGACCAATCTTATCGCTTTACGATATTTATGAAAGACTTGTCGGACGAGCCATGTACTGTTGTGAATGCCCACATTCTCTCGCACCATATCAGCATCTCGCACTTGTCTGCACAGGACAAAAAAGAGCAAGAGTGAGGATATGCAAAGGCCTTCCCGCCTGATCTGAGCAGAGGTTTTACCAGTAAAGAACAGCACCAGTGGTGTGCAGTGCACTTGATCTGATAGTGGTGGCCATTCCTCATGAAATTGCATCATCACTAGCCCAAGTCAAATTTTGGTGCTTCTCTCTGTGAATATATTGTTTGTGTATGTTTTCAAGAAAATGAATGAATAAGCAAATCTCATGTAAAACAACTGACCAGTTTGCATTTAAATGTTTTTTTTTTTCAGGGTGTTCAAAATCGCTAATGTCTAGATGTTCTGCTTTGTTCCTTTTTTTGTTCAATGTGTTTGATAAAAATCAGATTTTTGTCTTTTTGGATACCAGTTTCACTTCTCTAATAATGTACGCCAGAGCTCTAGGGAAAAGTTATTAGATTTATTTATTAGATGGTACGTTGAATGAAGTGCAGTCGGCACGGCTGCGGGAAGAGGAGGCATTATGTGGGACATTGACACACATTCTGACAACAGGAGCATTCATTCATGCAACATTAATGATCAGTGAAGCTGCACACCTCCAGACATTGCACAATGAAATTGAATGTATCTTATTAAAAGAGACATGTGTAAAAACCCCTGTTCAGTATAATGTTCTTTCATTATTTATTTGCCACCCATTTTACTTAATTTTACTTAATGATAATATAAATATTAACTGCCTCTATTATTACTACTACTTGAACAAATAATACAAATTAAGTGTACTAATTATAACTACTGTAAATAATAATTTTACAGTTTAATATATTCATACATTTAATTATTATAGTGTTAACAATAATATCTGCTATGATGAAATAATAAAACTAAAGATTAGAGCTCATCAAAATATTGATTCCTTTAAAAAATAATGCTTCAGACAATTGTTATTAATTTAGTAGATGAATGATATTTATATGCAGATGAACTAATAACAGTTTTAATTCTTATGTTACATGAAAATTCTCAGCCAGATAATGAAGAAAAAAAGACCCTGGTTTTACAAAAAGTCTAAATGTGTCATGTGTTCGAATTATTCATCTACCAAAAATAAATACCTTCTTTGAAGAATGGGGCAGACAAAATACCTTAATTTATTTGTTTTAATTAACTTGCTTATAATTTATTAGATTTGCATAGAATTTATTTGAAATTCTATATACCCACCAAGAGAAACGCATGCACACACACGTTGGGGTTTCAAGTTTTATGGGGACATTCCATAGACATAATGATTTGTATACTATACAAACTGTAGCCTATATTCTATCCCCTAAACCCCTCACAGAAAACTTTTTGCATTTTGACGTTTAAAAAAAAAAATCACTTAGTAAGATTTAGAAGCTGTTTTCCTCATGCGGACCAAAAAATGTCCAGAAGGTCAAGGATTGCCATATTTGTGGGGACATATTGTCCCCATAATATAGGGTTTACCTGAATCACACGCACACACACACACACATGAATGCACAAACTCCATTACAAGGCCTTTCACTCAGGTGTTACATGAATGGCCACACATTCCTGAGTGCTCTTTCCCCTGAGCTTTGTCTAAAGTCAAAGTTGATGTGAAACGATAAGGTTAAAAGAGAAAGGAAAAGCTTATATCACTGTGGGCTGCATGTCATACTGGGACAAAGCTTTTTAAACACCCACTGCCTCCCTTTTCTGGTGGGCCAAAACAGAAACAAATGAAAGGCACTGTATTCAATGCCATGTCATTTTTTTTTTAATATGTTACAAACACAACAAAATACTTCATATTCAGGACCCCAACCAATACAAACACACCACCTCCGTGCCGAAAATCCACAAAAACACGCTCTCAGTCCTTAACATACACGCAGTCCCCACATGTTGCAGTGCAAACAGTCCTTCTGGTAGGCACTACTGCTGATTTGACTTGGAAAACACTTTCACCCCAACCCCGTGGTCACGGACCGTTGCATCGGGACCGAGGACGGTGCTGTTTTTGAGCACATATAAACCACCAAAAAGGCAGACAAGAAACCACCACACATAGAGGCCATCACATGTCACAATGAGCCAGACCAACTCCCCAAGACCCTATTCTATTCAAATGAACAGCTTTGAATGCCATTTTCCTATTCTGATGCCATTGATACGGACGTTGGCTTTGCTGACAATACAAATGCATCGACTGGACGGACATATCACAGCCGTTCATTTAATGCAGGCTCAACAGACGTAAAAAAGCTCTCAAAACAAGGGTGAACACGGAGAACACGGCGAGACCAGCCTATTCGAGGAAAACATGGCACTTTGGTCCATTCCATTTGGGCGTTTGACACACACAGAACTGTACAGTCAAAACATGACGATTAATCGAATTTAAACATCACTATGACGGGTAATTAAATAGAAAAAGTGTTTTTTTTTAAGGCGGTGCTGCACACGTGCAGTCGTGACAGGAGGAAACATGACAAACACCTTAATCTTAAAGCCACCATTGAAACGGAGGAAAGTGAAAACACACTTGCTCACGCGCCCACATCTGTTTAGAATTAATTCCTATGGAAAGTCAAGTCAAATGTCACATGGTTATCTTAAGCTGACTGTGTGCAATCAGGCTGAAGACAGGAGCACGGAGCACGGTAACACTGCACAGGGGCTGCGGGTGGACCGGGCCGAGGTGCGAGCCTCACTTTAAAGGCCGGCTGACCATAAGCAGACTGTTTTCCTTCGTGTACTAGAACTAGTATGTTTTAAACGCTCAAAGCCAAAGGTAAGCACCAGTTTCTGCTCGTTCTTCTGGTAGCCTACAGCGAATCTCTGGCTGCTCAACACCTCGCAATCTGCATTCATGAAAAAGAAACAGCGAACAAAAACATCAAGCGAAAAAGTCAAATGGAGAGAAAGGTTAGGGGATTATATATAAAAAGACTAAATTATCTGATATGTCGCTTCAAATGACTCGGAAAAAGGTCTTTCAAATATTTAGCGGAAAAATAAGAGTATAGTCTGAAAATGCGTCTGGTTGTTGTTAGACTTTGGTGTTTTAGAGAAGCTTTAAAAGAGCGTTGAAAGGACTGACAGCAAACGACCAATCAAGAGCTGAAGCGGAGGATGAGAGCCTGAGGTGCAACCCAGACTGAAGGAGTGTAACAAATGCCTTCACTGTCTTTAAGTCAACAAAGTTAGATAAAACATGACCTTTAAAGAGAAGGAGGGAAATGTGAACTGGTCAGGGTGGATTTTAACGGATGACATTGTTTTAACTTATCCAACAAGTTATCTTTAAGCAACACAGAGTTTGTTTGTCCTGACAAGGCCACAGCGCTTCATATTTTTATTATGACAGCATCGAGAGGCCTTCTTGATTGTTTAGATTTTATTAGCATTTTTCAGTTTTGTTTCAAGTTGTGCTGAGCTATGATGAATCAGCCTGAAGGCCAGGAGAGATGAGTGAGAGTGAGTGTCTTGGCTCATGACGCTATATGATGACATACTGGATTATGAAGGAAGAAAAAAACGAGAGAGAGAAAAAATAAATAAATAAATCAGTGATTGTCACCACAGAGATTCCTCCCCCACTGTAATCTGTTATTACCAGTAACAAAGAATTACAAGTTACAAACCTCAAAATACAGATGATTTAAATTCAAAATGAGGGCCAATGCTTATGGAAACCCTTGAAAAATATGAGAATTGAGAATTTTAAAATTTTCCAGTCCAGGCCTATAGGAAATAAGTCATGGAAATTCATAAAATCCTGAAAAGCTATATGTTTTTTTTCCAAAAACATTTACTCTGCTAGCAAATGATTAGTAGTTTTTACAATCTTCCTCCAGGAGTTAGCCATTTTACAATGAAAGAGTTTTATTTCCAAGGCACCAACAAACAGTTCCACCGATTTATCGTTTATTAGCAAAACACAGCCATTGCATGAATGATTTTAACCACTTTGGGATACAAGACCTTGTAATTGCTGTTTTACAATTATTTTTTATGACAAAATGCTTTTGAAATCACAGAATACTTCAGTTTAATTTTAATTTCCATAATTCAGTTAGTGCTTTTGTCTAAATTTGCCAATTTAACTTTTCCTAGGTAAGATATGCCGAACATATTTTGAAGTGTCATTGTAAATGTTGTTTACACTCCGAATTTTGAAACATTGCTAGAGTTTGACTTTGAGAGTATTGGAAATTCTGGTCTCAGAAATCCAACATAGAACAAATTTACAAACTAAATCTAATAAAGTCACAGTCCTCAGTTAGCCATCCAAAGATAGTAGACGGATCCCTCAGGCTTCAGTAATTCAGTCTTAATTTAAAGGGATAGTTCACCCAAAAATGAAAATTAAGTCATTAATTACTCACCCTCATGCTGTACCAACCCCGTAAGACCTTCGTTCATCTTCGGAACACAAATTAAGATATTTTTGATTAAATCTGAGAGGTGGATCACTCCTCCATAGGCTTCATAAGGGAGTGAAACTTGACGGCCCAGAAATTCATTGAAGAAAATGTTAAAATATTTCATGTGCCTACAGTGGCTCCACTATAAGTTTATCAAGCGACGAGAATACTTTAGCCACTGTAGGCACATGAAATATTTAAACATTTTCTTCAATGACTTTCTGGGCCGTCAAGTTTCACTCCCTTATGAAGCCTATGGAGGATTGATCCACCTCTCAGATTTAATCAAAAATATCTTAATTTGTGTTCCGAAGATGAACGAAGGTCTTACGGGGTTGGTACAGCATGAGGGTGAGTAATTAATGACTTAATTTTCATTTTTGGGTGAACTATCCCTTTAAGTTAAAAATGAGGTGCTGTATCTATTTGGTATTTTCAGTTAGGGTGTGTAGAGCTGGTTATTACATATTCTGGCACGTGGACAGGTAACTCTCAGATATGTTCTGGTATAAGTGTTGGAATGTCAAGTATAGATCCAGGGAGTGACTGTGCTGTTGTAAAGCATTAATGGTGGAGAGTCTACATGTCACATGTCTGATGAACTGTGATTTTGATAGAGGTAGTGTGATTGCTGAGGAACTCTGTTTGATAGACCTGGGGGACGATGGAGTAAAGACTGATGGTGATGTGCAGATTATCACCAGTTCTTCTGCAACCAGCCAGATACATATTCATAAACCAGCAGCATAACTGCGCCTCCTATATTCAGAAAGTAAATGTCAATTAATAGTCATGGATAATTGTCAAATGTTATAGTTCACTAAATATTAAATTTCATCATTTACTCACCCTTATTCCAAACCTGTATAACCTCCTTTTTTCCACAGAACACTATCTATTTTGAAGAATTTTAGTAGCTAAACAAGTTTTGGGGAAAACTGTCTTCCATTGAATGGACAAAATAATTTTTTTTATGTTCCACGGAAGAAAGGAAATCATATAGATTTGGAACGACATGAGGGTGAGTAAATGATGATAGAATTTTCATATGTGGGTGAACTATCCCTTTAATATAGGAAAACTATATACTAATTTATGTTACCTGGTCCAAGCCTCATTATCTTGGGTATCAGTCCTTTGTATAAGGCAAGATATCTGCAGAAATAAAATGTTAGACAGTTACATTTACTGTAAATTAATGACGTAGTTATAAGCCCGTATGACTTGCTTTTTTCTTTGGAACACAAAAGGTTAATGCTGCTCTTTTCCATACAGAACGCAGTGACTTCAAAAAGCAAATCAGAGCATCATAAAAATAATCAATACTACTTGTGCACTACATTTAAAGTAATGGACTAAAATTTTAATAGCTATTTAAATATCAACAACATCAAATGCAATTGGTTCTCACAAGGCAAGTTTGAAAATGCTTTAATTTTGTCTTTTATTCACACGCATTTACATAGAGCTCATCAATATGGCAAACAAACGCTCAGTCATACTTGCTTGACACGTGAGAACAAACCTCGAGTTCTTGAGCAAGCTCAAACGTGGAGCTTCCGTTTACCATATTTGACGTGCATATGGATTGCTTTTACAATCCTTTTATGAACTTTTTCAAAAGTCAAAGTTTTGGTGGAATTGACATTCAATGGAGGTAAATTTCTCAGGTTTCATTAAAAGTATCTTTATTTGTGCTTCTAAGATGAACAAAAGTTCTGTGGTTTTGATTGTTCTCTCACACAGATCTATCACGTGGCTTCAGAAGAATCAAGTCATACGGATGACTTTATTGGAACTTTTATGTTTGATTCCTGTTTGGAGCTTGCAATTCACTTCTTTGTAAAGAGCAGCATAAACGTTTTCTTTTGTGTTCCACTGAAGAAATTCGGTCATACCGGTTCAGAACGACACGAGAGTGCCTAAATGATGACAGAATTTTCATTTTCTTTTGCTTATCTCTCCATTTAAGGTACTGTAAGTCAACTCTCTCTCAGGCTCGGTCTGTCTGTGAAGCTGGATCAGGTATAGTGCAGTAATAGCTGTTCTAGTTGTGTACCTGCCCTAATGCGTTCAAGCTGATTTCTGGCCGTCTCCCTGTCCCAGCCTCTGTCCTCTGCTTGTGCTGGTGTTAATAAGGCTTGAGCCACTTCCTCTCTGCCCCGCTGTCTGATTAGACTGACCCGCTGAGCGCCGCGCGCCTCGTTAGGACCTGCTTAACGACGTCTCCCATAGGGACCACTAATTAGCCAGGACTGTGTCGTGTTAGAGGGCTGGACAGGATGGGGTACCCTCTCAGCACCCCTAAAACTAAAACAGCTTCAGTGTCTCTCTCTTTAATACACACACACACACAAGTACAGGCCTCAATTCCCTGCCTCTAATAACAAACGAGTTGCCGTTCCCTTTGTACAGGGTGAACGGGGCCAATCAAGGCCATAAAACTACTGATTCTTTCACAGCTTCCCATGAGGCCTGTCAATTCAGAAGGAGAGAGAGACAGAGGGACGCTATGGGCACTATTAGAGTCTCCACTATAAGAAACAACAGCTTTTCAATGAATGTACACAAGCTCTTATTGCATAAAATCCTTAAATGCCAATTTAAGCAATTGTTCAAATTCTTTTTTTCTGACTCTTTTTTCTTCAAATATCAATACACAGCAAAACATAAAAAAATTATAATAATGAAAGGTTATGCAGCATAATTGTAGCTCCCTGATATTTTTTACTTTATGCCTTATATCAAACCTTATATCATAATTGAGCCTTATAATATTGACCCAGTTATTACTGCATGTATTGAGTTTTAGGATGTTATATGCACACGGTATAGAGAAATGGAATAAACATAAACATAACCCATATCCAGTTTATGGATTCATATCAAGTATCCACTAAAAAAAAGAAGTTTATGTAATATAAATACATCTAGACAGAAGAAGTGACACAAAGTACAATTCCCGGATATGACAACATAATTACACTGCTATTTAGAGGGTGCTTAAATATGCCGGTTGTCAAAACTTGCCCTCTTGTCCCCTGTGGGCAGAGGATAAACACAAAATGTTGTGTCATTTTTCTTGTAGGTGAACCTCGTAGCAGTTGAGGTTGGTTTAACATCTCCTGCCGGGTGTAATTCTGACACCTGTAGTTGTTGGGTGATGGTGTAGACTCAGGCCTTACCCTTCTTCACGGTACACAAGGCCCATGGTCTGAAAGCAGCTACGGTACTTGATCTCCCCGGGAACAGGCTGAGGACCCTGTATACGGCTTTTAGCGACATCAAAAGGAATATTCACACAGGACGAGACTGTTCCCGAAACCAAACCGATGGCAAATTTCCTCATGAATTCCAGTCGAGGGTCCTGGCATATGGACAGAGAGATAAATTCAAGGTAAAGAGAGAGAGGCCTTTTGTTTATACAATGAATAATGATGATCAACACACATTTTTCGCATTTTCTGGTCTAAAGAGAGGAATACTCTACAAGTTCAAACTGCACTTGTGGGACAATGTTGATTACCACAAAAAAAGGACTCGTCCCTTAAAAAAGGGTTGTAAAATTGGATATAACTACACAGGAAAGACTAATACAAGATTT
Source organism: Rhinichthys klamathensis goyatoka (assembly GCF_029890125.1). Lineage (NCBI taxonomy): Eukaryota > Metazoa > Chordata > Actinopteri > Cypriniformes > Leuciscidae > Rhinichthys > Rhinichthys klamathensis. The sequence goes on from NW_026606581.1 coordinate 2,710,993, forward strand.
TTTTCACACTAAAATCATTTTAACATTCATATTGTTTTCGTCTTGTCACTATATTATTGAAACAGTGAGTTTTAACATTTCCGGATTGGCTCCATTCACTTCCATTGTAAGTGCCTCACAGTACCTTTTGCTTTTATTAAAGAAAGGGACAAGGTACAAGTCAAAATAAGTTTTTGTAGTATCAACATAATGCCACAAGAGTTGTCAATTGCCTTTAATGACAAATAAAACAGTTACTGTTTGATGACAGTTTTATAGGTAGAGCCATAAAATTCAAAATTTTGAGATAACACTCTAGTTGATACGAAAATGCAAATTAACAAACACAGAGACAAACGTAAAGCAGATAAAAGAGCTAATAGAGATATGAAAATGGAGATGGAAAAAAACGAGCGAGGAAGGAGTAAAAAAAAAAAAAAAAGAAGCGAGAGAATACGAGAGCTGAAATATAAGCTCAGATCATTTTATGGTAGCGGGGCGCAGATTAGCGTTTCATTAGAAGAGCGAGGCTCTACAATTGGCTGAAGTGGGTCATGTGACCAAAGGCAAACTTTGGGAGAGGATTTATAAACAGAGTCCATACAGGCAGACTGGGAGGCATATGGGGCCAATTTGGGTAATTGGGCTGCGACTCGACACTGGCGTATTACTGTACCAAAAGAAGCCCGAACCAGCGCAGCTCTGACATCTAATTGGCCAGGATATTTTTTACAAATGACAGAAGCCCAGCAGTGACACGCAAGATCGACAACTAAACCTGAACATCGCATTATAGGGGAGGAGCATGGCTGTGCAACAACAGAGCTCCGCCTTAAGTATAGCTTCCACACCAAACACTCCCTTCAACGACATTACATTTGCAGCACACTGTCCCGAATGCTCACAGAAAGGAGTCGTCGGTTTCATAGCAAATGCTGCTTAAATCTTGAAGTCTGTGAGGGTTGATGGATTGACACCCCTGGAGAAGGATCATTGATTTGGATCCTAATCCCAATAGAATGACTGGCTTCTTTGAAAATAGATAGGAAAAGTAGATGCTCATACCTAAAAAGCCATACACTTCCCTGAGATCATTTGCAATAGACAGTCAAATCAGGGTTGGTGAGCTCTGCCCTTTCGCATGATTGAGCACTGGAGGTTTCTGGCTTCTCAGGCAATGACGATCTTAGCGCCAGATGAAGGGGGAATACAAATCTTCAGTAGGATTTCAACTGTAACTCTCCCCCCAACAAATACCTCAGTCTGCTTCCAATTAGTTCATTTGAGTAAATCTAATGCTCCAGTTTATACATGTGGAGCAGGCGTATGGTAACGTTTCTATTAAACAAAATTAACTTTTGTTTGGGAGTTGAGCCCTGCCGGATGTGTAATCTGAACCTTTGAGGATGTGATGGAGAGCAAACAGGGAAGGTATTAGTGAGGTTTATCTTAGCAGCTCCTCTCCTCCTCCCTCTCACTCTGTTAATGTGCATGACTGATCCCTCCTTTAATTCGCCAAGCTACATGTTCAGTCTTCAGCCTGTGGATGCGTATGAGAAAAAAGCTCTTACTTTTAGACTTGGATCTCAAATGAAAAAGTTCTGAGATTAACATATATTTTACACTCACTGTAGTTTTCGAGATATGAAAACAACTTATTCATGTGACGTAAGCACATGAGAAAGATACAGATGAGTTTTTTATTTATTATGTATATGTTATATGTATATAATATAAAGAAAAAAATGTGAAGGAAATACATTCGAAAAATGTATTAATTAAAAATTTGACATTTCTGTTTGGACAGAATCTGAAAAATATTCTGTTTTCAATATAGATAATGTCGTCCTATACTGAAAATATATGTTAAAATTAATAGGATTCTTATAGGTGCCACCTGAAAAGTTTGAGAAATGTATGTGGTGATAAACGGATACACAAAATGATTTGTGTATGTGTTTGATGGGTTTCTCACTAAAGGGGAGGTCACACTAGACTTTGAGCACTCAAAATTTCTTTGGACACCACAAAAGTCACGATATGATGTCATGCTGTGCAGCATTTTTTTTTAAATATATAAATGAAACATAACAAATAATAAAAATTCTAAAATTACAATGTACTGCACTTTCCTGTAATGCTACAAACCTGCAGCTTTAAAGCTTGTTATTTTAATTTACATCGTGATGTATCAGTCTTCTATTGATCACACGTCTTCACTTGATATGAATTTACAGGTCAGAGTTTACCAAACTTGAACTTTGGAATGCAGCGAAATGCAAAAGTTCAGGTGAGCTTACGTTCCCAGACTTCATCTTTTGCATTCATATCAATTGTAGTTAATGAAATAAAAAGTGTATTGTGACCGGCGACCACCCCTTAATATGTTGTACTTATATGTACAGGGCAACTTGTATCCAAACAAAACAGCATGTTGTATGAATGTGTGCATGTTTCCTATAAACATTTAGGGAAAACTTAATTTCCTTTTGAATCACATCCATATTTCTCTTAATAGATATACCTGCATTTATCTTTTACATGTCAATGTAAAAAGCTGCTTTCACCGTATGACAAAAAGAGATATATGGTCAAACATATATCTCATTCTTTGTTGTAAGGAAAGCTCTGCAGATGCCTTGAATCTGAGTACAGTTGACATCAGTTGTTTTGGACCCCATTGACTTTCACTGTATGAGCAAAAATAATTTAAACATTCCTCAAAATATCTTTTTTTGGGTTGCGCAGAAGAAAGAAAGTTATACAGGTTTGGAACGACATAAAGGTCAGTAAATGATGACAGAATTTTCATTTTTGGGTGGACTGTCCCTTTAAGTGTCTAAATAGTTTTTTGGGGACACTGTATCTGCCTTTGTTTACCTGACTGGCAGGTATGGCATCTTTAACGTTGAAGTAGAAACCAAAGTAGATCATGTTGAAAATGCCATGCCGTCCAAGGGTGGAGGTCAGGCCCTTATTAAGGCCACGGAGGCCAAAGCCGTCTGCGTTTATAATAGTTCTGGCCTGTTCAAACGTAGAGGGTTGCTGCATGGAGAAACACAGAGAGCAAAAACATTAGCACCCTCAAAATGAATGACCAAGACATTTTGTGACAAGACAAAGGCAAAAACAATAGCAAAACGAGAATCAACAGCTGTAGCCTCTTACCACTTTGAATGAATCCCTGTTGGCCTGTAGGCTCACTTTCACTACTTCAAATGGATTTACAACCAGTGCCTCGGTTAACCCTGACCCCAGGCCAGCCACAGAGAGAGCCTAGCATATTGAAGCAGGCAGAATTACATCACAAGAGAACATGACGCCACATGACAAACGAGAAAGACACAAAGAGTTTAGTGAAAGTCGTTCTGTGTTTAATTCAGAACAGACGAAAGGTATGTCACACAAGTCTCATAACTCAAAGGAACAATGCTACTGTGACACTTCTTCTTCAGAAACGTGTTTGTCCAGACGCAGAGTTTGACTTTAACCTACAAATAAATGAATGAAACTGCCAGCGTCAATCATTCGCAGGGGTTAGAAAGGAAACGCAGACAGGAATCAAAGATGAATGAACCGGCTCAGACAAAATGACTGAGACAAAGACAAATTACTTCATTTGTTGCAATGACAGATCAACTCAACTGTATGATGGAGCAAATGGTTTCATATTTTCATACAAAAATGAAAAGAGGCATCGACTCTACCCCAAATTAACAGCAGTGTTCACTTTAACATAGTTATGATTTAGTCATAGATTTTTTTTCTACTTTGATGAAAATGTCATTTTTTAGTTTAGTCCATATTTTGCCACACCATCCATCCATCCATCCATACTAAAATGGCACAATTTTAATGTATGAAAATAACGTTTTAGTCGACAATGTAAAATATTGCTGATCATATATCTATATACCGGTATATATGGCCAGAATTATTGGTAAATTACCAAAGATGGCAGTAAAAATAAATCTGCATTGTGTATCCTTTCGATCCTTATACACACACAATATAAATATATTATATCATGTTCTATTTATATTATATATAATATCTATTTCTTCAACATCAACTGAACTGAATCAATTTAATCAACTAAATTAATTTAAATAAATGTTTGAATTAATTATAATTAATCATGCAGATCCGTTTTATGTAGATACACTTAATCATTAATTAGAAGTGATTAATGTTGCTATAAAAAATTAAATAAATGTGCGGTTGGGTTTTACTTTTATGATTTCCATTCAAGCACTTGACCTGTATGTCAGCAGGCTTCCGGCCTACTTGAAGAGTGACAAAGGAGATATTTGAGTGTGTTTGTATAAGGTAAGCTGGGGATAGTACACACCCACACCCTCGATTAATACCTCTAAAATGTGTGTGTGATGATTACACTCGCAAATTTAGTCTTTTTGTGTTTGTGCATGCGTAGCCATGTATCCATGCTAGTGCATACATACACTGCAAGTCAGTGTGAGAGCTTCATTACTCATTTCTGTCTCAAAACCCGACATCTCCTTGACCGTGTTTACAGAGCCAGCCATCCGCTCTTTCGATTCTTATTTGTCATATTACCGCATACATCTGAATCAATCATACGAGTCATTTCATCTGGGCCGGTGGGGGGAGGAGTCACAGCTCAATCGCTCTCTTGAATTCACTTACAGATGTGCAGACGCTCTCACTCATCCTCTCCGCCTCTCACACACTCCATACATCACTCTTCCCAGCGCCTGTGGGCTCTGTGTGGATTGACATCTCAAGCTAGTGGGCGGAGACAGGTGTGATTGATAAGGCAGGTGAATGTTTTGCTCGACAAGGCTGTGGATTTGGGATTCGCCCTCGGGCTCAGCCGTCAAGCCTGCTGCCACACTGATAGACTGCTGTCAAAGTAATGGGCTATCTCTCACACGCCTCGCTGAGGAGCATTTGTCTCGATTACACCTCGTTCCCGCTGCCAGCACGCCATGTAATGAGGAGAGTGCTTCGCTTGACTGTGAATGTGATTGCGTGTATAGTATCAATGACTGTGTGTGTGTGTGTGTGTGTGTATCTCGCTTGTATCAGATGACTTACCAGGCCGGGTGATAAAGGACTAAAGCTCAACAGCTTCTTGTACTGCTCAAAGGTAAAAAACTGCAAAGAAGATCAGGACAACCTGTCAGGAAGTGTTTTCAAACGCTACATACATTCACATACATGCACGCAGACAAGATGAATGCTCACACCCAAAGCAAACACAGCTCAACTGTAGTGAATGAGAACACTCAAGCTGTCAACATGACACTGCGCAAATATAAATGCACACACAGACGATGGCGTATAATTCTTTATATTAGTAAGGCTTTGCTCAGCTTGACAGATATTAGATAATAAAACATTGAGTAAGACTGATGGATGCCAGGGCCTGTATAGTACACCAAGCCTGTTTAGTAGCTTTAAAATCAACAAATGTGGAGCGTCAAGTAAATTCATTGATCAGTGTTCAAGGAATTGAAAATTCTGTCATCATTTACTCACCCTCATGTCGTTCCAAATCCGTCTTACAAAAGGATTTTTGAAAAATATCCTGGCCACTATTTCAATATAAAGTGAATGAGAACGGGGTCCGCCAAGCTCCAAAATGACAAATGTGGCATTAAAAAATGGGTTAAACGACATGAGAATGATTACATGATGACATTCACATTTTCATGTGAATTTTAAGGTGGACAAACCCTTCATGGTAAACTGTTAAAGCTTGTTGAGTCTACCAATCCAGGACTTTCCAATAATGGAATTAAACCCCTTCCAGATGTTGTTTTAGATTAGAAAAGTGAGACATTAATGTGCTCGCCCTCCTTTCAGACACCCATAACCAACGGCCTAAAGCCACAGTAAGTGTTCATATAAACTCAAGAGTGCACCAACGGCCTAAAGCCACAGTAAGTACTCATCTAAACTCAAGAGTGTATATATGTACTGTTTATACATGATACTAAAGTGAGGCCGGTAGCAATCTCTGGCCATGTAGGTCAATATTGGGAGTTCTCAACGGCAAACACATGTGGCATGAATACAAACATAGAGAGGGGATGAGTGTTTTTGATCCTCCTGGATAGAGCCGGTACATTGAGGGCAAACGTATGTGGTCTGTGTGTATATGTTTACACTCGGAAGGCCAGGTTGCAAAGATCAGAGCATCTATGGTTTAAGTGATGAGTTTAAGCTCGAAGTCAAATGTGGTTCCTGTTACCTTCACTGCTCTCTTTGGGGTCTCGGCCAAAATTGGGGGAAGGATTCCCTTGTAGAAGCCATACACTCTGTTGAGGAAAAGACATCACTTATTGGAGTTTGAAAAACATGATAAATAAATAAAGATTTATGGACAAGCAACATTTAAATGTCTATTTGGCCAATTATGTATGCAGTAAAGAAACAAATGGAAAAATGTTTTTGTTTGTTGTTGTTTTTTTACAAATATTGTTGTGCTGACTGCATTCATTAAACTTAACTATGATTAACCAAAGAAAAAAATGACTCAAACAAAACAACGAATCAAACTACATTTAGACATTTTGGTAACAGGTCAGGAAAAAATGGTCACCTCATATAAAAAGAACAGAAAATGAAAAGGTTAAGCACCTACTTTCACTATCACCGTTGGCATAACAGGCTGATAAAGTGGACTGTGAAAAATGTTGGATCAGTGCGTTTGCAGTTTCAATTTCACAAGTAATGAAAAATATTTGCTGCATTTAGACAGTGGGACAGATAATGGTCACAGTGTGTAATTGTAGTTCAAATATTTTTATAATAATAATAATATTGAATATTTTCCCCATGTCCATTAAATAAGTGCAAACATTTATAAAAAAATAAATAAAGTAAACTTCTTTAGCTGTTAAAATTAATCCCTAACTGGGATTAAATTAAATACAGGCTTAACTCTAAAAAAAGATGGTCCTTTAAAAGTTCTTTACATGTAGTAACAGTTCTATTTAGAACCGTATCGTTCTGAAGAACCCTTCATATGCTGAAATGGTTCTTTGTGTTAGAGTTCAGAGCTCTTATTCCCGCCTTTTTGTTTTTCAAATCTGTAACTGTTAAAGCCACCTTTTTACTGATTTCCTGGAGCTCAGCTATACAACTACACAGACTGTCAGCATACTCTCAACAGGTAAATGATTTCATTCTTAAAATGTCTATAAATTATAACTTTAAAAATTGTAACAATCGTTTCCTAACAATCATGTCTTTTTCTCGTTTTAGTTTAACAAACATGTAAGTGTGAGCAGCTCTGTTCAGTTAAGGATACTCATCTTCTCTTCTCCACAAAGTAAGTAACAGATATGGAATTTATGATCCATATTGTTTGATTTTTTTCTTAATAATGACTTTATGCCATACCCAGTCACAAAAAACATTAAAGATATCCCATAACTTTATATCACTTTTTCCTTTTAACATGGTAAAGGGCTCATACAGTATACTGTCCATTTTTGCTAATTTTAGCCTTCATGAACAAATTGTTTTTACATAATCAAATGGAAGAGACACGATGTAACTCTAAACTAAATTGTGTATTTCAGATGCTGTCACGTACCATAACCTCCTCATCTGCAGAGAGAAACTCAGAATACACATATAATGAAGGACGTAAAGACAGAGGAGTGTGAAGATATTTTACTGGAACTTGGTCTTCATTACATCTATATCGTGTTCAATGTCAATTGTTATTTATTAATGTATTCAGCTAACAACTGTACTGTAGAGCACTGTCATTTTTACTACAATCTGCCACGTCAAGAATAAAAAATAAAAGTACCCAATTGACACAACATGCTGTTTTTTATGTAAAACCCAAATAGAGGCATAATAAGACCAGGCAGATAGAGGAATAAAAAACTATTTTAATACATACTATATAAAAATAATAGTAATATTAATAATATTCATAATATTAATGAAAATAAATATTGCTGAAAAGGTTATTTATAACACCATTAAGGGATATAGCACTTTCAAAGCATGGTTCTTTATGGAACCTTATAGAAAGGGTTCTACTTAGCACCAAAAAGGGTTCTGCTATTGTTACAAGCCGAAGAACCCTAATTTGGTACTGTTTAGAACCATTTTTCTAGAGTGTAGAATTAAAATCAAGCAGATTTAAATGTAACCATTTATTTATTTAGAGCTTTAAGGTTTGGCACAACTGAATGTTTATCTTAATCCTTATTGGTGCAATCCATACAATGTGTTAAGGTGGCTTAAGTAAATGACCAGGGGCCTATACCATGAAGCCGTTTCAGTTTAGTTTGCACCACTGATGTCACACTTTCACGTGCATGCGCTCCAGGAACTCAGGATCAAAGCCTGAAAGTTGCCATATAGGAAGTTGATGATCAGCATCATGATACCAACAAAGCCGGATTTGATTGGTTTGGTTTTGTCATCTCAAAACTGATCCCATAACCAGTTTGTTCAACTACCATCATGATACTAACCCCATGTAGCCTACAGAGATGTGACTAATACTATATTTACAACTATTTCCCATCCTGACCCATGGTGCCACACAGGAATGCTGAATCCTACTTTGATGTGCCAATTCTATGGAAATCCACCCCCATTATCATGCATTGAGCTCAGCTTCGGTTGTAAAGCATTACTGTTTCCAAACCAGAACAGGTTAAACTGGTCTAAACACACAAACAAGCATTTATAAATGAAAAACAAAAGGAACCAAAGGAACTACATTTCTAGGTTTCAAATGTCTAAAAAGCTCGAGACATTGAGTCAAATCCTCTTCAGGTGTTTGTGTCAAAATGGGTGCGATTCTTTAGCTTGCCTTGTGCTATATAATTAATAATGAGTTCATAAGAAAGTGTAACTGTCATAGTATTGCTTAAAAAAAAACCCTGTAAAGGGATACTTATCAGATTTTAGTGTTAGAACAGCAAATAGAACTGTAACCCTCGACAGGTGTCTGTACGATAAGCAAATTAACCAAAAAACAGTCTTTGTCTTTCAACAGCATCATCTAATATCTTTTCTCATTTGAATCTACTTAGGGGGCCGTTTGACGTAAAGCTTTTTATGTGTTTTGGCCATTCTTTTACACGACAACCACATTTTGGGGGCCTGAAAATGCAAACTTTTGAAGACAGGTTACAAAGTGCAAGTTTTTCCATTTCATTTCAAGTTATCATTTCTGTGTAAACTACAAAAACACGAATTTCGTGAAAACGGTGACGTCATGCACATGCGTATTACGTGTTCAGTCTATAAGCGTGTGTGAATTGTAATCATTTTGCCAATGGTGTAGTCTGTACGAGAAAGGAACAAAGGAAAAACGTTTCTGTTTTTAGTGCATCGTTGTCGTGTAAACGTGCCCTTAGAAAGCTGAAATAAATTTGAATTAATCTAGATATCTCCATAACTTATATCAAGACTACTTGTGTTGGCTAACCATGTTGTAACTTTTTAAGAGAACAAAATGACTTTTTATGTGTGACAGTCCAATATTTTATTTGAAATATTATAGTATGTGATGGACATTGACATCCTGCTGAAGCCAACGGTGTCCAAAATAAGAGTCCGTATTTTGAGATTCCAGTCTGATCAATGCTTCGGGCCACTCTCACCACCCCTAAACGCAGACATGTGCACTTTGAGAAGCAGACATTGTTTGGAGAGCACGTGCACTTTTTCTGAAGCTGAAACCTGACTCTGTTTTGCTTTCTGTCAATCTGAGAGTCAGGACAAGCCCGAGCAGGCGAAACACCTGAGCTTTTCTTTTCCCTTCTCATTCTCTCATACAAAAACTCTGCAGTATGGTAAAGAGCTAACATTTACCTAGGATTGTGCGTGTAGTTTCAGTATATGTCAAAAAGGTCAGTCATTGGATTTATTGTGTGGTGATACAATAGGTTAGTTGGATGGTTAATGCTGATGCTTGAAATCATCAGGTCACTCTTTTTAGAGCTGTATTAGCCAAACTTTATTAAAGACTTGCTTTTATGCTTTGAAGTCCACACAGTGTCCATTTAAGAACTAAAATTAAGAATGAGGACTATACTCTTTTGTTTAGAACTTGGTTTATCTGGAAACATAAAAAATATAGATTAAATATGGTATTAAATAAGTGCAGTCATAAGTATTTTAACGAATAATTTAGAAAACATTCAATAAAATATCATAAATCAATAAAATGTCAATTAATAACATGATACGCTTAATATTCAAATTAATCCAGTTAAACTGCTATCAATATCAATAATTTGGAAACACTTAAGCCACAATACAGTTTGGTTTGTTAACATTAATAACAATGCATCAGAAATCATAAACTAACAATGGACAATACTTTAACAGCAATTATTAAACTAGGTTATTGTTAATTTTCTTTCTACATCTACAAATACATTTGTGACATTTCAAGTTTAAAGTACAGTACATGCATACATGAATGAAAAAAGGCATTACAATATTTATAAATGAATCTACAAAACAGTTCAAAAGTTTGGGGTCAGTAAGATATTTTTTTCTGTTTGTTTAAAAATGAATAGTTTTATTCAGCAAAGATGGATTAAATTGATCAAATATGTCAGTAAAGCTTTTTTATTTCAAATAAACCATTTTCTATTGAACTTAAATATATAAAATATTTTATAAATATAATTAAAACAGAAACACGTTATTTTATATTGTGGTAATATTTACAATATTACTGTTTTTACTGTACTTTTACTGTTTACTTTTGAACAGTGGTGTGTAGATTAATACATGCGTTAAAAATGGTTGTTGTTGGATGTTAGTTCATGATACTTAATGGATTAATTAACTGTAGAGCTTTTTTGAAAAAACAAGTCATTATAAAAACAGATTAAATTGGCATTACAAAAAGTGTCCTTTCGCCTGCTCTTGATAAGCACCAAGAGGAGTGATCTTTTATCTTCCACAAAAGAAAGTCACACAAGTTTTAGTTTAGAACAACATTAGGTGACAGAATTTTCATTTTCATTATCCCTTTAAAATGAACAGCCTTACTAATAACTGCTTTATATCATGTAACATCCATTTGTGTGTGTATGTGTGTGTGTGTGTGTGTATAAGAGTGTTGATACATCCCGAGAGGGGGTGGCGAGAATGAAACAGATTTCTCAGTATCAGTTCTAGCATGTATTGATATTGAACACACGTGTGTGTGGACAGGGTGGACAGAGTAGCGTGACAGCTGCATGTGAACTTCTGTCGTTGTATTGTGAAAACATGCCCCAGTAGTCAACAGAGATGTCCTCGGCTGATTTAGTTGGGGTGTAAATATTATCGTTTCTGCGAACAGAGATGATGCGATTAGCGCGAGCAAATTTGCCCACGCCGTGACCGCCACTCTGAAAGCTCTGACCCACGGCTAATTACTACGACACATCTCATCGGATGACAAACAATCTCTATTTCACCAGCCTCACGATGTGTCAGGTGTCACAAGCCTCACTTGTCTGGTGAAACGGCAACAGAGAGGCATTGTGTCAAATGAAAGTGTCTGGCAGAGTGGGCTTTTGTCTGGCCGAAACGGAAGCCCCCCCTCCCGTCGCCCCCCTTGCGGCGCATGCAAAGGCCGGCCGCGTGTTTCCCGGGTGTGGTCAGTCTAAGAAACATCAGGTGGTGAGATAAAGCTCCAATTTGTTACACACGCACTTAAGACCCCATTTGACTACGCCTGGTTTGACTATCCCTGAATGCCAATTTGACTCTAAATGTAAGCACGCAGTTGGACCTCATAAGCAAATGCTCACACATTTAGGTACGTGTGGGTCCAGCTGCTGGAGTTTGTATAGGTGTGATTTGTCTTTTATTTGCATCAAACCCCATTTCTTCCATTCAACTCATAGCCACATCCTTCAACATAACAAAAGGAGAGGAAGGAAATGATACATTAACCAAATTGGATAATGAGGTAAAATGTTTCATCCCTGTTATAGGGGCGACCGTCAATGAATCACAGGGCTGACGGGGAAACGTATGGAATCTTTACTTTTCGGTCTTCATCAGCTGTAAGAACGTGCACAGTTGCAATCTTATACTGCCGAGGATACGGTGGCCCGGGGGACTTTGAGCTCTACCTGTTCTGTCCCTTGTCAACAACCTGAATGCTTGATCTGCAAATATTGTCACTTGCCTCTCGAGACTTTACCCTTGACATTGGTTCGGGAAGGCACAACAGTTCTAGCCTCGTAAATCAAGGAGTGAGGACATGAGAAGCATGCAGGGACGTTTCATGTGCTTTTGCTTGAAATCAAACAAGACAGACAGAGTAAAAGGAGCACAATCTGCTAATTGCCTGCAGTGATTACTGCAGAAGAAGTAGCTTGGAAACTGATCGGATCATTTGAATTTGAACTACAGGAGATACTGACATGTAATCATTTGTATACTATTAACACTATTATTTCATGAAATATTTCAAATGGGGGCAAATATGTGATGACTATATTGGTTTCTTACAGGGGTTCATCATTATGTCTGATACACAAAAGTATCAATACAAAATGGACATCAAATCTGCCATACTTTACTGTAGGTTTTGTCTAGTGAATGTGGATCATTTCAGGGCTTAAAGCCATAAAAGATAAATATGGGTCTTAATAATAAAAATACAGAAAAATAAAAATACAGAAAAAACAGTAATATTGTTTTTAAAATAATGGTTTTCTATTCTAATATACTTTAAAATATCATTTATTTCTGTGATGCAAAGCTGAATTTTCCAGTCTTCGGTGTCACATGATCCTTCAGAATTTATTTGACCGGTACTGTAAGATAAATGTATGTAATGTAAAGGAACATAAGCCTTTTATTTTTATTTTTTACGTTTACAGGAAACATTCATACAACATTTCTGTTTGGAAACTGGTTGTCTGAACATAATCAGAACCTTCAAACGAATCTACTATAAAAACTATGCGTTAATCACCAGATATATGCATTTCTGTGTATTTTTAATAGATTAGTGGAAGCAGACAAAAAACTTTCTATTCATCAAAGAATCCTGAAAAACACCCACGTATCATGGTTTCCACAAACATATTAAGCAGCACAACTGTTTTCAACAATGACAATAATAATAGGAAATGTTAAAAGCAGCAACAAATCAGCATATTAGAATGCTTTCTGAAGGATCATGTGACACTGAAGTCTGGAGTGATGATGCTGAAAATTCAGCTTTGCCATCACAGGAATAAATTACATTTTATAATATATTTAAATTGTAATAATATTTCACAATATTAATGTTTTTACTGTATTGTTTTTTTAAAAAGGTGAGAATGAGATTTCTTTCAAAAATCTTACAGAACGATAGTGTAAACTTACTCAAGAGGTCTGCTTACCTGATGCTAAAAAAATTCTATAAAATCGCTGACCAAGACATACTGTAAAATAATTATGCACAATCAAGCTATTTAAATATGTGATCTAAAACTATTAGTACTGTCTTTCTATGATGATTCACACATGCTACATTATGACGCAAGTGAACGTTCATAACATTTCAAGTAGACTCCGAGCCAATTCACAGACGGATCTCCAGCTCTGAACTAATTGGTGTGTGGAAGCCGAAGGGCTCGGGTTTCTACCGCACAGAGGGGAAGACCAAAGCAAAATACGGACCGAGAGTGAAAGTGCAATGCTGGCCCATACAGCAAGAGCATGTTTATTTTCAATAATAATTCCACAACAGTAACTCCCACCACCATTTGTGTAAATTAAAACTAAGTGGTTCAGCCTGGGGCTGATCATGCTACCGGCTACTGTGTGGCGATTCCAGCCACAGCACAAACAGACGGAGGGTGATAATTGGTTTAGAAGAAAGAAGAGCCATAATCTGCAGGGGAGGCCTGCGGGATGCAGCCGATGACAGCTCCGCAGAGAGCGAAAGCTGGTGTAGGATCTCACACTGCCAGCGTCACCTAGGACCGCACGCGCACATATATTTTCACACCTTGCTGCGGATCAGCTTTAGATCCACTGTAAAGCTGTCATCTAGCCATAAACAGAGCTTTCTTTCAAGTCTGCACACTGTCTAGGATCTGACACGTGCCTCATGTTGTGTGCTGGAGGGAGGGGAGGAAAAACTGAAAGGAGGGGAGGGGGAGGGGTGGGGAAAAAAAGAGGAGAGAGACAGAAAAAGATAAATCTCTGCCTCAAGCGCACTACGTCATATGTGTGATTTCCTAGGAACAGAGGCAGTTAACACGACACATGTGGAGCATGCCACTGCCAATGCATAATATAAACCTATGGTGGACTATGGTGGGTTTGAAGTTTGTCATTTTTGTACACCAGGCTTATTGCTTTTACAAAGCTCAAAACATTCCCTGTCACCTGGCGTATGTTGTTACCATGCATACAACAGACATGTGTGCATAGTTTAGTTTACACTAAATACATGCTGAAAACAGTAGATGACAAGTACTGAAAAGAAAACATTACAAACCAGAAGTGTCATGTGTCAAAAACGGTAATAAGAATAATTTAACATTTTAAAAGTTACAAGTTAAAGTAAAAGATGCATTTTCAGACTATACCATCTTCCTAAATATTCCTAAAATATATATATTTTGTTTTGGTCATGTTTTATTTCACATTGAACTTATTGAGGCAGGACTGGTGCATGGTACTGCTGATAGAATATATATAAATTGAAATTATACATGAAATTGTTGACATCAGAGATCGACAGATATTTGAATAGGATGGCAATATACAGAAAGATAAATTGATAGACAGACAGACAGGCATTTATAACTTACCCCTCAGTGCGATATATAGTTCTGAAACAGTCTCCAAGGCCTTTATAGCTATTTGGGTCACCTTTCCCTCTTTGGATTTGAAACCTGAAAACCACAAGACAAGATTCACAATAAATATTAATTCACAAACCTTTATTTTAGAAATATTAAACTAACTTTTCCAACCAGTGAGCACTGTTCCAAGGACAGCATAATACTGGTTTATAATCCAAATTATAAATATCCATTCATCCATCCATCAAATAATTTTATTACATCAGAAGTCTTTTAACTTATTTTTCATAACATAATTTTACCATATTCTCCCTCTAAACATAATATATTTCATGTTTGTAATGGCTACACATCACATTTGAGATCGTCCAAAATAATGTCCACAAGGAAAATAATGATTAAGAATTCATAAATTCTGGAAAACATCACTACCACGCATACATTATGTTCAACATTCCTCTGCTTAAATGACAGAGATCATAGAGCATGACCACCATATGCTATCAATTATCTGTGTGCAAGAAATGTGGGACACTGGCAAATCTGCACAAAGTGTCGACACAAGTCTCAGACGTCTGTCAAAATCCAAATCGCTCCTTTCTCCTGCTCTTACCTTCTGTTCTTTTAGAGGCGGAACTGACTTTCTCGGTCCCTTTAGCACAGCGGAGAAGTCAAACATTTACTTAACCCATCCTTACCAATTAGCTTTGCTTCTTCTATAGCCATAGACCTTGTAGGTGCTAACTTTGCCGCTAACATGCTAATAACCTGCTGGTAACAGTTCTGCAGTTCTGTGTAAATTTTTTATACGATACAAATGGTCAAGAGATGTTTTTGTAGCAACAAGCATGCTAGTAACACCCTAATAAAGGCCATACTGAACCATGTAAATGTTTAACGTGGTACCAGCGCTGAGCGCAAGTTTGGGGAAAAAAGGATTTACTGCTCCCCTCCTCATGCAATATAGACGTTTTAGCGGGAAGAAATGGACAAAGCAACTGTAGGGCCTTTGGTACTTTGACACCACATACTATTATTTGTTTATAGGCTGACATGCCACAACAATTTACTAGTGGTTCAGGTTGGGTATCTTTTTGGGCACACAGAGACGATAAATAAATCAACCTTTGCCCTCCAAGTGTAAATAGATGAACCCAGACCAAACTCAGAGTGGAAGACATAGAATGAGAAAGATTCTCCTCATATGGCTTTGACTGCCAGGTCAAGAGGTCAGCAGTAAGTCATCCAGGCGGGTGCCTGATGGGACCATAAAAGTGCCCTGGTTCCATCGGATGAGGGGGTTTACTGAGGTGAGCAGCCTTTCATATCGGCAACAGATTAACATCTTAGAGGGGTGTCCCCAGCATCCAATTTTGTAGATTCCCAAATAGCTTGTAACCCGTGCCTAAGAACCAGTTAAAAAAGCATCATAAATGAACGTCCAACACCATATTAAAGAGAAAGAAGAAAAGAGGGTCTCTGAAACGGCAGGCAGTCAAGTGAGGGAGAATGCAGGGATTGGGGCACGCAAAAGGATGGGGCACCGAACCAAAAGATTTAAGATCAGTGGAGCTTGTAAACAAATTTAAATCAGTCTTAATTAAAGGCACATGAGAGCAAGGTCAAGGAATGAAGACGGCCTTGTCCCACCAATGCCAGAGTTTCAATTTCTGCAGTACACTGGGATGGCCCAACCCACACTAGCCCAGAGGTGGCAGGGCCACGGTCCGCTTTCAGCTGCCTGACTCCGCTGTTGACCTCGGGGTCACCTCATTTCCTCATGCCCCTTGCCTACCCTGCCATAAAAGCCTTGGACCAAATATCACGGCCTGGGGAGTGAAAGATAATGGGGAAGATTTGGCAGCAGAAGATGCCTCTGGATTCTCAGAAAGAGTCACCCAGATTCTGGAAGATGTTTGGAATGGAAAAGGAGCTGTAGATAAGGTAAACCTTCCTGTATTTGAATGAACTCTCTAACCAGAAAATTAGGAGTGCACATTCAGACATATTTGGAGACCTATATCGAAAGAGTTCACAGACTAGAGAAGAAGAGTCAAGGGTTGATTCAGTCGGCCTTGCAGCCAGGCTCCCGGTTGTAAAGTCAACAAACAGAGGAACTGCGAAAAGCCCAAGGGTTTTGTTAAAATATCCAGCTCTCAGAATCCCTTTTAAAGTAAACCTAGAAAGTAAAGATATACTTGCAGGTGACGATATCTGTGAGTTCATCAAAAACCTCCAATGACCTTCTGTACTCTGTTTTAATAGGACCAGAGCACCATCTTGGATAGCCAGGTGAGGGTGAAGGTAAGGCCAACATGGAGCTTCTACGGGTGAAATGAGCACCAGGGGGTAAATAACCCTACCATCTCCACCTGACCCCAAACTCCCTGTAAAATGCGAACTCTGAACATTCTGACAGGAAGGTAAATGAGAATAAAGAGCAGGAGAACACCTCCTCTTTGTATTTTTATAGAGAGGAGTGAAGTGTTTCAGGTCCAGGCCGAGCACTAGGGCCTTGTCCCCTCTCAGACCCCGTACCAGGTCCGACAGGGGGGGCTGTGCCCCGCTGGAAGACAAGCTTGATGGGTTGAGGCCTAATAATGATGGTGTTAAAAAAAGCCCTGTGGGAAGGCCGGGAGGTTACTGGGTTGATCAAAAGACTTGAGTCTGATGGGTTTGCCTTTTTAAGGGCCAGGCCAAACTTTTAAAAAGGTCTCTTAAATTTGCCTTGTTAAATATAGGGGTATTCCCCCAAAGAATGGAGCATGGAGTGGGAACTGCATTATTTCATTTATGACTAAAATATCAACCCTATGATAAACAAGGTCCCATAAGCGAAAAACCATCCTGCAAATGTGCCATTTATAACTTTTGCAGGACTTCCTTTTTACAACTGAAACTGTGTGACTGCAGTTGTGGCAGGAACATTTTTAAACAGTTGGCATTTGATATTGACGTCTATGTTTCCAGTCTGGTACAATGATAACCAAAAATTATGTGGTATACACAAGGCAAAAAATTACCTGCAAAATTATTTTACATTTAATACTAGTACATTTTTGGCAACATATTTTCTTCAATCACTGAACGAATGAACAATTAACTGTTTTTCAATTACAAGAATAGAAGTGGAACAAATATCACTATAGCTAATCTCTTAATAATGGTATTTATTGCTTTCAATTATTCAGTCTTTAATTCTTAGCCATGTTAATATGTTTTCCATTTGCTGCCTCTGAACCAACAACACTTTCATCAAGAGCTGAAATGAAAGTAAAATTAGAAAAAGCGAAACACACACGTGAGCAAGGTTTCTTTTACACACAATCAGTGGTGCATAAGAGAATCCAGAAGGCAGCATTAAAAGGAAATCTATTTTTTACAGCCAGACAGTTAATTTTAATGAGCAGGATCATAAAGATGGCAGACGTCCATTGCAATGGTACGTGAGGTAAAACCTCTCTAACCTAAATGCTCCAATATGGCAGATGCCGACATCCAATCAAACAGCAAGGACCAATCGACCGTCTGTGATCATGCTACTCATGAATATCAAACAGTGGTGTGGAACTACATTAATCGGATTGTATGCAAGCAAAACACCATTTACTTGAGCAGCGGGGTGAATATAAACGTAAAACCAATGAAATGCAATGCTTTTGGGAAACCACAGGAACATTTCTCTCTTAAATTCTCGATAGACATACGTAGCTACTTTCCTCTGTTCTTTTGGCTTTCCAGGCTAATACCACTGGGCCCTTGGCTGGAGGTGGCCTATAAAGCTGAGCCTTTGGAGGGAAGGAGATAAAGCAGAAGAGAAAATGGAAGATGGGGCAAAGGGGAAGTGATAAAGTCATGGCGCTTGTGACACCACATGCTTCCAGGTCTCGGTCTGGGATAGGACAGCTTGGGTTTCAGCGGCACCACAGGCCAACTGGACCCACTGTGACTGGGGCCCAAGGAGATGGGGGGGGGGGGGGGGGGGGGGGCATTGACGTCCTCAAGATGACGAGTTAGACATCCCACAAATGGTCCCCTCTCATAGTCTGATTTGCCCCAAACTCTGGCTGACTTCCAAAGTGAGACACAACATTTTAAGACATTCCATAAGCATTGATCAGCGATGTGTAAAGCGACAAAAAAAAAAAACTAATTAGTTGGTTATCTGCACAATTAGTTGGCTGAATGGTCCTAAGGAAGCTCTGAATAAAGATTCAGGTTTCGGGTTCAACTGTCCCAATTGGACACATTTCTTACAAAGCTTTTCCATAAAACACATCATCTCAAACGACATCAGATAGATGGAGTGCAATGGATGGAACAGAATATGTTTATAAAAGTTGCACTATTTCTGGCTTGACAAGCTTCAATGATACAATGGTCAAACATGATGCAATGGCCAAATCTGTCCAATTGTAGCGGTGTTTTAAAGTGGTTAAATTTCAAATGGTTCACTGTACTGCATTGACTGTAACAGCTTAGTAAAGCACCAATTGATATAATATCAATTATATTTTTACACTAACATTAGTTATTATATTAGGTATCAGAATAAAAAACATTCTGCAATTTATTAGTTCCTGTTGAAGGCCCCCCAAAAAAATCATTTTCATAATTTATTTACCTCCATGTCATTCCAAACTTGAATGAGTTTATGTTGAACGTAAAATAATGTTTTGAGAAATGTCTCAGTGTTTTCAATGGTAACCAAAACTGTATGGTAACCAACATTCTTCAGAATACTTTATCTCCAAGAAAAGTAAAAATACAGCTCAATGTATTGTTAATATAAAATAATTTTCTGTATTGATGTTTCAATGTGTTGTGTTTTAGGGTTGAAGGAAAGGTCCTGACAGAAAATCACCTTTTCTGTTTTCCGTTTTTCTCCTCTCGTACAGTGTTCTTTTGTGTTTCAAAGAGGAAAGAAAGGCATACAAGTTTTGAACGACATGAGGATGATGAAGATTTTTTTTTTTTTCAATTTGGGGTGAAGTAACCCTTACATTTATTACTATAGACTACTATTCATTGTTCATGTTTTAATTGATTTATAAATCTTGAAATTGTCTAAAAGTGCTGCTCATTGTAAGTTAGTTTCATTATCTTATGTTAATATAACATTAACGTAAAGTTAACCTTTTTAAAGTGTTACTGTAAAAAAGAGTTAATGGGTTAGTCAGTAGTTGAACAACTAGTCAGACCTATTGAGTGCAATGATTGAAATTTAAGGTTTACTCTTTCTGATCATCCAAACAAACATTGCTGAACTGGACATATCAGATTGGGAGATGTATAATCTATCTCAGTCAGGTTTCTTGGTTGCTTTGAAGTAAGGAAATGGCTGGCTGAGGACAGTAGAGACTCCTTAGACAGCAGGAGACTGGCAGGTATTACACAGACGGTCGGGACAGTGTCATCAATACTGCACTCGCTGGCTCTTCAGCAACAGAAACCTGAGTCTCTGAATTACAACTCTGCATTTGTGCCTCTCGCCCCCTGCCTGGTAGGAACACGACCGCTGCAAAACAAAACTCTGAAGGAGTGGGTCACAGATGCTGTGAGGCGTCTGACAGACACGGGAGACAAATGAGTTTTCATCAGGCACTTTACTGCTTCTCTAAAACGGGTCATTTCAGCACACTGGGACATTTTTGTCTTTATTTAGTATGTTTGTAACATAATGCATTTGGGTGTTTGTGACAACTCCTTCAAGCAGACCTGTTTAATACCAGGTAATAATGTGCAATGGCAGTCACATCAGCGGGAGGTCACACCTCTGGTACTTGTTCTATGAGCACATTAGTTGTTCAATTCTAGAGTCTGATGTCAAACATTTTCTGAAGGAAGTGCGAGTGGAGCTTGCCTGTACAAAAAAAAGAAGAAGAAAAAAAAGAAGATATTTTGGTCTTTAAATGACTCTTGTTCCTCCTTTAAAGGGTTAGTTCACCCAACAATGTAACCTCTATGACTTACTTTCTTCTGCAGAACACAAATCTATTTTGTAAAATATTTCTGTGCAATGAAAGCCAAAGGGGTCTAAAACAACACTGTATCCCACTTTCACTGTTTAAAAAAAAGATAGTCATATAGGTTTTGATTTTTTGGGTGAAACGTGATATGCTAACAAAACAGGAAAGTGTTTATTATAGGCATACTATACCTACCAAACAGCAAAGTATTATAAAAGCTCTACTATTACAACTATTATTATTATCACTAACACACCAATATTACCATCATACTGTAATATATTCATGTCACGATATCACACTCCTATTCTTTCATTGTTCCATTCCAGGAAAGTAAAAACATCCCTTACATATTTAAGCCCACAAATGAAAAGAGGGAATTTTGCTTTCGTTAAGGTATGTAAACCTTTCTCTGATGAAAATTCGTAGTTTGGTGCCAAGTTTCATTCATTCCACATAAACACACATTTAATGTAATTTAGTCTCAGTGAACCAGAACTTTTGATATGACGTCTTCATTAATTACCTCAATCTAATCGTTACTGTTAATATCTATACTCCTCCATAAATAATAATACAAATGACGTACACCTGATTCTCCTGTGTATTTGTTTAGCAGTCAATATTGTACTCTGTACACCCTGGTGAAGATTTTGGCCAAAATATGTCAGTGGTAAGCCACTAATATAAAAGCTTTTTAATTCCCTTTCTTAACCACAAAGAGTAGTGCCTTGAGTTATTTTGGACTGGCTTCAGATTTCCCCTTTATAATGAAACATGCCACAACCAATGTTCTGCTGACTTCTTTCACTGGAATTGTGAGTAGTTACTGTCCGACCACTGATGTGATTGGACTGCCGGCTTCCTAAGCACAGATAGCCCCGGTCGGATACCTGCGTTCAGTTTACGTCGCCAGGGCCGTCAGCCAGGGCAGGGTAGGATTAAGAGATCACTGGAGCACAGCTGAGCGACGTGCTGCTTTACTGGGCCGGATCGGCTCTCAGTCCTCTGAGCTTTGAGCCCTGCTGTTTAAGGGCTGCTTGAGGGATTCCATCAAGAGTGCACCAGGGTTCAGCCACCAGTCGGGGGTGGAAGCTTGTGGGCTCCTCTCTCAGCGTCACCCGTGTGTTTGGGACAGGACGTCATCTCTCACTGTTCTCGTCAAACATCCCTTTCCAGCCCCCCTTCCCTGGCGAAGCTAACTTTCAAGCATGCTGGGACCTGACGAAGGTTGTCTCATCATAGCGACTCCCATGAGGAGGTAACTCTAGGATTTCTTAATCACCACCAGTAGTGGAGAAACGTAGATAAACTATGGACTGATGGCCAAGAGTCATGTTAGATCGCTCAACATGGAAAGATGCACTGACAGGCTCAGTGCTGGTGATTTATTTCACTGAAATAGGTCTTTAAATTTCTGTTTAATATTATAGTTGTTATATTTTAATATAATATCAAAAGAATATTCATTATTTATTATAACAATTTAAATCTGAATGTATATAGACATAAATCAATACATAAATTAAACTTTATTTTTGAATGTTTGAAAAACTGTCTTACCCCAACATTTCCTTCTTATATATATTTTTTTAAATAAATAAAATATTTAATATTTATATTATGTTTATATTAATTCATAATGTTCTTATTATCTTGAAATGAAAATATTGAAGGTTTTTCAAAAAAACTGAAAAATAAAAATGTAACTTTTTTTTTTAAATTATTGATTTATGTGTATATATAGGTAAATATACTCATTAGGGTCAATTAATCAATCATTAAAATGGCACTGTTCAAATATAAATGTTTGCATATATATATATATATATATATCATGCAAATAACTACTTTTCAATATAGCTATTTAAATTATTACACAATATTACAAATGAATTAGTTTTCCATACAGTCCTAAATCAATACAGCAAACACATATTACATTTTATTTTCCAAAACAAACTTTCCTCCCCCTTTCAAAAAAGAACAACAGCGGAGACTGTAGGAGGGGCTAAGGGCGTGTTTGGGGTGGGGTGAGGAGGCGTAACCGGAGCTCTTCAACAAGAGCAATGCGAGCTCATTTCTGGTCTCTAATGAGTGCGGCAGGGCGGCCGGCATGATGATCAGAGTCAGATGGGGTGCCCCGAGCAGCCGCCCCCTGCCGAAAGTGCCGCCTGACACCCTTTGTTACCTCCAAGTGAGCTGAGACCAGCCCATGAACCATGTAACTAGGTGGTTTCCAGGTTAATGAAAAGCTGTAACTCCAGTCTCACTGTCTCCTTAGAAGTCTAACTAACCCCCCAATCCCCCTACTTTCACCCTAGCAAGCCCCCTTTGAAAAAAAAAAGTCAACATTCCAACCAAGAAATGAGCACCGTTGAACGCAAATGAATATAAGTGGCACATAGACCTGTCCTCTTCTAAGAGACATTTATTTGTGAAGGACTGTTCACATCTGAATATACGGCGGAGACTTATGACGGTCAGAGGACGACCCATAATTTTGCTTCCAGCTGGAAGTGCTTGATCTATAAACACGTATGAAGAATGGTAGTAAGAGTTTAAAGTAAACATTGATTTAACCTTACAAACAATCATGGCCTTGAAATACATCCTCTTAATGTTCTCCTGATCTGCTTCCAGATGTTTGTTTGTGAGTTTGTGTGTGTGTGTGTGTGTGTGTGTGTGTCTCTGAGATCGACGGCCCCCTCAGTCGTCTAATTCCTGTCTCCGCCTCTACATGGCTCCAGTACCCTCATTTGCACAGGGTAAATATGTATTCCCAAGTATACATTTTTGTCAGGTTCCACTCAGAAAAAAAGCCTTTGATTCCACTAAGGCGGCTTGTTGAAAAAGAGAGAGGAAAAAAAAAAAAACTGTTCTCTCCAGTTGGCATCTAATTTGGAGCAGCGGACATTAAAGCGGCAGCCAGTCACTAATAGGAGCCATTCCTGCAGCTAGCGTCAGAGAGGAGGTGTGCTGGGCATTTGTGCTTTAGCAACTCTCTGAGACCTATGCTAATAGATTTCAGCTCTACTAACCCTTCATTCTCCCAATTAGCCTGCTTTAGTGTGACTGAAAGTCCAAGAGAGAGAGAGAGAAAGAAAGAGGGAGGGAGAAAGTGGTACACAAGTAATACAACAACTAGTTAGTAGTGCTGGCCTGTACGAAACACACAACCTCTACAAAGCTTTATTTCAAAGTTCAAAAACAATTAAAAAAAAAAGCTTTGAAGTTTCGTAGTTTGTAGATTGGTATGGATAGACATGCAGATCAACAAAATGATAGAATGATAGAATGACAGAAAGAGAATGACAGATAGAATAAGAGAATCACAGATTGACAATTGGTAGAATGAAAGACACAGAACGGATAGATATGGTCAAATGACATACAGACAGATAGATATATGGTCAAAAGACAGACGGATGGATGGATGGATGGATGGACGGACGGACAGACAAACAGGTAGATAGATAGATAGATAGATAGATAGATAGATAGATAGATAGATAGATAGATACGGACAGACAGACAGACAGACAGACAGACAGACAGACAGACAGACAGACAGACAGACAGAAACAGACAGACAGACAGACAGACAGACAGACAGATAGATAGATAGATAGATAGATAGATAGATAGATAGATAGATAGATAGATAGATAGATAGATAGATAGATAGATAGATAGATAGATAGATAGATAGATAGATAGATAGATAGATAGATGGGATTATGCTATTGCATTATGGGTTATAGAATTTAGATGAACAGAAATTGAGCAGATATCTGATTGGCCGATTCTCTCAATCTGAGCCTATGAAAAACCAGGGCACATATGCGAGCCACACACACATACGTTAAGCAGTTGACTGTTTGCACTCACACTAACAGAAAAACCCACAGAAAACAAATAAATAAAACTGGCACTCTTTACACGGGCCTTTTATCACTTCTTGAGGAAGAGCATTACAAAGGAAATAGAGAGTGCACTTTTAACCCTGACCCTGTGTGAGGAGAGAGCGGCCTAACTGTGGCCTTACCTGTAATAAACCCTCTACTAGCAGCGCTAGATCTTAAATCACTCTACAGGACTCTAGAGTATCGAATGTCGCTTCATACAAGTGTACATACAGACACACAGCCGCAAATAGACACAAAGAAACACAAACAAGCCACTTTGAAACACTTCCTCTTTAAAGTACAAATATCTAATTATCATCTCAAAAGGTTTATTTACCAGAAAACGGTAGCAGAAAATGTGAAACTTCATAGTGTATGTGTGAGGGGTGTTAGTCACAGAGCCAGAGGTCTTGGCAGGGCACCCAGAAGCTGTAAAGGTTTAGTACCGGGCCACAACCTGTTTACTCCATACTGAGCGACTCCAGTGTGAGGGAGGGCGCTGATTCATTTGCTCTTTTCCTCTCTTCAACATTCCTTTTTTTTCTTGCATGACAGAGTGAAAGAGGTACTGCCGCCCAAAATATTCAGAATTGATTGGTATTAGGAATGAGAAATTGAAATAATTTAATGATTCTAGTTCCTGGTAATGATTCCATTAACGTTTATTTTAATAATTAAGAAATATTTTTGGGAGGGGAAATGCAATTAAATTGCCAAAAAATATCATTTAAATAATAAATAAATTCAAACCAATTCTAAAATATAGTGATTTTTTAAAATATATTCATAGTTCATTTTTTTAAACATTCTTATTATTATTATTAGTGCATAAATAAAATACAATAACTGGCCATAACTAAATATTAAACAACAATACTAAAACAAAACAAAACATTCATTAATTTATTTTCATAACATACTCCAAACAAACGCATAATGTTGTTGTGACATGAACAACCAGTAAGGAACCCCAAATTTAACTTTCAGTTATTTGATTCAATTAAAAGAACCAGCTCATTAGAGTCATTAGTTTGTGATTCAGACTAGACTGAACTGAACTGGCAGCACTATACTGTAGGTTTATGATTCACTTTACAGGACCGACTCTTTACAGTCATTCGCTCGGGAATCAGACTACACTGGTCACACTTCATGTAAATTCAAAAGAGGTGTTGCAGTGTCACTGAAAAAGTGTTTAACCCTGTAAAGCCTGACATATGAAATCTATATATTTTTTTTATTGATTTGAAGTGTTTATGTTAATTATGTTTTGTATTATATGAAATAGTGAGAATATTGTGCTCACACTGGAGGAGGGGGCACACATTTTTGTCAGAGCCAAACAGAGCAAATATATTCAGTGCAGTTGCTGTTATTTATATCGCCAAAAAGTATTTTTGTTTGTAAGATACTTGCAACACATATCTTAGTCAGATGATAATAAATGCTTATTTATATGATCAAAGCTCTGTGGTTTTAATTGTGGAGGGCAAAACATATTATAGTAAGTGCACTGCAATGATGATTGAGAGAAAAATGTTCTTGTAATTGTATCATATTTGAAACTTAGATTTTAACATATTTCTATAAAATGATGTGTGGATAATCAAGTAAACCCAAGTTGTCACAGGCCAGTAAATGTTAATTTTGAAACAATATAAAAGTTATACTTATGTTTACTTTATGAAAATCATTAAAGATTTGTACAGCAAAAATATATACCTGATTTTTAGAACTATGCCAAAAGTATAATTACTTTACTAACAAATTATGAATTATCAATCAGAGGGCAAGAGGCATGAAGTAGATTGTGTGCAACAAGTTTTGATCATGTTGATAATTTAGAGGCCGTAGTAGACATTACTGTATAAAATATTAGGCTTCTTAAGGTTAAGAAAACTGTCATAGTATGTAGTAGAATGAACGTGCAAGAGCCGTTAATGGAAACGATCACCACTTAGTGCCGTTTTGTTAGAGCAACCTTGGTTCACAACTCACAATTGGTATTCACATATACTACTTCAGTTTCAGAACCACATCAAAACAATGGATGTAATTAAGTGAAATAATGAGGTGAGTATGTGAGCAATTTGAGAACATTAAAAAGTATTACTTAAACATTATGGGAGAATGAGTAAATGATGCATTTCATTTTCCACGGAAATATTACGCTACTGCCAGAGAATTCCTAGAATCCCGGCATTAAGAACAGCAAGGAATGAAAGACAATTACATGATGAATTATTTTTTTTACCTGGTCTTCATAACATCCAACGGGTGCATCAAGCAAATCTCCACAAGACCTACAGAGGACAAAAATCACAAGTAATTATAACACTGCCCTGCTAAACCGACATAAATCAGTCATTAAAACAGGACACGAGCACAACCGAACATGTTATTATTCGCTCACAGGCCATTAAGCTGTCATTACCAAATGCCAAGCTTTCTTTCCTTCTCTTCCACTCTCTCTTGTCATATTTCACTGAGCTTTTTAAGAAATATTTCAGTATAATCCGATTTCATTCAAGACCGTTCAAGCCTTATTGCATTGTACAGTGATTTTTTAACAGCATAATCATCCCAAACACAGCTTCATTTCAAACACTTCAGGATCCTGCCAAGTGCAAAGTCTCTCGAGACCTAATCCACAAATATTTCACCACGTTGAAATGGTGATGTATTATACACCACGATCCATATATTTGTAAATACAAATAAAAAGACAGATGTTTGTGTGATTCCATTCACCGTCTGTCTGGGTGCATGTGTGTGGTTTGCGTGTCTGTATTTGGTAGACAGAGGGTTTTCCCCTCAAAAATCCCTATGTAACAGTCCCCTGAACTCACATCCGACAGGAGCTGCTTGGCCAGCAGCCACATTCGTCACTCTGATCTTGTTTTTGCCTCCTTGCCACTCCACTGCAACTGACAAGCGTGCGGTAAGGGATCTGGCAACAAAATGGCCTCCATGCAGAGATGTGGGACGTTGCGCTCGCCTGGCCTGCAAGTCATTACCATCATCCATTTTATTTCGGTTCCAATGTGCTGATGGACGTAAAATCCCAAAGTATTTTCGAATCTTATTTTATCTGGACCGGCCCACTGTAAGGCTGCCGTAATGGCCTTCCTAATGCCAGGATTCCAGTTCATATGCGCTCAAGCCATGACAGAAAGGGTGAGGGATGTTTAACATGCTGAATATAGGTGATTTCACACCACAAAACATGGCGAATAGTTTGTATGTTGTTACCACACAGATTGGGTTCCATTTAAAAGAGACAGTGAACAACAGCTGAAACCTTATCTGTGTTGGGCTACAAGTTATGTAAATAGTTAACAGCACAAGTCAGTATCTGTTTTGCGCTAGACAGTTCATAGAACATTTTTTTTATTCAAGGTAACTGTAAATAAACATATCGGGGTGTCTGACGAGTGCAATTTGTCGCAAAACGAAAAATTATTGTTGATTTAACTTTAAAAAAAGTTTACCTGGTTGCCTTAAAATTAGAGTTCATTGAAATAAAAAATTTGAGTTAATACAACGAGGGAGATTGGTTTAATAAATAGAAACTAAAAACATTATGTTATCTGAACCACATTTATTATCTACGTAAAATTTGTGATAACAAATCATGAAAATCATTTTTTACAGTGAACGTGATCTTAGAGGCGCAATTATGCATCTCTATCGCAATTCCCAGCTCCGTTTGGGCGTTTACTTTAATGGTTTCCCTCACAGATTCCTCTTTGTGTACACAGCTGTTGAGAAATATGGTCCTATTCTAATTTCTTCCATTAAAAGTATTGTCCATAATAAACAAGACATTGCCTCCTTGGGGATTTTCCAGGAAAGTAATAATCAAGAGAAATTCCAAAGAGGAATTGCAGTCCACCATTATGACAAAAGGTGATAGAAACAGGCTTGTGTTGTCTTTTTGCATGTTACCTGTCAGGAAACGAGAGAGTCTTTTGAACAGAGAATGTGGCATATTCATAAACAAATCCTAGCAGTAGGACATGCTGAGGTGGTGTGATTCATTTCAGGTCAGATATGAGTTTGTGGAAGATGCATCAGTCAGACGAAATTGGCGAAATTAGGTATGTCATAGTCTCCCTGTCGCCCAAGGCGTTATAACACAATAACGTTTATCATTAATTAATCACGGCTGCCAGGGCATCACAGGGGAAAATAATGTTACGCACTCAGGAGACATATGTTTTCCATTTCAGCACTCTATCCATCCTGAGGAAATAAAAGAGAAGGAGGCCTGGGAGAGTCATCTCAGCCGCGAGACAGCTGGAGGAATAGACCCATCTATACTTGGAGCTGAGGTGGAGCGGTAAAGTCATGTAAAGGGATGTGTCTTTTTAAAATTCCATACCACTTGATAAACATTTTCATTTCAGTGAATTAATTACAGTCATTTTATCAAGTAGAACGTGGTCCTGTAACAGCTGTCACAATAACATTCAGTTCAGTTTGTCTTAGTTTCATTTTCATAGACTTTTAATTTGCTCATCATCGTTTCCTTTGTTCTAGTTTCCCGCCAGTCATTAGTTGCCAGAGAGATTCATTTAACGAACACACCTGTCTGTACGAACCATGTGTATTTAAGCCCTGCAGGTTTTCAGTTTTGTTGCCTTTCTTCTGTGGATTACCTTTTTTTTTTTTTTTTTTTTTTTTTAATACACACCTTTTGTTATTAGAATCATTTTGGACTCTTTTCATCTTAATTGGACTTTAAAGCGTGACAACAACATTGTTATCAAGCTATTATTTGCCTCAGATTTTAGAGGTATTTATTGTTCATAATTGAATTGAGCATGTGTTTCAAATTTCAATTTAATTCCTGAATTTGAAATTAATTTGTGGAAGGACATAGAATAAAAAACTGCACTTCAAATTGGAATTTAAGCAAAAAACTTCGAATGTTTGACAAAGCTATGTTTGAAAGTAAAAGGTTTTAGGCCTACAAACAGATTGATCTACTGTATATATTTGTTAAATACAAATAAGTATAAATGTATATCAAGTATACATTTCAAACCAAGGTAAAATAACATTCCATTTTCCAGAATGCCAGTAACTGTTGAATTTCTACTACTTCCTGTAATTCTAATTCAAATTCCGGTGGGTGTGGCCAATTCTATTCAAACTCCAACTGATGAATAGGAAGACATTTTTTTACAGGAATATTTGCAGGGTTCAGTACAAGTTAAGCTCAATTGACAGCACTTGTGGCATACGCTAGCCTGGGAAAACCCAGACAACTTCCGGCAAATTTAGATTTGCTCTGAAAGTTAGTCTGGCAAAGAGCTCATTCAAGCCCATTTCCAATCCGTCAAAATCGCGGCACCAATCAGAAACGTTGGGGCGGGCTTTACACGATGACGACAGCGCTGGGATTTTGAAGCAGATTTTGTAGCCTACATTACAAAGATGGATGCCGCCGTCGAACATCACTCGTTCGAATCAGCTATCGCGTCTGTTTTAAGCGATTTGAATGTTTCCTTTTTGTTAAAAACAGAGCAAAGAACAACACTCGGAGATGTTTCTCCGCCGCTCTGCATACATCATCTCCTTCATCGCTCTGATTGGTTTTAGGTCTATCCGCGACGTCCGTTGGTGACGCCCCTCTGGAAATGATTTGTCTATGATGCTTTCCCAGACCATAACTCAGTTACAACTGAGAATGGTCTGGTTTTAACCAGGCTAGGCATACGCATAATATTACCACAAATTAGTTTCCATTTGTCCTTCCTTTTCTCTTAAAAAAAGAAGGAAAACAAATACAGTGAGGCACTTACAAAGGGCACAATCCACAAATGTTAAAATAGTCAATTGATTTTAGCTGGGATTTAAAAAAAAATCTGTTGTTGACAAATGTTTGTTTTTTTACATTTTAAAACGACCATAAAAAAATGACAAAAATGACTTTACATCAAGTTTTAGCAGAATAATTAAAGTAGGCCTATGTGCATTTATGAAACAAGCATTACATTTCTTCTTTTAAATTCTCCAGAAATGTGGGCCATTTATAGCTATTGTAAGTGTAAGCATTTATTTTTTAAGAAAATGAGGGACCAGTCGAAAACTATTTTCTGTGATAATCAATATTATGCCACAAGTGCAGTTGACTGAGATTAATACTGAACCCAGAATATTCCATTAATTTCAGAATTTTGCTGAACCCTGTAGGGCTGTTTTTTTTTTATAGGAATGTTCTTTCAGGACCAACAAACGTTGAGGTAAACGTGGAGGAAGCCTGGACCCGTGTGAACCCTGTTGCTGCTCTGGACTGTACAAGAGGGGCTCGTAGAGGATCAAAGGTAGGAAGCAGTGAGTAGTTGAGAAAGCCTGTCACTCATTTGACTCTAATGAACTCCATGTTTGGCGGAAAAGAAAAGAACACCCTAGTTAAGCAGCAACACTTAAGAGTTATCGTCTAAGAGCTTCCAAAGAGGGGAAAATGCACAAACAAGGTGAGAGGGCCAAAGAATAAACCACATCCATCGTTGCCATATTCCATATGGGGGATTTAAAGGAGCAGGAAAAAGACGCCAAGAGGGAGGCAAGAGATGGAGGGACTGAAAGGGTAAGCGAGACTTTCTCTACACAACACTAGCAAGTACATAAAAAGGTTAAGGTGGATGCAATCTGTGCTCTTGAAATAAGAAAGCCACTAAATGAAGAAGTTGCATAATGGTGATGTTGTTGGCCAAGAACGTATTGGTAGAAATGGGGACCATGAAGGGAACAGGGCTGTCGTCAGTGGGCCCAGTATGGTAGCTTACTCATTGGACCCAGAGGACAGATGATCCACCCATAAAACATTTGTCCCTGGCTCTGTGAATTTTAACGACGACCCTGGATGGGAACAAGATCATTTTTTTTGTAAAAATCTAGGGCCGTGTAGTAATAACTTGCCAAATAACTTGCACTTGATATCGAACTTTTAAAGATCATTGTTTTATTCTTTGCCAGTGTTTCCTGCACAGCTGAATCTATAGTCTGAACTCTGAAGTCAAAGGATCCATATTTTACCACAGTTTGCTGTCTGAATCTAATGAGATAAAAAGGAACATAATGCAAAATAATAGAAAACATATTTTTTATGTTAAATTGTTTGACTGAATATAAATGGTATATTTATATATATATACTGTATGTTACACATACTCGTGTGTATATACACATAAACTGTGAATTATATACACACAATGTTACAGTACAATTTAGAGAGAATCAAATGTAAGCAAAATGGACATCATAAATTAATACTTTAATAAACTGAAATTGAATCCATTAAAAAATGTATCAGGAAATGTGTAAACAATTAAATAAAAATAAATTATTATAATAAAAAAGGAAATGTGTATTGTAGTTTTATGAACAAACTATTAAAAATCGTTTTTGTTAATTAAAATAAAGCCAATATTAAAAATAAATATTATATGAAAAACAATATTATATATTGTCTAAGCAACTAACTGAAATAAAATAAGCTGAAGAACTAAAATTACTAAAACTTTAACAGAAATAAAAATGACAAATAAATAAAATTACTAAAACTTAAACTAAAATTAAAAAACTGAAAATATAAAAAATAAATAAAATGAATGCTAAAAATAGTATATAAATATTACAATAAAGTCCTATTGGATAACAAAGTTAAACTCAGCAGTTTCTACTTTCTTCTACTTTCCTACTTCATTGCAAGGTTCAATAATGTTGTTTACCCAACAAAATAATTTTCACTGGGGTATAAGAACAGAATAAGACAGCTCTGCCATGTGTGGTGGTTGTGGAGAAGGGCATGCGTTCACTATTTGGATGTTTTCCTTGACAGCTGAATACAAACGAACAAACTCTTATGATGAGCGCATCACTATGAAGATGCAAGGGATATGATCAGACACCTTATCAGATCTTAAGCCAGGCTAGCTTCATGATTGAGGAAATATTTACTGAATTCAATTGCATAGAAAACATGATTCAGTTTTTTTTTTTTACAGTACTTCCTGATGAAGGAATTATCTGCTCCAGTATCTACCTAA
Organism: Rhinichthys klamathensis goyatoka; assembly: GCF_029890125.1. Taxonomy (NCBI): domain Eukaryota; kingdom Metazoa; phylum Chordata; class Actinopteri; order Cypriniformes; family Leuciscidae; genus Rhinichthys; species Rhinichthys klamathensis. The sequence continues at coordinate 2,743,701 of NW_026606581.1, forward strand.
AATAGTAATGCAAATAACAACCTTTAAATGCAACCACAGAATCGATATGATCAGCTGGAGACAACAGTTTCTGGTAATCCATCAAGAGGAGCATAATCAAACATGATCAAGAGCCTCCTCCATTCTGATCCAAAATTCTCTGTAGGCTTTCCCATCCAAATGTTGAGTTGCACTATGGGATTTCTGTAGCTGTCACCACATGCTACTGTTTGATCATGTGCTTTAAGTGCAGTGGAGAGTGGAGAAAGTGGAGAAATAGAAAGTCTCTCTCTGAACCCCAATGTAATATTGTCATTTAGTCAAAGTTCAGGCAGAAATTGACCTGCCATCTGGTTGGTGTTTTAGGATTAGTTCCGCCTTAGTGAGTGACATATCATTGAGTTCCATTTTTTTCCGTGTCTTTTGTATCTGAATCACAATAGCACTGACAGTTTCTGTCAACCGAGGCGTCTACACCCGCAGTTACATGCGAGGGAACAGCCACACGTGCACTGAAACAGACTGACAAGGAGAGGCCATTGCCCTCAAGACGCTTTCTCAAATTACACTCTGCAACAATGAAACCAATGCATGTTTGTGAGTTTATCATTTGTGACATTATCTATTTTAACAATATGCCTGTTTCATGATGAACTTTTTTCATGCATGGAAAGTCTGACGTAAGGCTTTCCCAAATGAAGAATGGTAAAACCAAACTGTATAGGAAGTCACCCGAGCCAGGTGTGTAACATTCTCAGTCAGAGAGAAATGTGAGATACATGGCACACACAGAGAATATATAGCCTAGCCTATATACAGTATAGATATATATATATACACACAATCTCACAGCTGGATGACTAGACGGTCAGCGTCACCCCAGCACACACCTTAAAATAGGCACTGTTGAATTACGAGTTGCCTCAAGCATTGATCTTTTGTCACCTAACTAGGAAATGTTAATAGAACAGTTCAGAGTTAGATAAGAACAGTCCATAGAGGTGATAACACAGGCAACTGTTCCTCAGCATGCATTTATAATAGTCTGATATCTTCCCTGATAGAAGACCATTCATCACCACAGTTGAGATCGCTATCTTGCAGTTGGTCTTGGCTCAGGCAAGTACCCGAGTTTTGCTCCCACGCAAAAGTAAGAAAGGAAAATAGCGCGGTGACAGTAAATGATTGCTCAACATGCACAGGTGTCATCAATCATCCAGAGACAGTGACTGAGTGAGCAGATTTGCCCTAAAAGCCTATAAGAAAAGGTTAGCGGGTGAGGGAAGGGGGCGTTCACTTGAAGTACAGTGTTGAGAAGCTGGACTGTCTGAAGTTGCGGTTGTAACTGAAGCTAACTAGCAGCACCATTACTATTATCAGTGTTAGCTGACTAAGACAGCTGTTGGCATTGGCTCTTCAGCTACATGGGTTACAGTCACACTTGAGTTACTTCAAACAAGGCAGAAAATGCGCTTGGCTCTGTCTAAGTGTTACTGAGATAAAACACCCAGTTACTATAGTTCTTTTACATATCTAAATAATTTCACAAGTGCTAATCCTTCTTGTTGATACATCAATCAATTTGAATGGTCTGGCTTGACATGGTGGAAAAGTCAAGTTGTGCAACCATGCGTGAAATAGTAGTGATGGTTTCGACATATTGCCGTTCATGACACTTCTCAAAAATTCTTTCAGCAGATAATTCACTAAATGTTTCCTTGCCGGGTATAAATCTTGTTGACAACAATATTAGGACACCTCTGAACCTTTTTTTCCTTAGATGGCTTTCGGGAGTTCTTTATAGGTTGGCAATCTGGGAGATGCGTATCAGGCATTCCTTTTCACATTAGTCCAGAGCGATGAGGTTTGGCCTCGTTCCCGCTTCCACCAGTAGCTAATCGAGCACACCCTCATCATCGGTGACACCTCCTCACTAAACCTCGTGAATACGGCTTCTCAAAACACACAGACACAGGAATGCTAAACATACAGGCGGCACGACCGCATTGCACTATTTGTCATCCTGACTAACAATGAACATCTGATTAGCCATCAGAGGCTCGAAACCTCACACCAGCATCAGATTCCACCACTGGGGAACAAAAACTAGGTGAAGTGTGAGCTATGCAGATAAGAAGTTCACTATTATCTGTCTGTGCTTATATGCATACTAAGTATGTACACATTTAGCCAAACCTGACTTATGATTCAAATGATTGTTAATTATAATTCTCATGTGCGCATAGGGATCACCAAAAAGAAAGTAGTAAAATTGATAGTTTTGCTCCTGGATTCTAATTGGTCAATAGCTCTTACACAAAACACGTTGCCAGTGTACGTTTCACTGTTAACGCATGCCATGGACTATATGTTGTTATAGAACTTAATACTTTTGCCTAACAAAATGTTTTAATTTAAATTTCTGGGCTTTTATGATAAAATGTGTATTTTTATTATGTGTATGGCCCTTAGTTGTGACTATATATTAATATTGTAGAAATTTCGTTTTATAGCTTAAAAAAGCATTTTAGGAGGAAAGCGTACTGTACAAATATACATGCCTGAACATGGAAAGCAATTAAAAACATAAATGAGAACATCAAACAGTAAACAAACATCTACATGTTTCATCTACACTGTTCAAATATGCTAACCTGGGGTGAAAGTGTTTAATAGGAGGAAGAATGAAAGTGTATGAAGAAAAGACTAGAGGGGATGAAAAAATTAATATGCTACAAGTAATTTGTCAAACATATTCCCTCCCAAGGTTTGTTTCCTTTCAATTGACAGCTTTTATCTGGCTACTGCACAGGTCTAAATATTTCTTTTTGCACGTCTGAAACATTTCTTCATAGAAAAATTACATTATTGTCCTGCATCTATTCAAATCATGGTTAGTGAGAGGTTTTATGGAAGTTAGTCTCAAAATATGCTGTTACACCAAAGGCTTTCTGGTAATACCATGAAACATGAATATGGAAATCATTTAGTAACACAGTAAACGTCAAAGTAATAGCCTATTGTTTTACCATCTGATACTATCACTGTAACATGGTACTGCCACAGTACCTTTGGGTCAATAATTTTAAACAATATATGTTTTTTTTTTAAAAACACATAAACTTGCATTTGCTTTCAGAACTAGATTTTTTAAAAAGATTTATCATCACATTCCTATTTGTCATTGACAAGTTTTTTGACCTAACACGACCTTACACAATCATGCATTCACATTCCTGCAGATGGAAAATACCTGAGATCGAATTTCACAGATGATAACATTTGTAACACATGATGCAAATACCCTGAGGACTACATATAAACATACAAGAGATACAGCCGAAAGGCTGGAAATTAAATGCAAATCTTGCATTAACTGATGATAACCACCAGGATACTGGAAATATATGTGGAGTTGTAGTCCATTCTCTGGAAAAGTTATAAGCAAATAAGGGAACCACAAAGATCTTGGTGGTAGAATAGAACTCAGAAGAACGAGTTCAGAAGACAGAGTTAGGATGACATATTTTTGTAGGGCAAAACCATCGTCCTGAAGTCAATGGGTTTTTGGTTAAATGCCTAAAATTAGGATTTGTCCCGGGATCGTTGATGGATGACTTTGGTTCATTCACACTGCTGGTGATTTGGAATCTGTGCATGCATTCACACACATCCGGTAAAGATCCCGTAAAGACACCTGACATTGATGTGATGTGTAATGTGTCTGCAGCGTCTTAAGTTTGCTTATGATCTTGCAATTTCTCTCTCTCGAGAAACCATGTTCAATTCGATCATAAACTAGTGCATTGCATACCATTGCA